>NW_003852415.1:7298428-7300956 GCF_000181295.1 Otolemur garnettii | reverse complement strand
GTGTTTTATTAATACTTGATTTAACCCATTGCATTCCATAGCACATGAATAACCAGGTTACACAAATACCTCAATCTTCCTCAGTCAGAAGCATTTCCAAATACCAATCCGCTTAAAGCAGAACAGTTTTATCCTATTTATATTCAAATGTTCTTCTCCCAAATTGCCTACTTTATTTAAACATTAGAGTTGCATAACTAAAATTATCAGTCTAATAGAGTATAAGAAAACTGAGAAAACACAACTATACTTGAGATATGTGTGGTCAGAATTTCCCTCATTTGTTACAGGGGCTGCTTAGATGTTAATTATAGGCCCCTTGTGTTTTAAGTAAACACTCTGAAGAAATGTGTATTTAAAATCTTCTATGTAGTGAACAGCACAGCTATTGAAACAGAAGTTAATATTTTATTTCTTCCCAAAGAGATGAATGTGTTTAATTAATTGAATATATTTTCTGTACTTAAGCTTAGTATCATGTTTCATTAAAAAGTACAAGTAGTTGTATGAAGCAGGTATGTTCTCTTCAGATTTGTGGAGAAATAATTCTTTTGAGTCAGGAAAACTGGAGAACCTATTATTTGAGATTAATGTCCTTTGTGTATCTCTGGTACATTTGGCAAAAAGGAAATGATGACAGATAATGAGATCAAAATTAGAATGATAGAAAAGATAGAGATGATGATTTTAAAGGGAGAATATTTGTGATCTGATGATTATCATGGCCCCTGATATGTGTCTGCTTCCTCACTAGTTTTAAAGATTGCTAATGTGCGTTTTGCTTGACTTAAAAAAAAATGATTTACAGATTTTGAGTATTTTACTTTCAACCAATCAATACTTAAAACAATACTTTTAAATAGTATGGTCTCAATGAGTGATGGCCTAATTCAGCTTCATGTAAGTGTATTTTGGGGCTCACAGACTTGCTTTGATTGATTTGATTTGAGTTCTTTTATTCAAAAAGACTTTCCTTAGTTCTGACTGTGGAAAATTGATTAGTTGTCTTCTCAGTATCAGTTCATAAAACACCCAAATTATACTGAAATAAATGAGTTCATCAAGACATGCAATAATATGTGAAACTAATTTCCCAATAGAGGTGAGTGGGGCACGGCTTAATTGAGAATCTGAGAAATTTAGGTGAATTCCTATTAAATCTGTTATTTCTTCTGTTTATTCAATAAAGACTAAACTTTATAATATCAGCTAGAGTTTAGTCCAGGAAATAGAATTGCTCTAGGTTTTTTAGGCGGTTGATGTTTGTAACATTGTTGGCAGACCGGTTCCGGCCTAAGCTTCTAATGAGGATGAAGGAAGCTGCTTTTGCAGAGACCTGTTGCCTTACCATACAACGCAGAATAAATCGTGCTCTATGATTTTGTTGGCTAGTAGTAAAAAGCCAAAATTAGCAAAACTGTGGCCCTGGCTCATTTCTACCTTCTAAATCTCTCTACATTGCATCTAACTACAGATCCTAATTTGCACTCCAAGACTTAGCTCCAGAGAGTGCTAAGCAGTCAATTTGGCAGCCTCTATAGAACAGGAGAGGGTGTTAGAGGCAGGTGGCCATACGGGCTGTCTCCTGTTGGTCATAATAGGTCACAATAGTGCCGGTTATCAGGTTTTCCTTTACTTAATAGGACCCTGCCTTGTATTTGTCACAGCCTGTGAGCCTAGCCTTGTGTCCGTCGTTGGCACTATGAATGTTGGCTGGATTCGTGTTAATCCTAAAATCACATTTACAGATGCATATCCACATATCAGTAAAGCTAGATTCAATCTGCAGTTTCTTTGCAGAGATATTTTTATAAAAAATTGTGTTCATTTTAGTTTAGCTAAAACTAAATCATCTCAAAGTGCAATTTACTGGTCACGTGGAAACTAAAATATTCCAATGTACTGGAAGACAGTTTAATTTCTATAAGTACAAAAATGTGAATGAAATAATAATACTTTTTCTTGTACTTGAATCAGCCATTTTTCTTACCATCTGGGATATTTCTTCCCATTTTGGATAGAACGTCCCTATTCTCTTCAGTCAGTGTTTTTGTCTTGTTTCTGCTTTAAGGGCGTCATATATTGGGCAGGGATTAGTTGAATCTTTATTCACAGGCTCAGTATTAGAGATGTTAATTGAATTATATTTCAAATGGCATTCTACTTAAGGCTTGTGTACCATTTACTAGCATTAATGTTACTGTTTCTGCCCTAGGAAAGAAGGGGGCTGTATGAGCCTGTGTTTGAACCTTCATTTTTGTCTCAGTGTATCATTTTAGTACATTTGGAAAGTTGTGCTTTTTACTGTACTGAGATTCTAGAAACTGTATTGTGAAGCGGATCATTCTATTTTGGTGTCTGTGTTTTTAGATGAGAAATATCATAATTAAGGATTGCATTCCCACCAAGGATTTGTAACTGAAAGACTTATTCTTAAAATCAGTTTGTCATTAATACGTTATAAAAACTCATCTCTATAATCATTAAAATTTAAAAACTATTCTTTGTTCTAAAAAACGACTATAATA
>NW_003852415.1:7296346-7298241 GCF_000181295.1 Otolemur garnettii | reverse complement strand
TGTATCTACAGCTGATGAGCTAGGTATTATAAATCTTAAAATAAACATTTATAATTAATTTTTTGTCTTAAAATTTGGGGAGCTTTCTTAGATATTATAATATTGTTTGGGAAAAGTAAACAAGTGACTTTTTCTCCTCGTAACTTTACAATGCTTGTATAGGCTTTACAAATAATATTATTTCCACTTGGGTTACCCTTTATATGGGACCATACTTTTCAAACATTGTGAATCAAATTAGTTTGAATTCTTAGCAAACATTTGTGAATGTTTGGGAGTGCTATCTTACTGGTTAGATTCACTTACCTTTTCCCATTCCCCATTCTCTTCTTAAGCCCTTTTCTCGTACATCAATGTTAAGGGCACTTTGATCCTGAAAAAAGACCCTGAAGAAAACCAAAGAGCTTGGGTGCACAGCACGCTTGTCTTAGTGGTGTTGAGAGTCATTGGAGTTTTGGGATTGGCTGGTGGGGACTTCCATTTTTTTCTGTTTCTTCCTCTTTTCTCTACCTCCCCTTTCTTTCTCTCCTCTTTCTCTTACATACTTTTGGTGCCAGCTGTTGAATTATCTTCTTTTGCTTTCTTAGTCACCACCTGATCTTGTTAGCTCAAAGTTCTTATATTGAAGAAAGCATCATTGTTGGAAAACACTAAATAATCAGATAAAAGCACTGAGGAGTGAAAGAAATATCTGTGTATAGTAGGCAGGATAAGTCGGGAAGAAAGGCAGGACTTAAAATATACATCGTTTTATTAAGAAGAACTGCAGTGTGTCTGCCTGTCTTCCCTGTTAGGCTGTGTGGTTCCCTGGAGCAGTAGAACACAGAACCATTATCTCTTTTTTTTTAGAGCCATTCTATCTTATTCATCTTCATGTCTCATCAAGGATATTGCTGAGTGTGGTACATGTTTATTGGATTGAATAGAAACACATCTGCATTTTCTTGACAGAAAAATTGACAGGTGTTTTTTTTTTTTTTTTTCTCCTTTTCCAGTCTCTCAAATGTCACAGTTCTTATCAGTGGTAAGCCAGCTCTGCTGAATTTGATTGCTGAAATTGAATTCGGATGAGAAAAGAATTGGTTCTAAAAGTCCCTTCTTGCTTAAATGAATGATCTTCAATTATTTTTAATGTTGCCGTAATATTTTAATAGCATAATGTCTTTTGGTGATTAATCTTCCTCACGCACATAACTGATCATGTTATTCCTTTGGTGGAAAATCTCCAACAGCTCAAACTGTATTTCACCATCCCTTCAACTTGATTTCTGACTTTACTTTCCAATCTCATTTTAGCCTGCTTGAACTATCACTTGTTGTACACAGCCACTAGTGATGAAATCTCTTGCCCATGCTTTTTTGGGTCTTGAATACCCATTTCTTTTCTAATAGTGACTAAATCTTTTCTTTTTCACCTTTTAGTTTGCCTGTTATGCCTTATTTTTATCTCTCTTCCTTTCCGAGGTCTTGCTGAGAAGATTTTCTCTCTTGAATCCACTAACTTAAATCCTGTTTCTCCTAGCTCAGTCACATTTGCCACATTGAGTATTTCCCATGAATTATTTTCCTCATGCTGGCCTCACGTCGTGAACATAGAAGGGAGGGAGTGGTCTGTGCCTGGCTTTGTTTTAACCCAGGTCAACCTTATCTTGTGCTTTTTCTCTCTCAGTTTCAAAAAAGATTCAGGAAATATACGCATCAGAGATTATTTAATTTCCCTGGAAGAGACCTGGGAACTTATTTCGTAATTAAAGAGGTGGTTTTGCTGTTATCCAAGTCATTAAGATAGTGAAGTGGAATCAGTGGTGGGTAGAGTTCTGGGGATCTGTGGCTCGGTGCTTCTCTGCTGAAAACTACGTACCTTATCTTGGATGATCCCTCTTTCTGATTTTCTC
>NW_003852415.1:7262085-7295650 GCF_000181295.1 Otolemur garnettii | reverse complement strand
TTTTTGATATGTGTTTTACGTGTTCACGTGTCTGATCTCTTATGTGTTGACTGTCAAGTGTGAGTACAGGATTACTTTCTATTCTATGTTAGTTATATTAGTGAAATAGCAGTCATTGTGGCCACCAACACCATAGTGTTCTTTAAGTCCTTTAAGCCCTCATGGAAAATGTTTTTGAATGCAGGCTTAGTGATTCTTACTCATGGATATGAGCAGTAGGAAAAAGGTAGGTGGAGAGATTTTTATATGTTATAGTTCATTTCTTCTATAAATATACTCCATTATTTCCTACCTTGTCCATTTTTCCACTTTTATAATTTCAGGTTGATAAATATCCTGTTATAATCAACATATATGAAATTATAACCTTAGATGTACAATCAGTTATAGTTGGATTTTATGGTGGACCTTATCTACACTAGTGATTTTTTTTTCATTTTTAAAACTTCATTTTAATGTCTTATTCATACGAGTAGACTATATATAGTTTAGAATTTCAGTATTTACCACTGCAGAAGTTAGAAAGGGATGGTGGTGAAGACCAATCAATTTTAAAGGAAGAGAGTTCTTTTTCTTTGATTTATTGATTTTGTGGGACATCTTACTCTCTTCTGAGTGCATTGTTTTACAGGTATTATTTTGTAGTTAATAGTTTTTTAATTAAGAACTTGTTTGGGCCTTATGATCTGTATTCTTTTCTGTCTATTTGGCCACTTTATTACTGGGCAGAAAATGAAGTAGGCCTGAGATGGTTATCCCTAGGAAGCCTTGGTTGCAAGGTAGGCCTTTGTCTGCTGTCTGAGATCTTGAGTGATGAAAACTTGTTTACATTGAGATGGTGCCTTTCCTAAATGATAATAAGGATAGCTTATGTGCCTAGACTGTTTCTACAAAAACATAGTTTATGTTGAAAACCTGCTTTCCATCTGGGAGTTGAGAATTTTGGTAGATAATAGGCAGTTGATGCCCAAGTGACAAACCCCTAATTAAAATTGTGGGCACTGAGTTTCTAATGAGCTTTCCTGGGGGACAACACATATGAAGTGCAGAAAGAGTTGACATGTGCTGTGTAAGGCCACTGGGAGAGCACCCTTGGGAGTGTGCCCTTGGTTCCCGCTAACTTCATCTTATGTGCCTTTTCCCTTTGGTAATTTTGCATTGTATCTTTTTGTCAGAGGTGAGAGTTGACCTCTGAGGTGTTCAGTGGGCCTGCTTTTGTTCACTGAGCAGAACTAGCCAGTTTGGCTGAGTCAAAGGCGGGGGTGGAAAATGAGGCACCTGAGACTCCAATATAGCAGAAAAAGTAGTACAGTTTTTATTTAAAATAAAGCACAGATAAACATAGACTTTTTCCAGGAGAGTGGAAAGGGGTTCCTCTCATAAGTGACAGGAGATGCCACACAAAAGCGATATACCAATGTCAGTGTACTGGGAGAAATGTTGATGTGGGAGAAATGTTTAATACACTTAGGTTTTTCTGATTGGTTATTTGAGGAAATGTAATTCCTACATTTATCTATAGGAATTCCCTTAGGCCCAGGCATGTTGTGCTGGTTTGACTGATGTGAATTACCTCAGTTGTCACATAAATCCAATTTTTTTACTCTATGTCAATAATTATGAACTTATTTTACTAGTGTTAGTATGGCAGGGTCTTGTGATGTTTGTGGCATTCTCGGAATAAAGGTCAGGTATCACAGGCTAGAAGTTATATTTTGCAGGAACAGCACGTACTTGGTTAACTAGGTCACAACCACCCCAAATTCCTCATTTTGCTTCAGGGCCCTTTCCAACTTTCTTGTCTGGAAGGCCATAGTTCTCTCCCACCTCCCCATAGCCTCTTCCACCTCTAGACACTTTTCACTTTAATAAATCTTAGTGTAATTATGACCAGAATATGCTTCATCCTGCAAATCCTTTTAGCTATCACCAAACCTGAGACCTGTGACACAACTATCCATTATCACTTTTACCCCACTTGAAAAAAGGAAGAGGAAAGAAGTGGAATTCAAATGTGTAAAGTTTTAGATGTAGTTGCAGCTTTTATAAACCTTTTGACAGTGTACAGGAATGAATTCTTGGTAAAAAGAAAAAGGATGTTTTTGTGTTGTTGGATTGTTCCTTTTTTTTTGCAGTTTTTGGCTGGGGCCGGGTTTGAACCCACCACCTCCGCTATATGGGACCAGCGCCCTACTCTTTTGAGCCACAGGTGCTGCCCTGGATTGTTCCCTTTTTTGACAGTGCTTATACATAGTATAGTGAGAAATCATTAATGGCCTTAATTAAGTCACGTGAAATTTAACCATCCTGTTTTAGTGGTTAAGCTAATTTCACAGAATCTAAATATAAACAGCTCTTCAGTGTAGAAGGTGTCTCTAGAAATGTGTAATAGTAATAACAGAATTGAAAATCATCATCATGGAAAAATGTTTTTCATTTAATATTTCATCATTAAGAAGGTCTTATTATTTACTATTTGTGCCCTTAATATTTACCAGAAATACCCTGAAATCCATTATCCATGGACTCATGATGTGTTTTTACACTTGTGTGTGCTCTGTGTTTATGTGTATCTGACTGAGTGAGAGTGTCTGTGAGGAATTTTTATGAGGATTCTGTAGAACAATCCTTTGATTGATGTGGGAGAAATGTTTAATACAATTAGATTTTTCTGATTGGTTATTTGAGGAGGGATGAATTAAAATGCTTAAGGGATGACTGAGTTGGATCCTTCACAGAAAAATAAAGAAAGTAATTCTATGATAAATTTTACTGGAAGTATAACGCAGACTGCCAGCAGCAAAGCAGCAGCTCCGGGGAGTTTCCAGACTCAGGCCTGCTAGAGGTGGGATGCATCCGCTCAAATTCAAACCTGCTTTCCTGTCTGTAGTGAGAACCACAGTTGTTTACACCAGTGTCCGCACCCTTTTCTGTTCGTTTATACTGACACGCATAATCAATGACATTATGTTTCCATATATGATTCTAAGTGAATTATTGTGTGTGACACGTTGATATGAAAGTCTGCAGTTTGTCGGTGTGAGAACTAAGGAGCTGACACGCTCAAGCACTGGTCTTGCCCACAGTAATCCCATGCCTGTTGTTGCTCGGTGATTGTAGGAGAATAAGTAACACCAAACTTACTTTGCCTTCTGGGTTCGAAGAGTTGCTGGAGAAATAAACACAAATTTGTATCCTCTTGGGTTCTTTATAAATTTGCGATTGTCCAAGTGGAACCTTATTTGTGTTTGTTATCTTTTAAACATCTATCTGTTGTTCATTTCCTCTTTTCTTGCTGTGGTTATTTTAGACCTTCTTAATGATGTGTTATATACACAGTCCACCCCATTTCTATCCTCTCTCATCAGAGAGAGACTTTATTGCTATTTTAGGAGGATTGTCTTTTTGTTAGGAATTGTTAATTTTCCTTCCTTCCTTCTTTTCTTCATCTTTTTTCATTTTTTTGTAGAAACAGAGTCTTACTATGTTGCCTCGTTTGGTTTCTCCTAGCCTTAAGGAATCCTCCTGCCTCAGCCCCCCAAAGCTCTGGGATTATAGGCATTACCCATCGCAGAACCTGGCCAACCTCACTTTTTTTATCATGCTAAATTTAAGATGCCTGTGGGATTTCTGAGTATACAAAGGCATTATGCAATTAGATATTTAAAAGTCTTGGAGTTTAGGAGTTCAGCATGGCTTCTGAATATAGGAAGCACTTATATGTCTGTCTGCTTATGTATTTATCTACCAGGGATGCCATGTAGGTGGGATGATGCTTAAAACCTTATAATGTTATCCACATTTAAAAGCTTAGTGGTAGGTGGGACTCAGGAAAGGAGATTATAAAAGAACAGGAAGAAAATAGAGAACTAATGAAAGGTATTATCAAAGTTAAGGAAGAAGAGAGACTTAAGAATGAGCAAGAGATAATCAATAGTGTCGCATGCCACAAGGAATCTAGGTGAGGAGAGATTTTTAAGGAGTCCTTTGCATTTAACTGTAGGTGATCTTCGGAGATTTTGGCGAGAGCTGTTTCAATTGTATGATAGTGATGGAAACCAGATACAGTGAACCGAGTGAACTGGAAATTAGATTGCAGGGGCATCAAGTGTAGACTGCTCTTTTAAGAGCATGTTTAGATGATAATATGTGCTTGAGTAAAGATTTTTTTTTTGTTGTTGTTTTATTTTTCATTTCTTTTTTTTATTAAATCATAGCTGTGTACATTAATGCAATCATGGGGTACAATGTGCTAGTTTTACATACAATTTGAAATGCTTTCATCAAACTGGTCAACATAGCCTTCACAGCATTTTCTTAGTTATTGTGTTAAGACATTTTATATCATTATCGTTAATTTTTAAAAGATGGGAGAAGTAGAGCAGAATGATCCAGTAGGAAAAGAGAGATTCAAGACAAGGAAGAGAGCACGTTTGATATAGTGAAGCCCTTGATGGATGTGGGAGGAAATAGCAAAGATAGGCTAAGTAGTCTAAGAGGAAGGATCTCATTTCCTCCGAGGATCGAGGAGAGGGTGGAGAGAAAGGAGGGCATGTCCTGGGTACAAGTAGGACATTTGGGGGTTTCCTGCATCAACTGCCTTAATTTTACTTCTGAAGGAAGAGCTATACTGCATGCCAAAATTGAAGCAAAATATGGTAGGGCTAGAGGTGAGATATTTTGGGATAGCCATCATATGAGCTACAGAAGCATGTGGAGAGCTTTCTGGATGCTAAGGAGCTGGCTGTGCACGTGTGGTCATGTCAGCAGGTACTACGGTATAATTTTCCTTAGAGGACTCGGTAACTTGATGTAGGAATTAGGAATTTTTTTAGTTCACTTCAGAGTTGATGGTTTTGTTGTTAAAGTGTAGGAGGTGAACAATTTGAAAAAGGAGTCTGAGGTGTAAGCAAGAGCATAGCTAAAGTGAAAAAATATGGTGGTTAGGTTAGAAAGCCAGAATTTAAAAGCAGCAAAAGGAATGTGAAAGTAATGGTCATCTCCTTGACAGTGAAGAACAGATACAGCAGTACGAAGGGAAGGAAAGGACTGGATAGATTGATAGTTAAAGCCAGAGGTGGGTTATCATTCTTCATATGCTAATTATTTATAATTTTCTCACTAAATGTAATTTCATTCTGAGATAAAAATAGCATTATATATTTGTTAAAAGAAAAAATATAGTTGGGGGCTGCAGAGGTATTGGGGAGTGAGGAACCTCTTGCTTTAAAAGAAGAAACATGGGAATGGCTGAAGAGGTGTGGAGTTAGGGTCATCTGAAAATAAGAAAGTTTAATAAAGGGTTGCAAGCATGGGCTCTGGAATCAGACGACCCTAGGGCCAAATCCCCAGACCCCCACTTACTAAGTATGACATTTTAGACAAGTTATTAACTACAGCAAGCCTTGGTTACTTTCTACTAACAGAGATAATAAACAATAGTGCCTTACTTTAGTTTTGTGTTGGGAGTGAATGAAGAATTGTGAATGAAGAATTATTCAATCCTTGGCACGACTCAAGTGCTCACTAAATTTCCATGATAATCATAGTTTTATTATTGCTAGCTCCTTTTTCTTTAAATCTCAGTGTGTTCATCACCCCTTCAGGTAAATTCTCCATCATGTTTTAACACCTGGTACTATCTACTGTTGTAATTTAGCTTGTTGATGTGACTACCTCCCTAATTAAATCGTTAGCTTCTTTGGTATGGAAGCCATGTCTGTTTAATCTTTCTATAAACCATGTACCTGACAAATAGTAGTATTTGATGAAAAAAATCAGGTCCATCCATCTCTCTTTTGATGTGGAATCACTTGATTATGCTAGTTAGTAAAGTTGATTTCTAACATACTGATAACGTTTTTAAAATAAGGACAAAAGGTAAACCACAATTATGAGGGTTTTATGATCTCATTTTAGAATTTTCCACACAAACAAGTGCACAGTTCTCAATTTGCTATTTTGTTTGGGTAAATGAAGCCTCTTCCAGGCTGCCTTGAGTTTAGCAAACCATATAAATACAATCCCATTGCTAGGAAAATGAAGATTATTTTCAAGGCATGTTTAAGATTTTTGCTATAATGTCAAACCATGACTTTAATCATGAGGTAAATTATATTTAACTTTATTTGAGCTGCAGATTGTGGCTAATGGAAGCTGGATCTGAAAAATTCTGCTGTTGGGGCGAAAGGAACCTGGTAAATGTTTCTAGTCTCTTCATTAGTCAGTGCTTTAGTACAGTTGACGTTCATTATTTATCCAGCTCAGATGGCCATCTTAGCTCCTCAAACCCATTCTTATTTGGACATTTGACCTTTTTAATGTGACTTTATTACCCTACGTATTTGGTAAGTAAGGCTCTGAAGAAACAGTTTATGTGACATATGGTAATTTCTGAACTTGTCATTTCCTTACAAAGTTTAATGTTAATGATTATAATATTTTATTTGCAGAAAATGTATAAAGTTAAAATATTTACTTGATCTCAAATTAAAATGTATATTAATCATGATTATTTAGCATAATTTTCAAAAATATTAGTGACCATTCTTGTTTTAGGGAGGCTAGATTTGAAGGTTTTTTCCTCCTTGATTAGAGAAATATTCTAAATAACTTTAAATTAAGTTTATTTAAAAATCTGTACCATAATAATTCACAGTAGCTTGATATAAGTGCTTCAATTCATAACATTATCTAAAACACTTTACTGGAAACTTAATATAGTGTTATTTATACTTAGGTTTTTGTTCTTATGTTGTTACTCGTTTTTATTTTATCTCAATAAAATTATATGTGCTGCCAGAAAGTGAAATGTTACATATAATCGCTACTAATAGATCCCTGATAATCTGACAAACTTTAAAATATTGACATTTCAATTGGGCAAAACTCTAGGTTCTTACTAAAATAATGCACATTGTTCTCCTCAATTACGCCTTCTATTTTAGTGACAGTTAATTGGAAATATACATATTTTCCTCTTTTGAATAATAAAATAGTTTATGCTGAGGTAATATTGTTATAAAAATTATTTTCAGCTAATACGAGTATCAAATATATAGAAAAGGACTCCTTTTTAAGTTTGATAATGAAAATTTAATACAAATTCAGTTTTAATGACATTAGAGATTCTTGTTTGATGATATGTTTATACGTTCAATTTTAACAAGACTATGTTCCTAATGTTTTATTATGCTTTATTCCCAGAATTTAACACAAGAACTGGAGAACAAGGAAAAACAGCAGCTGCGGATGTTGGATCAACTTAAGGAGATCCAGAATCACTTTAACACCTGTGAGGGCGAGCGTAAGCGCGCTGACCTTCAGATCGCAGAGCTGACTCACCACGCGGAGGACGCCACCAGGCAGGCCGAGCAGTGCATCTGTGAGTTGCAGCAGTCAGAGGCCCAGCGGGAGGAGCTGGAGAAGCGGAGAGAAGACCTGAAAGTGAAGGCTCAAGAGTCCATTAGGCAGTGGAAGCTTAAGTATAAGAAATTAGAGCGAGCGTTGGAGAAACAGTCTGAAAGTCTCGATCAACTGACAGACAAGAATAATCAGGTATAAAAGCCACATTCCTAAGGAATGGTTCTCAACTGTAACCAACCATTCATTTGTCCATCTTTTGACCAAATATTTCAGGGCCGTGCTGTACAGGAAATCAGTTAATATGTCCTCAATAGAAGAGTCATTATGTCTTGGCTTATTTCAAGGATACAAAGTTAGTTTTTTTATTTTTGAAAGCCTTTTAAAATAGTTTAATATTCTGTGGCTTTTCAGAGTTGGCCTGTAAAATAGATCCACCCCTTTCTCAGTTTAGCTTAAGTTCCCTAAATTAAATTACTCCTTGTTATTCTACAGGGTGTCCTAAAAGTTGCCTCTAAAATCACCATACATAGGGAAAATGGGAAATTGTAGCTAAATGTACCTTTATTTACGAAATATTCATAACAGTATTTTACAAAATATTTATGGAATATTCTCTACATGTTGGCCACCTCTTTGTAAAATTTTGTAATGAATTCCCAAAGGTTGTGTCTGCTGAAAAAAGTATCCTGGCATAAATCACTTGCCTTATCAGCTTTTGCTGTGGCCATCTGGAGTCACCTTGTGAATCTGATTGCTTTCACCTGCATGCTTAACCCTGCCTGTACCCAAGAGTCATGCTGTCCAGGCTAGAGTGTACTTTGTAAAATATACTTCTCACTTTTCGTAGGGTGATGTTCTAAATACTGAACTATTGGTGTAACAACGACACTGATTATTCAGCTGTTAAGTAACTAACACAGCTGAGCTAATGTGTATCGGCTGAAAATCAGCTCTGACCACTCCATCAATACCCTCCCTGGTAAATGCATTTATATAGTTTTTTTTTTTTTAATTGACAAAGATGAAGTGGCCATACCTGCATTCCCATCAGCCTTCTCCCTACCCCCTTGTACTTACAAGGAACCATATCTTTTCCTGTGAAATGCTTCGTGTTCCCTGTTAGAATCCATAGCCCCTTTTTGTTTCTTGGGACCTAATAGCCTGTCAGAAATATTCATTCATTCAATGAGTATTTACTGGGAGTAGAGCAGTGAACAGACACAAGCCTCTTCCTTTGTGGAGCTTATATTTAAAGGGTATTCCAGAAATATGCCAAGTTCTTTATAAAGTACAATTGGCCCTCCATATCTATGGGTTCTATATCAGGATTCAGCCCACCATGGATCAAAAATATTCAGGCAAAAAAAAAATTCCACACAACTCCACAAAGCAAAACTTGACCAGTGCTATGCTGAATTCCAATGACTGAAGTGATGTGTAGGCATTGTGTTATATTAAGTATTATAATTACCCTAAGGATGATTTAAAGTACAGTGCAACTTGTGTCAGTTGACTACCCAAAGGACTACAAGAAACTGGTCAGTAGGTGGAGGTGGTCAGCATACGGAACTAGGCTGCTCTGCTGATACATACACATGCATGTCCAGTCTATGAAAATTAGGTCCACTTAAGGAGGTGGTCAACTGTGGAGGTTCTATATGTGGGAGGATGTGTTTAGGTTATGTGCAAATGCTGTGCCATTTTATATAAGAGACTTTAGCATCTGAGGATTTTGGTATCCATGGGGGATCCTGGAACCAATGCCTCACTGATACTAAGGGGTGAATGTGTAATGTTTACAAAACATTCTCTATGTGTTGCCCACTTCATTTTAAAATTTTGTAATGAATACTTTGTAAGGAAAAGTACTTTTAGGTACAATTTCAGGTTTCCCTTATGTGTGGTGATTTTAAGGCAGACCTTTAGGACACCCTGAAATATTCAAATGGAAGGGAAGTACTAAATCTTCCTTCACATCACTGACTTTCCTCCCCGTGCATGTATTTTTAAATCATTTATTTGTGTATTTATACTTAAGTATTGGTTAGAAAAAAGCATTTAAAAAATGTAGTAGTTACTACTGGCCGTTTTTTGGCAGTAGGTATAATGGGCTTACTTAAATGAGTGACGCTAACAATCTTACTGAACAGCATTATTGGGTCACAAGTCTCCTTCAGACTTTGGTTTATGCACTTGTGATAACAACAAAGAACATTTCACTGATCTATGTATGCATTTCCTATCATTTTTTCCTCTTTTACAATCAGTTGCTTTAAATGGAATTTACACTCCTATTTGATTCTCAACTGATACATCTTTGGGTTGAATTAAACCCAGATGTTTATAAGATAATAAGCAGGAAAGTCATGATTGATTTTTATCCATGTTTAGTCTTGGTTTATCATTTGTGCTTTGTCATTTGTCACTTGTCAAGAACTCTGAACATTCCAGAAGAATGATTATTTGGATAAGCTGACTTTCAAAAGAAAACAAAATGTAGGCCGTTATATTTATAAAATCAATTTTCAGCATTTAAGAGTAACAGATGCTTATTTTAGACGAGCTGTCATGCAAAAGGTACTTTATCTTTTACATACAAATTTCTTAGACTTATAGAAGATGAAGGAAGCGATCACTTTGCACTTACTGTGGATTGCTTTTCATTGTAACCCATCTGACAAGTACTGGGGGCTGGCTGCCCTGAGGTAAAGCAGTTGTAAAGCTTTCAGAATTGAGTCTGAGCTGATTTGATCCTTGGAAATTGCTCTACCTTGATTATTCTGTTGTCAGCCTGATGTGGCAACTGGTTCAATGAACCTAGCTGTAAGGGAAGTAGCTAGAGAGAAGAGTGGTTGAGGGAAATTGATTGATTGATAATCATCTGGGGGTTTTACTTAATTAGAGGAAATTTTGAAGGGTCTGTATCATCAGATAGTATTTTAGTCCATGGTGCTGAGAGTTTTCTAGATTGAGTTTTTAGAATATTAAAAATTGTTAAACAATCATTTCCCAGAATATTTCTGAGATAATTATTTTGTATCACTCAGCATCACTAATGATAAGCAAAGAAGTAGTTTTAAAGTGATTGCCACAGTTAGGGTAGTATTACAATTATCACAGCAGGCATTGTAATTTCTCCTTTAAAAGCCCTAAAAATTAATGCAGCATGTTCTAGTTAGAGCAATGGTTAATCAAGGAAAAAAAGAATGAGGAGTGTTTTACCACATATTCAAATGTCCAGTAAGTGCTGTAGAAATATATGGCAAATAAGTTTGGAAAAAAAGTGTATTTTTAAATATATTACTGAATGCATTACCAGGGGATATTTAATTCTGAATAAAATCACTGAATCACCTTAAGTCATTAGTAATACAGTCTACTCCCTCTTTGAAAATAATTTCAATAATTTCAATAATTATTTTCAAAAAGTGACTCCACACTATATTTGGAAGTTTACATTAAAATAAAAGTGATATTGCTTTACAAATATAATATGCTACACTTTAAAGAATAAATTACAGTAGAACCTCCATAATTGACCATCTTCCTACATTGACCACCTCCTTAAGTTGACCTAATTTTCAGAGACTAGACTTGCACCACATGTACTCAATGGAAGTTCCTTATGTTGACCACCTCCATACATTGACTGGTTTGTTATGGTCCCTTGAGTAGTCAACTTACAGAGGTTATGCTATATTTAATAAGTAGCCTTGTTGAGCTATATGTCCCAATAATGCAGTCTTTCTATTCGCAAAATGATTCTGTGTCTACTTTCTTTTCTTTTTTTCTAGCATAATTTATTTTGTTTTAAGATTTGCCACTTCAAAATATATTTAAAGTCAAAAGGCTTTTATTCTCTTAAAAATTGTTCCCCCCCCAGCTTTGCACATTGCTGAAATCTAGTAAGATTATTGGATATGTATATCATATTACAAAACTACTTTAGTGCTAAAGGATATATAGTATCAAACAAATAGCATATCATTGCAGAAAAAACAAAGATCAGATTATATACTTTCCTTAACAAATACCATACAGATAGTTACATCAGGGAATCAAGATGTAGTTTGGGGATGTGTAAATGAACACATACTGGGAGACCTAAAACTCTGTAGATAAAAATAATCTAGTTGTAATCTGGGATATTTTTATTTCTCTCTTCTAAAATGTGTTTGAAATCATTGTTTTTTTTTTAACATGTGCTTTTAAAATGCCAAAGAAAAAATTTTGAACTTGGGTGCCAATCACAGTATATGTTTTTCTGAATGTTTCCAAATTCTTTCACACTCTTTTTTCACATGGATAATGGGAAGGCTTCTGAGGTTTTCTTTTTTTCTTCTTCCCAGCTGTATTGGCAGAATAATTGGACTGCCCATGTATTGAGCTTTTTGCTTGACAGTATTTGACTTCAAGAATTGTATTTTGCCATCTTTTTCTTCTGTGTATTTGCCTCCTGCTGAGAAAAAAAAGAGAGATATAATAGATTCTGTCTTATAAAATCAGAATTTTGTAATGGTTGAAGGAAGGATAAATGTTAAAGTATACCACTTTTTAAATGTGTGTACAGTCCTATCATATGTAATTTAAGAAAGAATAATGTTACTGATGTATTATTATAATCTAGCAATCTGTGTACACTTTCGTTCACCTGCAGAAAAACAAAAACATTTAAAAAATCCCCCCATTTGCCTTTTAGTTAATTCCAAAAATTGTACACACTTTGTGGGCAGGCCCTCGAGGAGTTGACTCCTGTTCCTTTATCCATCCTGGTTTTATGCAGTATCGTTCCTCTGGCTTCACACATCCCTTTTCAGGTTCTTTCTGCAATCTTCCTTAGGTCCCTTCTTTGGAAGCTTGGTTTGCCTGGTTAGAACATTGTTTCCCCATTCTTGTTCTTGACCTCTAGTTATTTCTCAAGGATTTTGGCATTTGACTTCCCCTCAACCTGTTTTATTACGTGTATAATTCTTGCTATTATCGTTAGTGACTTCTAACTTCAAGTCAGCAAAACATTGAACTCTAAATTCTTGTCTTCACTAACTTCCTATATTATAGTGACCTTCATTCAGATATCTCTGCTTCAGCAACTAATTTCTGTGGTGAAAATTTGTTTTCATCTATGACTGTTCAATGATAAGGCTTTAGTTCCAGTATCTCAGTCTCTTTTATAGTTCTTCTATTCTCTTTTTCCTATTTGAATAATTAATACCCAATTCTCATCTTTCCACATTGCTCTAATTGACTAGCCGTTTTCTGGATTTCGTTTTTTCCTGTCTGATTGGACTTCCTTAAAAGCTACTTTGATGACATGCTCACTGGCATCTTCAATTTGTACCTTCTACCTCATTTGACTGATTTCTAGTTTGGAATCAACCCTACTCTCTACTTTTTCCAGTCCTTCTCTTGAATAGTGCACTATCATGGAAACTTGCAAAGAAAGATCATTGGCTTTTGTAGTGATCAGGGTTACCAACTATCTCCCCCATCTACTCCATTCAATAGTTAACATAAGCCAATCTCTGTGTGCACAATCCTGACCTGATGATCAATGAGCAATGAGTTTTGAAGTATGTTGAGGTGCCTCTGGTAAATGTTTACTTACTCCTAAAAAGGATAAAAAAAGAAGAGAGATTTTCTCCTTCTTCTGGATATTATGCCTGGAATGGCCAAAGTTGTCTTGCTTTTGTCCTGAGTATGAAGCTTCACAAGAGAAGGATATTGCTGAGAGAACTACCGAGAGGTGGGGCTGGAGTTTTGACATGCTACGTCTGCAGCAGCTCGGTGGAAGAAACACCAAGTGATGTAGATTTGCATTCTAGGAATAAGGCGCCATAAGCAAAGAACCTAAATTATAGGATTGATTAAGTGGAGACGTGGGTAGGAAACAGGGAGGATTATACCCTTCTAAAGGGAAAGTTGATACACTTTGCTTTGTGTTTGGAAGTGGTTGGTTAAGCCTTTAGAAATCATACTTTTTTTTTTTTTTAAACTTTATTCAAATTAATTTGAGAGTACAGTATTTAGGTACATTGTTCTCACTTCCAGGGTAAAGTTCCATTTATAGAAGAGCCCCTCACCAGGGGGTGTGTTATGCACCCTCACAATGTGCATTAGGAGAGACCCTATGTCATGCCCTCCCTCCTTCTGCCATACTCTCTACCCCCTCCCACTTCCCTCTACCTCCCAACTGGACTATAATAGTTTTTTTATTGCTCTAAGGAACATGTAATTATACATATATTGATTTCATATTAGTATGGAGTACATTGGATATTCATCTTTCCATTTGTGCAGTACTTTACTAAGAACAATGTATTTCAACTCCATCCAGGTAAATGTAAAAGATGTAAAGTCTCCATCTTTTTAATGACTGCATAATATTCTGTGGTATACATATACCATAGTTTTTTTTATCCATTCATGGGTTGATGGGCACTTAGGTTGCTTCTACAACTTGGCAATTATGAATTGAGCGATGATAAACATTTTAGTGTAAATGTCTTTGTGGTAAAATGATTTATGTTCTTTTGGGTAGATACCTAGTTATGGGATTGCAGGGTCAAATGGAAGGTCTACATTTAGATCTTTGAGGGTTTTCCATACTTCTCTCCAAAAGGATTGTATTAATTTGCAATCCTACCAGCCGTGTAGAAATATTCTCTTTTCTCTACATTTATGCCAACATCTGGGTGTTTTGTGACTTTGTGATGTGGGCTCATCTTGCTGGGGTTAGGTGACATCTTAGAGTGGTTTTGATTTGCATTTCTCTGATGAGCATCTTTTCATGTGTTTGTTGGCCATTTGTCTGTCATCCTCAGAGGAGTTTCTGTTCAAATCACTTTCCCACTTATACAGAGGGTTGTTTGCACTTTTCTTATTGTTTAGTATGAGTTCTCTGTAGATTCTAGTTATCAGGCCTTTGTCAGATTCATAACATGCAAAAATCTTATACCATTCTGAAGGCTGCCTATTTGCTTTGTTTGTGGTACTCTTAGCTGTGCAAAAGCTTTTTAACTTGATCAGGTCCTAGTTATTTATTTTGAGTGTTGCTGTACTTGCTGGGGAGGGGGGGTCTTCCTCATAAAGTTTTTTCCCAGGCCAATATTTTCAAGTGTTTCCCCTACACTCTCTTCTAGAATTTTTATTGTCTCATGTCTTAAATTTAAGTCTTTTATCCAACAAGAATCAATTTTTGTCTTTGGTGAGAGGTGTGGGTCCAGTTTCAGTCTTCTGCATGTGGATAACAAGTTCTTCCCGCACCATTTGTTAAATGAGGATTCTTTTCCCCATTGCATGTTTTTGTTGGGCTTATCAAAGATTAAGTGATGATATGTGGCTGGGTTCACCTCTAGATTCACTACTCTGTTCCATACATCTGTGTCTCTATTTTTGTGCCAGTACCATGCTGTTTTGATCACTGTTGCTTTGTAATATAAACTGAAGTCTGGCAACGTGATGCCTCCAGAATTATTTTTATTTCTAAGAACTTTGCTATTTGAGGTTTTTTCCTGTTCCATATGAATTGAAGTACTATTTTTTCAAGATCTTTAATGTATGACATTGGTGCTTTGATAGGGATTGCATTAAATCTTATAGATTGCTTTGGGTAGTATGGACATTTTAATGATGCTCGTTCTTCCCAGCTATGAGCATGGTGTATTCTTCTATCTGTTGAGATCTTCTGCTACTTCCTTTCTCAAAGTTTCATAATTCTCTTTATAGAGATCTTTTGCTCCTTTTGTTAGATATATTCCCAGGTATTTCATCTTCATAGGTGCTATTGTAAAAGGAATAGAGTCTTTGATTTTGTTCTCAGCTTGACAGTTGTTGACATATGCAAAGGCTACTGATTGATGGGTATTGATTTTGTAACCTGAGATGGTGCTATATTCCTTGATCACTTTTAAGAGCTTTGCAGTTTAGTTCCTGGGGTTTTCCAGGTATAAGATCATGTCATCTGCGAAGAGGGAGAATTTGACCTCCTCTGCCCTCATTTGGATTCTTTTGATCGCCTTCTCTTGCCCGATTGGGATGGCTAGGACTTCCAACACTATGTTAAATAGCAGTGGAGACTGTGAGAAATCATACTTTGAGCCATCGATGCTATCAATCAGAAGATGATGTTAGTGACTGACAGGAAAATGTTAGGGTGTTGGGAGTATGTTGTGTATACTTCAGAAAGGTCCTACAAGAGAAAAGTTTAAGTTACACTGAGCAGTCCAAAAGCAGAGTGTTTTTTTTCTTCTCTTTCTCTCTCCTTCTCTTTTCCTCCCCTCCCCTTCCTTCGCCTTCTTTTCCTTCCTTTCCTTCCTTTTTTTTTTTTTTTTTTGGCTGAGATCCTGGAGCCTCCAGTCTATAATCCAAATTGATTATGAGTCTGATAATTCAGAGCCTTTTAGCATTAGGGTTGGAAAAGCCAAATTATTCTAGCAGGAGTTAGTCTAAGCACAGACAGAAGTAGGAAACTTAGCAGGAATAAAAATGGGATTAGAAAACAAGCCTTTTCCTCAGGTCCCTATCAAGTATTTAAGCCTTAATGAATAGAATAAAGGGACCCAGCTGCATTGTTTTGAATTACCTCAAGATAAAGACTGTTCAACTGAGTGCCCCTGGGAACATCCAGGATATCGAGATGAGGATAGAGACACTGACATTTTTAGACTCAGAGAAAATGTCTAGACCAGCAGTTCTCAACCTGTGGGTCATGACCCCTTTGTAACAATGAAAATACATCACAGCATTAGGAAAGTTGAGAACCACTGGTCTAGACAGAATCTTATGCTGTGGCTGCCAATCAAGCAATTAACCAGTAGTGAATAGATGGAACTTTAATATTTAAGTTGCCAACGAAATTCCAAACTTGACCAACATAGTATGTGACTATCTGCCCTAATGTTATCACCTCTATCATGAATTGATGTGATGCTTGGAACACTAGGAAGAGGGTAAAACCTGGGATTATATATCTCTGTAGGCTTCCTATAATGGGAAAATAATAAATAGCCTTGCTATTTTAACTAGTTTCAGGAAGACATAATATTTTGTAATCAAAGATATTTTACCTGATAGAACTTTATCACGAAAATATAATTTTAATCTTTAAGACTGTCTAGAAGTCTCTTAACTCATGCTCAGGGGGCTGTGTTATCTGTTTTAAACATTAATTACTGTATTTAAGCCAACTACCCTCACTCTTAGGTCCCTTTCACATTATCCTTAAGACCCAAGCATGTCTCATATTCTCTAGTATTAGAAATAGAATGACCTCCCCAAAGATGTCTCACCCTAATTCCTGGAACCTGTAAGTATGATATCACTAAGATAAGTAGATTATCTGGATGGGCCTAATTTAATCTAATGACATGAGCCCATATAATAGAGAATTTTTTCTGGCTGTTAGGAGAAGGGGGAGTAAGAGAGATTTGAAGCATGAGAAGGAGAAAGATTCATTGAGCTGTTTTCTAGCTTTGATGATAGAAGAGTATAATGAGCCCAGAAATGCAGGTAGCTTCTATGAGTTTTGAATAACCCTTGGTCAAAAGCTGGTAAGGAAATAAGGACCCAAAGTCTTACAACTGTATAGAACTACATTTTGCCAGAAAGCTGAAAGAGCTTGAGCTTGGACCTGGATTCTCCCCTAAACTCTCAAATAAGAGCCCAGGCCAGCTGATAACCTTGATTTTAGCCTTAGGAGACCTTTAGTAGAATAATCTACCCAGCCTTTTGATCTATTTTAAACACTGAGATATTAAATGTGTATTGTTTTAATCCACTAAGTTTGTTGGAAATTTTTATTCAGCAATAGCAAAATAATATCTACTCAGATGTATTTGTCTACCTAGATTTGTCTGTATTTCTTGCTATTTTTCCTGCCTTACATTTTTTCAGAAGTGAATTCCTTCATCCTTATTCCAGAGTCCCTCCACTTCAGGACATTGGTCTGTCAGTTATTCTTTCTTTTCATTGTTTTGATTACTACCTTGCATAAATATTTATACCTCCTTTTACTTAAATCCATCCTCCCCTTTTTGTTCCTTCTTTTCCCACTAATCTTCATCCCAATCTTGTGAAGTAACTATTATTATTACCTCATGAAGATAAATAATTTCCTCAAAGGCATAAAACTATTCCTGGCTAGACTATGAATCAAAGAATCAAATTCAATACTCTCTGGTTAAAGCTTAACTGCTTAGTCCCCTCCTTTTATTATTTCTTGTGTGAACTTCTTACTCCTCTCTGCCTGTTCAAACTGAGAGAGATTAGTGGAAATCACTTTTTTTTTTTTTTTGAGTGATCGACTTACTGCATTTTATCATAAATTGTTTCATAGTGAAGTGTAAAATGAAGTGTGGAAATGCCTGGCAGATAGTTGCATTGTAACTCACTATTTCTGATTCTGAGATGTATCTGTGTTGCCTTTTTTTTTTTTTTTCTGTTTCATGGTGGACATCAGTAAGCAGGAATGGTGATTGTCCTGGTGTCAGGGTTGTGCAGAAAATTATCTCCATTCCCTTGGCTTCCCTCCCTATTTTATTCACACTGATTAGTTGGTGAGAATTAGAGGCCATGAGGGCTAATCTGTGGCCTCTGTCCCTCAGTGTGACCCTAATCTCCTAGAGAAGCTGGCAGAGTGTGATGGACTTCTAGTCCCTTGGCCCTTCCCTTTAATCCCTATGAACCTGTCCTAATCGTAGCCTGTTTGTGGGCTCTGGTTGCATATTGATGTATATTTTGTCACTATTGATATTTTTAAAATAATTACCGATTGACCCATTACCTTTCTTAGAATGTATTTGCATGCTTTCATGTCTGCTTTGGGGTGTCTCCTTTTTAAAAATGTGTTAGTGGAATGAACATTATTTTTATTTCAGGTCATACTGTATAATTTCAATCTCTGGCAAGTTAATGTTCATAATAGGAGTCTTTTCTTTCCCCATTCCTTTTTACTCAATTTTATCTCACATTTGGATAATTATTTGTGATCATGGATTGATAAAAATGTTAGTGATGGAAATCTAAAACATACGTTTTAGTGTGGTGGTATCTCAGAGTAATTCCATGTTTCCCTCCCTTTTCTAGCCTAACAATTACTTTTTGTTAAAGAATAGAAAATACAAAGTATTTCTTGATGAATTGTTCCTTTCCTTGCGGATTAATCAATGTTTTGTTAACTGTCAGAGTCCATGGTGGATTTTTACAGCAATGTTTTTGTTTTATGTTCTTAACCTGATAGGTTTTAAAAGAAAAGGATGAATTGAAAAGTCAGCTGTTTGCAACATTACAGCAAATGGAGTGTCTTCGAAAGGAATTGAATGATGTTCTAACCAAGCGTGCCCTTCAAGAGGAGGAGCTTCACTTAAAGGAGGAGAAACTAAGTAATATTACATCTCAACAAGCTGACCTTGAACTAGAAGTCAAGAATGCCCTGGATACCATTCAGCGACTAGAAAATGAATTGAAAAAACAGAGTATGATTCAATGCCAGATGAAAACCGAGAAAGTTCACCTAGAGGAAGAAATTGCAGAGCTCAAGAAAAGCCAGGCCATGGACCAAGCTAAACTTCTTGAGATGCAAGAGTCCATCAAGGACTTGAGTGCCATCCGAGCAGATCTTGCTAATAAATTGGCTGAGGAGGAGAAAGCCAAGAAAGCAGTGCTTAAGGAAATGTCTGACCTCACCGCACAGATGACATCCACCGATGAAGAAACAGCTACAGTCATCACACAGTTAAAGTTAGAACGCGATGTTCACCAGAGGGAGCTGAAAGATCTCACGGCATCGTTGCAGTGTGTGAAAACAAAACATGAGCAAAATATCCAGGAGCTAATGAAGCACTTTAAGAAAGAAAAGAGTGAGGCTGAGGATCATATTAGGACACTGAAGGTACCTGTGCTGAATTATCCTGATGATACTCAAGGAATTTTTCTAGTGGCTCATGAAGTTAATAAAGCGTAAACTTTTAGAGATCATTCTGTATTCCCAAGCACTGAAGGAAAGATAAAACCAACAATAAAGAAGCTATTCATGCCTGTTCGGCCAGGTTGAAATGAGTTATAGCAGCCACCTGGGAGCACCTATTTCAGAGCATTGAAGCCCTTTAAAAAGAACGTTTAGCTATTTGGGGAGTTCGGGAAAGGCAGAGGTGGCAGTAAGTTGTGGACCTGAAACGTGCCCTCATTCAACATTTATGACCTCCTAAAATATAAAAGCAAAGACTTGTCAAGGCCATAGAAGCTATAACCACAGTCCTTATTAGTATGGTAACTAAAGTGGATAAGCTTATGGGCTGTGTAAACCCAAGGCTTTTGAGATTTACCCTTTCTTTTCCAAGTCAAAATTGCCTGGGTAAATGCCTAATTGAAATCTTGCATGTGGGGAAATGTTTCTAAGATCTAATGGCATTAGCATTATCACCATGCAGGGCAATCATTTTACTGCATGATTGTCAGGAGTGTGATAAATCTATCTCTCTTCCCTGCTCTATTTTTTTCTCCATAGCACTTACCATCATAGACGTAGATTCCACATCACTTACTGATTTATTTATCTCCCTTTATTAGAATGAACACCCCATGAGGATTGGGATTGAGTCTGTTTTGTTTACAGCCATATCCCCAGTACCTAGAACAGTTTCTAGAATATTTTAGAGTCTGTTTAATAGGTGAATGGATGGATAAATAAATACTTATGATGTGAGGTGAAATCACATTGAAATAGCTCAGATTTGTAAAATGCTTATACGTATATGTATTTTTTGAGTTCTTCCCCAGTCCTATATAGGCGTCTGGCATTAATGGATTTGGGGTTATTAATTGAGGTAAGCATTTCAGAACAGAGGCTGAAAGATTAGGTGAGAGACTCTTATTATATTCATTAAACTAAGATAATAACATCAGTTATAAGATTGTTGTATATTACTAAGGAATAAAAATACTGCCTCCTGCCTATAAAACTATAACATGCTATCAAGTAAAAGATAACATCTTAAGTCAGGGATCACAAAATGTGAAAAATATACATCTTAATACTGATGAAATTTGGAGTAATATTCTTTTAGAGTTGATGAGGACATAAAAGTAGAATTAGGGAGACGGAGAAGAGCTGATCTTAAAGAAAATATAAATATAGATTTCATGTGGATTGATTGACTGTGACAGTGATAATCTTACAAGCAAACATTTTTTTTCAACATTTTGTGCCAGTCGCTCCTCTAGGAACGTTACATGTGTTAATCGTTTAATTGTCGTAGTATCCCTGCTGATTGTGTGGAAGTATTTTTTCCTTGATGCAGGAATTGAAACACTGGAGGTTAAGTAACTTGCCCAAGGTCTTTGGGAGAGGATTTGAACTTAGGACCAGTGCCTGTATTCGTAACTATCTTCCTGTCCTGGAAAAGGTTTAGAATCAAGTATGAGTACAAAATGACTTGGGTGACTCGGTGGATGATGATGCTGTTTGCTGATCAGATTCAGAGGGTAATGGGCAAATTGAGTTTTGGAGCATTTTGAGCTAGGTGGGGGAGACCTTTAGATTAACTATGAAAGCCTAGGTCGTGCAGTTTAGCATCTCGTGGGTCAGGCGTTGAGGGAGAAATTGAGTCTAGAGTAAACTATTTGGGAGTTAGCTACAGGTGGTAGCTGAAATCATGGGATTTGGTTGGTACTGTACAGGGAGAATGAAGAGGTTGAAATGCTAGAACATAAAGGTTTAAGTAAATAATTTAGAAAGAAGGTTTAATGTTTTGGAGACCCAGGTAGGACATTTTAAGAAAGACAAAAATTAAGTGTTAAATGTGACAGACAAGTTAAAAGAAGAAGTAAAAAAAGCACTCATTCCATTCAGCATGGTGAAGATGCATGAGAAAATATGAGGGCTGGATCAAAAATAGAGTGTGTAGGCTGGTTTGAGGAAGCTTGTGAACCTTGACTGACTGCTCTCCTCCCCCTGAGGTAGAGTAGGGCAGTGGTGCAGTCAGAGATGTGTGAGAGGTGAAGACTAATTAGGGCTCCCTAGCCACACTGCTAAGTAGCTTCTCTGCTTCCCCCTAGTTCCTTTTTCTGTCCTCAACTCCTCCCTTTCAGCCTTCAGATACCACCTGATTTCCTTTCCCAAAATATATATGTGTATGTTTACTTTCTACTTAAAAACCTTCACTGAACATTCGTTGTCCTTGGACCAAAGGGTCCACTCTAGCCCAGCCCTCCCTGAACCAGCCCTGCCTGCCTGAGGTGTGGTTATTGCCTTTCAGGCTCCGGCAGTCCTCAGACCACTGTACATTTCCATACATTGTCTTTGCTGCTCATTTTTTATCTAGATTGGCCTTTCTTTCTTTCAGCTCCTTTATGAATCCGCTGAAATTGGAATGAATCTTGACTGAGTTGGCTCATTGTTGATGCCTCTAGGTCAGCGCATTAATGCTGCCTTGCATTTTGGTTTGTTGTGTGTCCATCAATCTCCAGAGGGTTGGGCATCGTGTCTTAGGTATCTTACATAATGTTCTGAACATATAGAAAACACTCCGTAGATGTCGGGTTGGGATGCTTAGAATTCTGGAAATCAGAAAATTTGCTCCCGACTTGTTCTGTGATCTAGCTGGTTTGAATTTCTCTCTGTCATATGGGAAAATTGATTTCCTCATCCTTTTGGTAGGAAGCGCTTTGAACTCATTTACAATGAGATGGCAACATATTGCCTATGCGTAAAGAATTTGTAATTTGCAAGTAATGCGTAGTTTTTCTGAAACCTTTCATATATATTTTTTTCTTTTTAATTTGAAAGACTGAGATCTGGAGGAGTGTTGCCGCTGTTCCCTAATGTGTAGAGCAGTCAGACAAGACCTAAGACCTGGAGAACCAGAGACTGGGAGAGCCTAGCAGTTTGTTTTTAAAGCAAATAAATTACCCTCGGGGAACAATGTCCACCTCATGCTATTTTATTAATATAGCTCTATACTTTACCTATTTATATTAATTAAAAAGAGCTGATTGCAGTGGTCGTAACAGGAGATTTAATAGTATACTGAATTATGCACACGATAGGGTTTTGGTACAAGTAGCTCCATAAATATTATATTTCTGTGTCTTTCGGCTTCACCTTAATTTATTACTTTTTCTGAGTCTGATATATCACCCATGTTTTTTTCTCTGTATAATTTAGTTGTATGTATTTTTCTTCATCTAGAATCACTCTCTTACCTATTTTAAATTTAAATTTAAAATATTTTAATGTTATATTCTAGGTGCTATTAATATTTTTAGGATATTGGGCTATGCCCTCATTGAAATTTTAACAAAATCATTTCATAGAGTCTTTTATTGGAATCAAAAGATGCAGGATTGGAATTTTATACTTTTGACCCTTGGTAGACATTTGATCTTGATCAGGCTACTTTACTTTTTTATGCTTTATCAATAATATAGGAATGATATCCTTATATATCACTGGGTTGTTGTGAACATGTTACTTAGTAAACTCTAAAATAAAATGTAAGTGTATCACAACATTAAGTAAGTTCTTATTAAAACATAAGCATGGGTGTGCTGATAAACATCATAAAACAAGCTCTTTTAGAAGGAAAAAAACTTGAAGTTACAGCATTTCCTAACTTCAGTGGTACAAACATCCCCAACTTGGCTAATTTCAGACTTACCAAATGGGACATCACTAGCGAGGGACAACATTGGCAAGAGATGAGCATTATTGACTCTTGAGCATCTCGATGAGCTGGCTTTTAAGCAAGAAAAGGGGGGAAACTTCTTATTTACCTGTGCTTTTTATGGGACATAAAGGAAAGTAAAAGCGTTCTGCTGAAACCCAGAATTGTAATTGAACAATTTTCCTGATGAGAGACTTTATTTTGTAAATTTATTTCTTAGCTGTGAATACAGGATTGCTCATAAAAGAATCAATTCTTTTGTTAATTCAAAGTGGCATCAGGTCTTAGGTGAATTTTGTGGCATAAATAAAATATAGATTTTTGCTTACAATTCACATATTTCTTCCTTTCAGGAAATTGTTTCTGTTGATTGTGTTCCTACATATACCTAATTAAACACATATAACAAACTTACACAAATAAAAGAATCCCATACATTTTAGGCATTAAAACATTTATTTTAAGCAGATGATATGTAGGTGCTTCCCTGTTGTTAGTCACCTGTAGGTATGGATAGTTAGCATCGCTAGTTGACCCAGATGATTTTTAAAACCTAATGACATTATACCTTCTGAGAGTCAGCGAGGCTGAGTATTTGACAGGATAGATGCTAGAAAGAATTCCAACGTTCAAATCCTGGCTGTGAATTTACTCATAATGTACCCTTGGGCAAGTTACCAACTTTTCTCTGTTTCAGTTACAAAAAGGAGGCAATCAGACAACAATAGTGCCTTAATAGGACTATTATTGGTACTGTAAGGGGACACCAGCCCTGTTGAGGGGGAAAGACTTATTACTGAAATGTTGCGAGGATGAAATGAGGAAAAACTACATACCAAAAATAAACTACTACACACATCTCACAGCAGTGTTGATGAATTACATTGTTGTTATTTTAAAATTCTTTAAGTTCATATGGCTAGAAAATCTTTATGAATCCCATGTAAAAAGTAGATGATTTCTAATATTTTTTAAAGCTGATTCTGGTTATATTCCAAGTAATCAATACATGGGTATTTTATTACACTATTGTGCTGAAATAATCACTGTATAAACTCTTTCATATTAAGTTTGTAGTTTCTTGGCTGTTAAAGTTCATATTCTTTTTAGCTTCATAAGGGTAGTATCAATAATTACTTGTACAAAAACTATGTAATTCAGTGATAAATACCAGGCAGACAAGTTTCTTTTATAGATGAGGAAACTGGTCAGCCAATAAAATCATCTCACATTCTTTCTTTTTTTTTTTTAAGTATGCTTTCAATTGGTTTTCAATTGTCTTAGTTTGAAGGTTTTTTTTTCTTTAATTTCCTATTATTTATTTATTTTTTTTATTGAGACAGAGTCTTACTTTGTGGCCCTCAGTAGAGTGCGTGGCATCATAGCTCATAGCAACCTCCAACTCTTCAGCTTAAGCAATTCTCTTGCCTCAGCCTCCCAAATAGCTGGGACTACAGGTGCCCGCCACAATGCCCGGCTTCTTTTTGGTGGAGACAGGGTCTCACTCTGGCTCAGGATGGTCACAAGCCTCTGAGCTCAGGGCAATCCACCTGCCTCGGCCTCCCAGAGTGCTAGGATTACAGGCGTGAGCCACCATGCTCGACCATGTTATTTCTCTTTTGGGACACTTCCCTAATGACTCCTTCCCCTCTCAGCAGAGCTGGTGTCCCTTCTTTGGTCTCCCAAAATATCCAGTTCACACCTTTGTTAAGCACTTCTCATTTATGGTTGCCAGAGTAATTGTTTCATCCATCTCTTTTACTTTTCATAGCTGTTATCTTCAGCATCTAGTACAGTGCCTATCTCTTTAGTAAATGTTGGGTAGGTGGGGATCAGTGATCAAATAAATGCAAAGAATGTTTCCTTGTGTTTATTTAGTGTTTAAGTATGCATGCTTTGAAAGACCTGAAATCTTGAAGTATTTTCCTACTAATATAATGTGTAACTTGTCTTGTATAATTTGGCCAGTGGACTCTCTCTTTTTCTTTCTTCTCTTTTTGGTCAGGCTGAAAGTTTAGAAGATAAGAATATGGCTATGGCCCATCGTTGTCAGCTGGAGAAGTTGAAATCACAGTATGACGGATTGACAGAGGAATTAACCCAGAATGAAAATGAGAACAAAAAGCTAAAGCAAAAATATCAGTGTTTGAAGGACCAACTAGAAGAAAAGGTAAAAATATGAATGCATTTTTTAAACTTCTTCTAGAACGTATTTTATGAATTAACAAATGGTAATTGTAGTCTTTCATAGGAAAGTAGTATTGTTACCAGAAAAAATGATAATGTATTAGAATGTTGTAATTTTTACTCTTTCAGCCAATCAGTCATCTTCGTCTACATTTAGGAATTTAGAGACCTAGTAGAAAAGAAAGAATGGATTGATAACTTATTGAAGCCCTACTATGTGTCAGGCATTTATGCCAACTCATTTATACATGGCTATTCTTCATTTAATTCTCTCAACTCTTTGGGGGTTGTCTTAGTCTGTTTGAACTGCTATAACAGAATACTATTGATTAGATGGCTTAGAAACGATAGAAAATTATTTCTTATAGTTCTGGAGAATACAAAGTACAAGATCAAAGTGCTGGCAGATTCAGTATCTCATGAGGGCCTGCTTTCTACTTCCTAGGTGACCCTTTTTTCCTGTGCCCTCACATGGCAGAGAAGAAGGATGCTCTTTGGGGTCTCTTTTATTTTATTTTTTTAGAGATAGAGTCTCACTTTGTTGCTCTTGGTAGAGTGCTGTGGCATCACAGCTCACAGCAACCTCCAGCTCTTGGGCTTAGGTGATTCTCTTGCCTCAGCCTCCCAAGTAGCTGGGACTACAGGCACCTGCCACAATGCCCGACTATTTTTTTGTTGCAGTTTGGTGGAGCCTGGGTTTGAACCCACCACCCTTGGTATATGGAGCTGGTGCCCTACTCACTGAGCCACAGGCAATGCCCTGGGGTCTCTTTTAAAAGGATATTAATCTTATTCATGAAGACTCCACTTTCATGACTTAATCACCTCCCAAAGGCCCCACTCGAATAGGTTTCAATATAAAAATTTTGGGGAGACATATTCAATTTATAACAGTGAGGTTTTATTGATCCTTTTAAATCTATGAGGAAGCTGGCCTCAAAATATTTAATGGTAGGCCAAGCATGATGGCTTAGGCCTATAATCCTAGCACTCTGGGAGGCCGAGGTGGGTGGATCACCTGAGTTCAGGAGGTTGAGACCAGCCTGAGTAAGAGCAAAACCCCATCTCTACTAAAATAGAAAAACTAGGGGTCATTGTGGCAGGCACCTGTAGTCACAGCTACTCAGGAGGCTGAGGCAAGAGGATTGCTCAAGTCAAAGAGTTTGAGATTACTGTGAACTAGCATGTCACAGGGTTCTATCTAGGGCAACAGAGTGAGATTCTGTCTCAAAAAAATAAATAATGGTTCACTTATATGGTAGGCATTGTAACTTTTAATTATCATAGTAATTTTATTAAACTGATACGACTATCCTCATTTTTATAGTTGCAGAGAGTGAAGATTAAGAGGATTGCAACTTTGTACATTCCCACCAGGCTCACTGCTTTCCTTTGAGTAGATGTGTAAATTTATTTCTAATGACTGCTGTATATCATATGTTGGATAGAATACTAGAGATACTAGAGATTCTTAGGAGTTGCTACTTTTGAGGTTCTTTTGTGGCAAATAGTCAACTAAGAATAGGTGACTAGAATATTTAAAGTTGCTTCCTTCTTCCATCAGCTTCCTACAAGGATTTGCAGTTCAGTGTGATTGAAAGCAAATGTAAAAAGACCATTGAAGTGTGGATTACGGGATAAGGCAATATGTTCATGGGCCAAGTTATACATACTTGATCAGGGTTACTAAAATCTATTATACTAAAAACTGTTCATAAACCTTTAGGGGAGAAACTTTCTTTTTCTTTTCTTTTCTTTTCTTTCTTTTTTTTTTTTTTGTTGACAGAGTTACCCTGGGGTTGAGTGCCATGGCGTCATAGCTCAGTTGCCCTGGAGTTGAGTGCTGTGGTGTCACAGCTCACAGCAGTCTTAAACTCTTGGGCTCAAGTGATTCTCTTGCCTCAGCCTCCGGAGTACCTGGGACTATAGGCCCCCACCAAAACACGAGGCTATTTTTAGAGACGGGGGTCTTGCTCTTGCACAGGCTGGTCTTGAACTCTTGAGCTCAAGCAATCCACCTGCCTCGTCCTCCTAGAGTGCTGGGATTATAGGCATGAGTCACAACAGCTTTAATTTAGTTCTTATGTCATGCTTTGTTTTGATATGTCTAGTGTTCACATATATTTAATGTATCGGTTGCCAAGGTATAGTTGTCATGGAAATGATGCTAAAATTTCCAGCTTTTCCATAATTAAAATTTTAGCTAAAAGATTGTGTTAACATGTTTTATATTTTTTAAATCTGCATTTACGAAATAATGGTGAAAAATTGGATATGTTAAAAATGTAAAGTTTACCTTGTTCTACTTTGAATAAGTGTTTCTTCGCTGATTCTTTTTGTGATGTTCTGGATCTGTGTGTTGTCACACATTCATATAAATGGAACATTCACCTTCGAACAGAGTTTGAGGAGTTAATGATTTTTAGTACATTGCTATGTACTGAACATCTACTATGTGGCAGGCATTGTGCTGTATCCTGAGGATAGGCTAAGATATAGATAAGATACAGATACAGATCTACAGGTGACCAATCCATAGTGGGATTATTAAAATGAAGCTTTTTTATAGTTGTTAAAACTACACAGTCAAGTCCTGACAGTGAGTGTTAATGCAGAGTAAAGATAGTCTCTGTATTCTAAAATGGTGTGCAATATTAAAGATACATATACACACAAACACAACTATGTGCTTGCTTTTCTTTAAAATTTATTTTTGGCATTCATGATTGTTTTGTGGTTTTGATTGATTTAATGGCATGTGTCGAACCACTCTTTAGTGAAATTAGCTCTGAGTCAAAGCTTTGTTGGCTTGAACCATCTACAGAGGTAGAGCATTAGTGATTAAAACTTTGCATCAGAATCCTTTTCTAGCTGTGTGACTTCAGGCAGGTTGCTTAAAACGCAAAGCCTCAGTGTTATCATCCTTAAAACAGGTATAAATAATGCCTTTATTATGGGATTGAATGTAAAGGGTGTAGCACAGTATTTGGTAAGATATTAGTTAATAGTAGCTGCCAAAATAATATTTTGTTATTATTAGGTTTCCAAATATATGCCGTTTAATGGTTCAATCAACCAGTTGGCAAATGTTGATTGATTACCTATGGTCTGTGTGATGATGTGTTCATAACAGTAATAATGTACCTATGGTATACTTAATAATAAAGCAATAGAACTATGCTGATTGGAACTTTAGAGCCAAACTATCTTGAATCGTTTGGAACAGGTGGTCAACACAGGAGCCACCCATGTGAAAATAGCTGGCAGTTCCATTGGCAAATGATATTGAAGGCACTTGTGTTAAGTAATTCAAGCAGTAGGAAGTTTTATGCTTCCTATTTGAGGAGAGAAATCATATTTTAGTAATTTTTCCATCTCCAAGACTAGGCAGAGAGTCTGACACATAGTAGGTATTTCATAAGTAAATTATGGAGACAGGTGTCTGTGTCTTATATAAGCAAATATATATATACACATATATGTATATGTCTTCGTATGTATATATGTATGTATATACGTAGATAAGGAAATATGGAGAGACACATACACACAAATACACATATAAAAAGGCCACAGTGAGGGAAATTAAGAGAATAAAACAAAAATATATTTTCAGTAAAGGAAAGCCCAGTAACTAGTCACCCAAAGATTACAATTTAAGCAATGCAATGAACTTGATAAATGAGGCCTTGAGGACTGGAGGGGGTTTATAATTCAGATCTGCTATAATCAAAAGGGAAGCTTTTCTCATTTGTTTAACATTTAGTGCTACTTAGGCTACTAACATATTTTGTGTTTTTAAATCTTGCTATTTTGAATGTGTGCTCTGTTTAGGTTCTGTTTCTCAGGTTATTGGTGAGCTAAGAAATGTTAAAACTGCATCCAAATTTACATAAATCATTACCACCAGTGGTTGCATTAATTCGTATAGAAAATTGCTGTTAGTGTATATGACAGAGTAATTAACTTTAATATATTTTCTTCATGTACTTCAGTGGTGATATGTGGTAGTAAAATGTATCTTTTTGCAGGGTGTGATTTTACTTTGTCAAATATTATTTTTTCCATTTTACATGACAAAGAGAACAAATATTATGCATCCCACAGAATTTTATATATTCATTTGATACTTTATTATGAGCGTTCTTACCATGGAAAAGTCCTCCTGAAATATTATAGAGAGAATTTTCTCCTGTCTACAGTATCATTAAAATTTATTATTCCTTTTGCTTAAATTTTATAGAAAAATATTTGATTTCTTCTTTTGTTCCAAAAGAATCTTATTGATATTAATCTTTTGATTTTCCTGGCATTTACCTGGAAACTCATACTACTGTTTATTTGATCAGAAATATATTTTTGTTGGTCTCACTGTGAATCCACATTAGTAGATAGATAGTTTTTTGCTTAGCAAGTCAGCATCAAAGTTGGTGAAGGTTTTAAATGTCTGATCTATACAGATCTGGGGTTGATCTAATTTTTTAAAAATTTCTTATTTGAATAGTTAGGAGTTCATTAATGACACTGGCTATATTTCTAGAGATTTCAAGTAATTTTGTAATAGATGTATTAAAAGAAAGATTGATTTTACTTACTTTTAACTTGTTTGTATAATATTTTAGAAATAGCTGGTAATTGTTATTATTTTGTAGACTTACCTGTTTATACTCTTTTTGTCATGTTTTATAAGTATGGCTATTTTATCATAGAATATATGCAGCATGTCATACAGGTATAATTATAAACAATGAGGAAAATGGTGGAAATATTATGAAATTATTTTCCTAAGTCCAACAAAAATCTAATAAAGACATATATTTTCCAGTATGAGTGAAAGAATAATTTTACTGATTGTATTGATGGTAAATACACAAGAATATGAGAAATTATGAATGTCAAGAATGTATGGTTCTTATGTATCACTAAAAGTCACCAAACTCATTCATATAAGCAGAATTATTATGAGAAAATGCTTCTTTGTACTAGATACTTAAACCGGAGGAAGACAGAAGTACCTGGCACCCTCCTTTTCCTTTTCCTCCTCTAATCCATGATGGTCACATCAATTGTGGAGCTTTCTCTGTTGAGGGATATGCGATCATATAGATAGCATGCCTTTAGTTAACCAAGCCTTGACAAGGTTGGAAGAGTAGTTTTTCTGCTTCTCAAAAATGCTTTGGTCTACAGTTTACAAGGTAGCACTGGCTATCAAGGCAAAGACCTTATTTTCCAAAATATCACTATAATTGTAAAGTGTAAGAGGACTTTAAACATTAGCAACTCTTGATACTTTATTTTAGATGAGATTTTTACCCAAAGAGTTAATAGAGTTGCACAAGCGTTCTCAGCTGTCCGTTGGTAGATATGACAATACTGATAGAAGTCAGGGTTACCAATTCTATCCTTTCCGTTGTATCAGGACCAGTGAGAACCATTTACAGCCAGTATATAGATTTTGTAGGTTATCTAAGATACTTAGCTATCTCTTTTAATATTCATTTACTTCAATAGCTGTCTTTAGTTCTTTTTAAAGGAACTTATTTTCTGGAATTATTTCTTTGAGAAGATGAAACTAACTTTGATGAAATACTTAGGAGAGATTTTAAGACCACAAATTGTGAGGCATCTAAGCCTATAAGTTCATAGAAACTTCTGTTCTGTTGAATAGATCAGGATTTACAGAGATGTACTTTTGTTTCTTCCTGTGAAATACTTTATTTAAATTATTCGTGAAGTGGCACCTAGTAACATATTTTAAGCTATGGCTGTGTTGTATAGAAACACTTGAAATAGTTTTCTTATACAACATGTGGCTCTATAAAAATGGTAATTATATCTCACCATTGCAAGTGTAATTATGATTTTCATTTTCAGGGTGGTGGAAACTGAAGTTGAGAAAATACAGTGGCTTGCCCAACATTACGTGGAAACATGGTAGAAACAGGATATGAACTAAATTTCTTGTATTTTATCCTTTATTGCTAGCAAAATGACTCACATTGGTATCTTTTTGTTGAGCTGTTAGCATTTAATTTAAATTTAGGGTTATTATATTCAACAGCTTACCATATCATCTTTTATTTTTTAGTCAGAGAAGTTTTGGAATGTGAGTCATCAATGATTTTCTTAGAAAAATCTAATTAAGACCTGAAATTTCCACATAAAAGGTATCTGAGAGAGGAAAAAGCGAATCAGTGTTTTTACATTTTGTGTTTTAGTTCTACTTTAGCCATCTGTTTAGAATTGCTATTTTTTGATGAGGTAGAAAAATATATATGATTGTCAGATGTGTGTTCTGTAAAGTATTCACTACTTACAAAATCGTTTTGGCACATTTTTGACTAAGAAGCATTTGCTTGTAGCGGGCAGAATTCTCTGATTTCAGATTTTTTGAGAAAATGAGAAATAAGCAAATGAGCTATTGACTTCCAGTATTTACTTTAATGTTTATGCTTTAGGCCAGTTTTAGCCAGACTATGTGGTGTTCTTTGGTCTACAGCTATTTTAAGTTGTATGTGCAGAATAAAATTGTAGCCACCACACATTAATTTGGAGATAAATTTAAACCAGATACTCTAAACAGTGACTAGGATATTATGAATAATTTCTTGTCAGAGTCCTGTCTTCTTAAAAAATAACAAGGATAAAAACAATAAAATGGTCAAATTAAAGCTAAAATGACTCATTTTGCCATTGTCATTTATAAGGTAGGAGGTCTGTCAGTTAAGCTCACAAACTCATCCTAGAGGAAGTGCTATATACCTTGTTGATGAATATCATTTCAGTCCCCTTCCAAGTACTCCTCTTGGAAAGCTATGCATCAATGCCAGTGCCTACTCCACCCTTCAAAGAAATTTTGGAACTCATTTTCTGGAGTGGCCATTAGAGCTGTTGTTGTACTGGGTCTGACAGTGAAGTTCTTGAACTCTTCCTAGAAAAGTGCTACTTCCCTCCTTGTTGATTATCGCTATGGTCACCTTTGGAGTACTCCCCTTGGGCAGCTGTGCACCATTGCCACTGCCTAGTCCAACCTTTAAAGCAATTTTGGAACTCTTTTTCTGGAATGACCATCCGAGATATTGTTGTATGGCACAGAAAAACACACAACAGTAATAATGAATGCTACTCAGCAAGATACCACCACATGTTGAACACAGCTGTGAGACCTGATATACCATGGTTATGAAACCTTACTGAATGTTTGTATGGTGCTGCTGGTATAAGCGCACCAGTGGCAAGTTTGTGAACTTAATTGTCAGACCCATATAGTGGCAACTCTGATGGTCATTCCAGAATAAGAGTTCCAAAATTGCTTTGAGGGGTGGATAAGGTGCTGGTGTCAGTGTATGGTGTCCCAAGGGGCATAACTTTAAGGTGACTCTAGTGATAATCAGCAATGAGGTATGTAGTACTTTTTTAGGATGAGCTTGAGAACTTAATCCTCAGATTGCTTATGTTTAATTGAATCACTTAGTTATTAAGTCCAGAATAGTTCTTTGACTTTCACAGAGAATTGACTCAAACAACAGAGTACCTCTGATCTTTGAACACAATGCAAAACAAATGTATGTACCCTGGGAAGGGAGAAGAGTTATTTATATGTGCAACTGTGACAGAGGGAGGCAAAAGACAAAGGTGCATAGCAGTGTATCTGGTGTCTACTTTCCAGTTTGGAGCACAGGTGTGCTGAAGCCATTTTCAAACTCAATTCCACTGGCAATGACTTATCCACCAATCGTTTTCAATCCATGAGGTTGATTTTAAGTGAATTTCAGGAGTAAAGTCAAAGTTTGTCAATCTTATTGGGCCCCAGCTTGGACTTGATGGAGCTTTTGGTATAATGTTTAACTCACTGTGTAGTTGATAACTGCAAAGACCTGAAGAAGAAAGCAAATGTGTTGAACACTTTCCATTAAAATCTTTTACTATTGGTTTTACTTCATTTACTTCTGTAGTTGTGTATGATCCCTATAGGGTGGGTCTTAGGCTAAATAATAGTATGAGCAATTGGTTGTGGTGTGAAAAACCGGGGAAAATAGGCCACGTGAGGGGTTCTGTATCACATCTGTCTCAGTGTTTTCCTTGAAGTGAAGCAGTCTTGGCTGGATTTAGTTGTTTCTAAAAGGGAACATAAAATGAAAGTCCAGGTTTGTTTTCATTGAGTTTTTCTTTTATCACCATTTAAAGTACTTGTTGCCTCAATTCATTTTGCTATTTAATGTTGAACAAGCAATATTCTATAAATTTCAGGGAAAAAAACCAAGAGATGCTTGTTGTATACATGAGTTCTATTACTTGGAGATTTCATTTTTAAACCTTAAGAAATACTCTTGCTGGGCGGCGCCTTTGGCTCA
>NW_003852415.1:7255120-7261961 GCF_000181295.1 Otolemur garnettii | reverse complement strand
AAAAAAAAAGGAAAGGAAAAACTCCTGATGGTTATTAAAGACACTGGAGGCTTATAAACATTTCTCTTGAAATGAATGATAATTTTTTTGTTTTGAAAATTAAATATTTGTTCTAAATACATAATTTGAAACTCTAGTTATTTGTTTCCTTGTCCATGTTTTATTCCAGAAATAGAAATGCAGCAAAAGTGGCTGATTTTAAGCAACTTTTGTTATTTCTATATCCAGGCATTTGACTGAAGAGAAATAATGTAATAGTTACAAAATGGTCTTAAACCTTAATGAAGGCATGAAATATCCTTCAGAAGGTATTTTTGTTTTCAATTTTGAATATTAATTTCTAGGAACATATCCTGACACCTTTTGACTATGCTGATAATGATCTTCGTGTTGCTTAATACTCCCCTAGGAAAAGATACTAAAAAACCTGAAGCAAGAATAATTTCCCTAAATGGGGTTCAAAGTTTGAATTAGAACACTCTTTTGTTTGTGAAATACACATAAAAACCAGCTTCTTCTCTCACATGAGTACCCACACTTCACACACTTAGTTCATCAGCAGATCTTATCTTTAAAATTGATCCTAGGTCTGATTACTCCTTAGCACTTCCCAGGGTCTCAGTTTTTGTGATGTCATCTTAACGGTTACAGTAGCCTGCTACTGACAAAGATGATTGCCTTCAATGAGTTTAATAATTACTTGTGGCAAAAAACCCTACAAAACCCACCAACCACAAAACAAACTTACTGAGATATAAGGTGTGTTTGAGTTGAAACATTCTGGGTTTTTTGTTATTGTATAGTTGAGGTGTCTTTTGCTCACCACAGAATGTACACAAAATATCCTTGTGAATAAATGGAATATAAAAAAATTTATGCTCCAATAAGATTTGTTAATTGACTGCTACATGAGACATTCTAGTAGGTGATATTTATACTGGATTAATTTTATGTTCTAAAAGGGAACATAAAATGAAAATTCAGGTTGGTTTTCATTGAGTTTTATGAATTCTAGTTTTATGAATTGAGGCAACAAGTACTTTAAACGGTGATAAAAGAAAAACTCAATGAAAACCAAACTGGATTTTTATTTTATGTTCCCTTTCAGAAACAACTAAATCCAGCCATTCTAATAGGTGATATCCCTATTCTAGTAGGGATATTTATACGAAGAAGATAGTTGCCTTAGAGCAGCTGTCCTCAACTTTTTTGACTTCAGGGACTGGTTTCATGGAAGACAGTTTTTCCAAGACTAGGGGGGTGGGTGTTGGGCTGTGGGAGGAGGTTTCCGTCATTTACCCACTGCTCACTTCCAGCTATATGGCACAGTTCCTAACAGGCCATGGACTTGGGGGTTGGGGGGTTGGGGACTGTGGCCTTAGAGGAACTCATAGACTGATGAGGAGATGGGCATAGAAGACACACACAGTACTTACTTAGTGCTGTGACAGAAACTCATATAAGTGCCTTCTAAGCACAGAAAAGGGGCACCTGTTATTCCTGTCCAGGAGTTCAGGCCATCGTCATTGTTACAGTATCATGTGTTGAGGAAGGAGGTACTTGTTATTTAACTTCTATAATTAATGTGGGATTCCCTTAATAACCTTCCTTTGGCCTCTTTATTCCTGAGTACAGTTGGTCTCACAGAGAGCAAAAGATACATATATAGGGAGACTCCGTGGAGATTTTTCAAATTCCTCAGAATTCTTGAAACTAGAGTTATTGTGGTTTTGTTTTGTTTTATTTACTTTTGATACCAGTCTAAGTCTTTAAGGGAATTCACCATTGTGTAAGAAACTATTTTTAATAAATAAATTTGAAAAAAAAGTAGCAGTGATGTGACCAGCAGTTGATGTGTTACTTTTATTTATTTTTTTATTTTTTGGCCATTTTTAAGGCTGTTGAAACTGTAGTGTAGTCATTTCCCAGCTTAAACGCTTTCTAAATTTCTCACAATGTCCATAGTAGATCCTGTCTCTTTTAGTAGTACTATAGTTTTGGCCCTGGTTGGCGTTTCCTACTGTTTCTTCACTTCCTTGCCCCTGAGTTAACTGTTGCTGTAAGTAATGTGAACCTTCTTTAGAGAGTCAGATAAATAGCTTCTAGACAGATCCAATTTTTGTTCAGGATAGTTTCATAATTTGCCTTGTAATGCTAGTGTGCTGGATTTAAAGTGTGGGTATAACAATTATTTTGAGTTATGGAAGTATTCCTTCTCAAAATTTTTAGGCGATATGTGCAAGTCTATAGTTTCAACCAAGCCATTCTTCTAATAACGCTGCATTAAATTGTATTAGTTTTAATTTTGGCCTTGAATATTATTTGATTTCTTTCTTTCTCTGCCTTTTATTTTCTCTCTCTCCACACCCTACTGATGTGTTAAAGATGACCTTTGCCCTGGAATATTGCCACACTTGCTTACTCAAGTTAGTTTGCAGTAAAGGAAAATCGCAAACTTTTTAAGTTAATGATTTCTTTAGTTGTGTGAGTCTGCCTTATTCGATGCAATGTTTCTGTTAAGGTATCTGAAGAACTGTTTTCATTTTATGTGATAACTGTGGGAAATAAAGTGGCCTTTCTGGAACTCTTAAGAACATTGAAGGAATGTCATAAACTTTTATCAAGGAGATATGATATTGGACATGCTCTTGTTTTTTTGAAGTTTTTATATTTCTGGTAAATTCATGTCTTTACAATCTTTTGAGCCTCTGGGAAAGTGGATGTTCTGAGGTGGGCAGTGGATGCTAAAGCATAAACCTATAATTACAACAACAATGCTCGTATTTTGAATCACAGGTCAGTTGATCAAGCCAGTTGCGAGTGTGTATGTGTATCATGAGATTGTGAGCAGTCTTTTAATTTTCTTTATATCTAAATGTCAAGAATATAAGCCTTTTTTTTTCCAGGAAGCTTCATGAAATCTTTGTTGTCTTGACAACAGAACTGTACCTTGCTTAGTATGTGATTAGCACATGCTTGAAAATTGTCTGAGAGCAGATTTTATATGTACACAGGTACATCTCCAGTGCGGGTGGACAGATCCTAAATGTTTGGGATACTGTGCACATTCAGTGTGCTTCGTGTGTGTGGTCTCTTCTCAATATGTCAGTATGTCTTGCATTTTCATTTATAATAAGGCTCATTCAGATTTAATTTTTTACTTATTCTTTTTACTTTAAGACTGTATTAGTCACCACATAATATGCTGATAATTTCTTTATTTTTTATTTTTTTATTTTTTGAGATAGAGTCTCACTATGTCGCCCTCAGTAGAGTGCGTGGCATCATAGCTCACAGCAACCTCAAACTTTTGGGCTTAAGTGATTCTTTTACTCAGGAGGAACTGGGATTATAGGTGACTGCCACAATGCCCAGCCATTTTTTGTTGTTGTTGTTGCAGTTGTCATTGTTGTTTTAGTTGGCTGGGGCCTGGTTCGAACCTGCTACCCTTGGTGTATGTGGCTGGTACCCTACCCACTGAGCCACAGGTGCCGCCAATATGCTGATAATTTTTCTGAGTTCTCCACATTGTCTTTATAAGCTCCAGTTTAAAAACTCAGCCTTTCTAACATTTTAACAAAGAAAACAATCGTCAGGGAATAAGAGGACTCAGATTATGGGTTGTAAATTCTTTGACTTTAGTTGAATTCCTCAGTCCGTCTGAAATTTGGTTTCCTAATTTGTTAAGGGTTGAGTTTATTCTCTAAGGTTCTTTCTCAGACCCAGCTGTTGGCTAGGACATCTCTTCTTGGATCCCATAGACTGCTACTGTCGGCTTCATCTATCTTCTCCACTCCCCTCCAAAGTAACGTCTTAGATTCCCTAATCCCAGGCGTCTGTGTCCATTCACCCTGAACATTGGAGATGAACTGTGTCTTCCATTTCTAAACATTCTCTAAAATGTCATATTTTGTATCTGGTTCTCTAGAAATGTGATATATTTTTAATAATCTGGTTGTAGAATCATGGGACAATGTGTTCTCTGAAATCAGTAGAAGACCAGGGAATATTCCTAATACTGCCTAAATATTGTCTTCTGCCCTTTTTTAATCTGAATGCCCCTAAATCTGATGTTGGTTCCTGCACCACAGCTCCCCGAGAAGTAACTGTCCTTGCTCAGTGAGTACGGCTATTTCTAAAACATGAAAGTGGGAGAAAGAGCTAATTCATCGTGTGCCATAATTACTGTTTAAATAGATGTGCCCACGCCATAGATGTGCTGAGTTTTCAACTGGAGTCTAGAAAGACCATGTGAAATGGGACAGGACAAAAGAAATGACGTTTCATGGAGATATTTGCTGACTTTGTAAGGGTAGGAGCCTTGCCTGTATCTGTAGTGCACAGAACAATGTCTTGCCTAGAGTAGGTCTTCTTTAAATATCTGTTAAATGAATGAATGAATCAAATTGTGACTGCTTAAGTATAGGATGGAAGAGCTTACTTAAAACTCTTAAGTTTGGGTATTTGATGTAGTGTTTGAAACCTAGCAAAATAAAACATAGTGGGAAAAGAATAGAAATCTTTACCTGGCAATTTAGATGGTTTAGTGGGGGTAGAGGATTAATTTCTTTACTTTAATTTTTGAGTATAGCATTTACACTATGGGTGCAATTTTACGGTTTTGTGAGGTACTTGTTTCTTTAAACTGGAGATGCTCACGTAGAGATTGCATGATCATCTGTCAGAAATGTCAAAGAAGAGAATCCTGAAGGAGCAGGTGGTTGAGCCTTGTCCCCTCTAAGGTCCACGTGGGCCCACAGTTCTGTGAGTTTTACTTCAAAAGGAATTTGATGTGGCATGCTCACTGTCTCTCAGAGGCTAGTGAAGTAGATGGTGGAATTTTGTGTCTTGGCTAAAGAGACTGAACTCATAGAGCTTTTTCTGATAATATCAACATTTTAAGACTATCAAAAGATGTAAGTAGTTTTGTCTTCTGACTAATAAAAAACAAGTAATGGAGACCACAAAAAGTGACAGTGGATAAAAGAGAGATGGCTGTGGGGGAAGTGAGAAAAGAAAGATCACTTAGAACATAATCGTGAATTGTTTGGGTGTAGAATGCGGGCAGTACATCTAATGTGTCAGTAACTCCGATGAGAGAATTGTCCTCATTATACCACACTAGTGAGGACCCTGCAGCTACTGGAAGGCCTTACAGATGTGTGTAGGGAGATCTTGTAACACTCATCGGGAGCCTCTGATGATACAGATGCACGTGGTAGTTGGTGCTATCATCTTTCATGTGTTGAATTTGAGTCTCCAAAAAGCACTTAAATCATTTATTCAGCAAAGTGAGGGAGTTTAAAGATGATGATAAATACGTCTTATGATCTTCTGAAATTAGCAGTTTATTGAGGAAGACAGGTACACAAACAAATAACAATGTTATAACTTCTAATTTTTTTTAGAAATTATGATATGAACAGCATACTGTGAGAATGACTTGCTTTGGGAGATTAGAAAGAAAGGAGATTGCATTTTTTTTTCTTTTTTTAAGAGACAGTTTCATCTTGTCGCCCTCGGCTCACAGCAACCTCCAGCTCTTGGGCTTAGGCGATTCTCTTGCCTCAGCCTCCCAAGTGGCTGGGACTATAAGCACCTGTCACAACGCCCGGCACCCTACTCACTGAGGCACAAGTGCTGCCCGAGATTGTATCTTAAGTGACAACCTTTATAGGATAAGAAGTACAGGTAGTAGGTACCTAGGAACAAAAGGGAGGCAGGTGTCCTCAGCTAGGGGCTCAGTCGTAAGGTTGCTTTCTAATAATTAAGCTATAAATCTATCAAATATTGTTCACAGCTAGGATGTTAATTTTTCAGAAAAGCTCCTAGATGAGACCAAGAAGGTAAAATATTGAGAGATATGAAGAAATGATGTATCCTTCAGGAGGGAGAGTTTGGACAGAAACTGAATGTGGAGAAAAGGAGGAAGTTAGGGAGACGTCCCTCAGCACCTTCCATGCAAACATTGTCCAGAAAATGGAATGCTCTTGCTTATGTGGTTTGTAAGTCCCTAATAGGTAGATGGAAATGACCAGCTGCCATTAGCTTGATTGTTTTGTAAGATAAACTCCCCTTGCTCTGATTTTCTGTTCATTAAGCTACATTCTGATTATAATTGCCTTCTCATCTAGATCAGTCTGTAGGGAGACAATGTCCTGGTTATGCTGACGTGAGCATTCTAATCCATATTGTAGTTACGGGTAAACTGATGTGGTTAACTGTGTGGCTTTCCGGTTTGTATATTAATCTCCTGTGAGTTTAGCATGACTCTACTGCTGAAAGATGACTCCACTCAAAGTACCAAAATGCAAAGAAATTTCAGTTCCTATGTGCAAAAAGCTGAGATCCATACCTGGAAGATGAACTAAAGTGAACTCATCAAGATAAATGCTTATCTACCAGCCCCACTTTGAAGTAGCACAACTTCAAGCAGAGGTGTATAAATCAGATGTGGTCAGTGGAGGCATGTAGGCAATTGTAAGAAACTGGAAGCTGTCACAGAAGACAAGGGCAGAAGATAGATCATGAAAGGATGTGTCCTTTCAGACAGAGGATATTCATTTTTTTTTTAAAGGGAGCTATTTGAAAGAAACTATCATTAGCTATTTGAAAGAAACCGTGATGTTTCTTTTGGTAAAACATCAACCTGCCTTTTATGGTTAATTTGGGGAAGTAGATCTTCTTGTTATTTCTTTTAAATTTAAACTAAGTTTGTTACCCACACAAATCTTCCTGGTTTTGTTGTATTGAGTTAAAGGTAATGAAATTACTACATAGTGACCGAGGACCTAATAGATGACCATCATGCCTTTGGTCCGTTTTTTATATATGTATAGGT
>NW_003852415.1:7246113-7251481 GCF_000181295.1 Otolemur garnettii | reverse complement strand
GTAGATAACAGATTGTTTAAACATTTTATGTCTTTATGAGGCACAAATTATCCTTCTAAAATATTTAAATAAGCACCCTATTCTTTAATAGGCTTTCAGGCATGGAGTGATTGCGGGAATGGATCTTTACACCTCTTCCTCTAGAGAAAGACTAATCTAACCCAAATCATGGGTGGAAAGTAAACGACAAACTTAATTTCTTTTAAGGGTCTACTTTTTTTTATTATGGGTCTCTTTCTATTAGTAACATCTATTGTTTTCTTCCTCTAAAAACTTGAAAAGTAAGAGAATACCCTAACACATAGCACTTGCTCTGTCATCCAAAAAACCAACAAGAGGTTTGTTAAAATTGATTCTTTACTTTGTGGTTTATAGTTCTGTGGGAGAGTGGTAGAAGAATCATGTAAAATGTTTTCAAAACGGTAATAAATCCAATTATTTGTCAATTTTTGGTTCTTGAAATATGGTTGATAAAATTTTCAGCCATTATATGTAGAAAATGTAGTGTGGAATGGATTAGAAAATAGACATGTAAAAAACGAGTTTGAGGAAAATCCTGAGGAATGAACTCTATTTTAAATTATATTTTCTTTGTCCAGTCACTATATTTTTTACTGATTCCACTTAAGTTAATGAATGCATGTAGTGTTTGAAAATTAAGGACAGGCATACAGTAAACTATTACTATCATAGAATAATTAGAACAGTGTCTGAATTAAAGATATATCTTGCTCATAGTTCAAACATAAAGACAGGGAAGAATCAACTATTAGGTGCTATCACTGCTATACCCTCTGAGAGGCTGATTCAGAGTCCCACATGGCAAGTAGCTGTAAAGCCAGTTTACTTCATTTGTGTGTGTGTGTGTGTGTGTTTTTCTCAGTCTTTCTGTATTTCACATACAGTTAGATGTGATTATGTGGAAACTTAATTCTTTCTCTAATTTACCCTTCTCATCAATGAGTTGTCAAGAACAGACAGTTTTTAACACGACTTCTTGCAAACACTGCTTTATATTTCAATAACAAAATCCTACAATACACAGAATTGCCTTGATGCCTAGCTGCCTTGGTTTCTTTCACACCAATTCATCTGTAAATCCCTTGCCATCTAGTTTTACCTTATTACTAAAGCAAAGCTTTCTTTAAACCCTGTATTACGTATGGCATTTTTATGGGTATTCTTTCTAGAATTTTCCTGTTTAAAAGTATCCTCTTCTTCTGCAAAGAGAAGTCTTTTCCCATTTTCAAATCTTTCCACACCTCCTGATATGTGTGCATATTGCTGTAGTTGATTCTTCCCTTAGTTTATATTTGAATTAAATATTTACTGTCAATAGGTAAACATACAAACAAACTCATAAGGGGCATATAAATAAGTGGTAATGGGTTGAGTAGGTGATTCAAACTTTCTTAGTTTTAAACCTTAATTTTGGGACTAAAATTCTGGATGCTATGGTGAAGAATTTCATTTATGTAAGTTTCTGTTAGAGAAAATCTATTTCTAATAGGCTTTTCTTTCTTGTAGGTTTTTTCTTCTGGTTCTGACATACATTATGACTCACATCGCTGGTTAGCAGAAAACAAGGTAATTAATCTTTGAAGCCTAAAGTTGTGATAATATTTATGATTTTCAAGTCATTCTATTTGGTTTAGCCACATTTTTTTTTGTGTAACTGAGCACTTGAAGTTATAATACTACATTGCAGGGGAAGATATTACTGCAGTGCATTTAAGCTACATTTGCATTTTTTGTTTTAACATTTGGAAATTAGCTTAACTATACTGGTATAAAGTAAGAGAGTAAAAAGGAAGGTAAATTGTTGAAATATAAGAACTAGATGTTCACAGAGACTAATTCTTTTGCCTATTACATGGGGGAGTGTCTCTGGAAGTGTATAGAAGTCAGGACAGCTGGAACTGATCTTTATTTAAATCAGTGGTTCTCAGCCTTCCTAATGCTGTGGCTGTTTAATATAGTTTCTGTGGGTCACGACCCACAGGTTGAGAACCGCTGGTTTTAATGTATACTTAATGTATTTTGGGTTTTGAGGGTAAGATCACCTTTGTGAGTGCCTCTTACAAAAGAAGAGGGGTATATTCTCTGTTCTTAAGGCAACTTTCCTCTATCATGGTTCTTTGGTATTATGATTCGAATTTAATGGAAGATATCAAAAGCCAATAAAATGGAAAATTTTTTAATTGTAGAAAAAAAATTCTTTTGTTCTATGGGATAATCATCAATTATTTTCATCTATTGGATCAACCTGGCAATTCATTAATATATGGAAAATTGTGACAGGATAATTTGTAGATATCTATTTATTCAAATATCAACACTTATGTACTTGCATTTCTTTTTAGACTGATTTTTCTTAGCGTTTAGTTACTGAAGAAAATCTTCCATTTCATTTAAATCTCATTAGAAAATCACCTGTACTGTAAACCTTGTAATTGTAGCCCAACTGGGATTTGTTTTTATCATTATTTCAGATTAATATGAGGGTACAGATGTTTTGGTTACATTGTTTTCAATTCTAAGGTAAAGTTCAAGTTGTAGTTGAGCCCTTCACCCTGAACACCCCCACGTTATGTGCATTAGGTGAAAGCCTATCAGTCTCTAGCCCCCTCCCAACTGCCTGCATTCCTCCTGTGCCCTCCCCCTTGCTAGACTGTTCTTGTGTGTTTTCTTTCATGTGGTGTGTAGTTGTTTATGTATTGGTTTCATATTAGTATAGAGTACATTGGATACTTTTTTCCCCATTCTTGAGACACTTTACTAAGAAGAATATATTTCAACTTCAGGTAAACACAAAGATGTAAAGTCTCCATCTTTTCTTATGGCTGAATAGTACTCCACGGTATATGTATACTGTGGTTTGTTAATCCATTCATGGGTTGATGGGCATTTGTGTTGCTTTTCACATCTTGGCCATTGTGAATGAACTGCAATAAACATTCTGGCACAAGTGTCTTTGTGGTAAAATGATTTTTTTTTTCTTCTGGGTAGATACCTAGTAACGTGATTGTGGGATCAAATGGAAGGTCGACTTTTAGTTCTTTGAGACTTCATTATACTCCTTTCCATAGAGGTTGTATTATATTGTTTTGCAATCCCACCACTGGTGTAAAAGTGTTCCCTTCTCTCCACATCCACGCCAGCATCTGCAGATTCGGGACTTTCTGATGTGGGCTAATCTCATTGGACTTAGGTGCTGTCTCAGAGTTGTTTTGATTTCCATTTCTTCAGTGATTAGGGACGATGAGCATTTTTTCACATGTTTGTTGGCTATTTGTCATCTTCATTGTAAGAAAGAAATATAAATTTTGTGTGTTGTTATTTAAAATAAAAAGTGAGGTTTCAGAGAAGGAAAATGACTTGTCCAGTGCCATGCAATGAATGGAAAAATAGGTTATATGCTATGTCTGACTCACAATTAATATTTTACATTATGCATATTACCATCTAAAGCCATTGTTCATTTAGCCAAGATTTATTGATTGTTTCCTACTGTGTGTCACACAGTGGAGATAAAAGGGTTAGCAAGTGACGGACTTTGTGCTCAAGAGGTGTAAAATCTAACAGGGAAAAACAGAAATGTAAAGAAACTTAGGAAACTGTTGAGGTAGGTTATGTTGCCACAGATAGATGTAAACGTTGAGAAAGGAATGCAGAAGGAAGAACAGCTCTGATGTTCGTGCTGGGAAGACGGGAGGGTATGATGCGGTCGACTCATGAAAGATAGCTCCTGGAAAAAAGGAATATTTAAATGTGGTCATACAGAAATATGTATGAGTTCTTTAGTTGACTAATTTTGTATGCGTAGAACAATGGCAAGAAGATGAGACTATCTGAGTCACCCCAGATAATATACTGAGGTTGGTGAGGAAGGCACAGGTAGGGGGGGTTGGAAAGACGAGGTTCACCTTCGAAGGCCAGCTGTGCTTTAGAGAAGCCTCCTTAAAAAATCTTAAAGAGAAAATAAAAGTATTAGAACACTAGAATTTACCTCTCTTGTACATTTTCTTCTTCTCCTTTAACAATATGATCATGTGTGTTTCTAGCGATTTTTCATAGAAATAAATGAAAATTTTTATTTATGTCACCTGTATAGAAAATTTAGAATATACGTGTTTTGCTGTCTCAGAATTTTTTGGCCATAAATTTCTGTTGCCCATAAATACAGAAATTCTCTTTTTTCCTTCATCCCAACTCCACAATTCTAATAATAAGAGCAGTGTACTTGGAATTTCCTTTCAAGTTAAAAATCTTTATCATTTCTGAACAGAAAGCTTTCAGTACTGTGGCTCAGTTAAATTATGAGAGCCAGAGATGACGCTTAATCATAGCTCTTTAATTTGGGAGCTAGTGAGCAGTTTTCCCTTATCACTTAATGGGTTTGAACTTCTGAACAGATAGTTTTAACACGGCATGAGACAACCGTTTCTTCTGCAGTGTAAACGGGTTGTGATAAAAAATACCATGCTGACCAACTGACTAAGGAGGAATTGAATCTATTTACTAGAAGGATGGCTTAGGTTATTGATGGGCTACAATACTGTAATTCCCATGAACTATGACTGGACAGCTCTATAAGTTTTGAAGATAAAAATCTGAAATCAGAGGACAAAAACAATATGGAAAGTAGAATTGCTATTCAGCTAGTCCATTCTGACATCTTGCAGTATTAGAAGGACCTCTGAGGGCATTCAGTAATTGTTTTCATAAATCTGCCAAATGAATTTCTTCTGTTAGTGTTAATTCTAGAAAACTAGAGGATTGGGTGAGGATCGTATCACAGTTGCTTTGTTGGCAGTGGTGGCAAACATAAACACGTCCATTGGAGAGTTGGACCAGATTTGCAGATAAAACAACCAACGAATGGTAAGAATAAGACATTACAGGAAGGAAGGTGATTGTGATGGTTGGTAAGACATACCAGGCAAGGGGTTCCTATCGATTAGGGATGTGTTATTGTATTAAAGTCTGAGAAGGTATAGAGAAGCCAGATTTTCTTCAGTTTACTTATATTTTACTTTGACTGTGGAAAGCTATGCTACTTCTTCTTGGCCTTTTCTGAAGTATTAAAATTGCCCATTTACTCTTCTTTTCTTTTTTTAGTCTGTTAAGCTTTTTGAGGGCCTGTGTCTGACCTGTTCCTCATCACATCTTTAGCACTTACTGCAATGCTGGGCTAAATGCACAGTACATATCTTTTTTTTAAAAAAGTAATTATATTGGGTGTGCTGCATTTTTGCACTCAAAGTGAGTCCTCAATGGAATAAATAATAAGTAGATGAGATTTCAATGAATATATTAATTCTCAAATATTGATTTTATTTGATCAGAACTGTAAACTTTGAGATTT
>NW_003852415.1:7239483-7245035 GCF_000181295.1 Otolemur garnettii | reverse complement strand
TCTGTAAGATTCTCTTGTGAGTGGTTAATAGAATGGTTTTTTTCTCTGTGATTAATAGCCTTGTCAGCCAATTATTACTTGAAATTGTTAGTTATTTCTGTACTGTGTTCCAAGCTTCTTCTCCAACATACTTAATGAAGATGCAGGATTTATCTAACAAACACTAATTCTCATAAATGATTATTGGTTGATTAAATTTTCATAAGTTAATATTTGTTTTGTAGGATTATTAATATATTCTGCATACATATTCAATTTATAAAAAGCAAATGAAAGCCTTAGGTCATATTGTATTAGTCTGCTCGGGTTATCACAACAAACTACTACACACTGGGTGGCTCAGACAACATTTCTAGAGGCTGGAAGTTGAAGGTCAAGGTGCCAGGTTTGGTTACTGGTGATATCTTTCTTTCTGATAGATTGGCCACCTTCTCTTTGAGTCCTCGCTTGTTTTTTTTTTTTGTTTGTTTGTTTGTTTTCTGTAGTTTTGGAAGAGAGAGTTCGGGTATCTCTTTCTCCTCTTATAAAGACGATAACCCTATGGAGTAAGGGCCCCACCCTTATGACCATATACATACCTCCCTAAGGCTCTATCTCCAAATATAGTCACACTTGGGGTCAGGTGAATTTTTGCTTATGAATTTTGACAGGACACAGTTCAATCTATAATGTATATCAAACTTGATTTTATTTTGCTTCAAGGGTGCTTTTAAATTGTTTCGTTTTTGCTAGAACCAACAGGACTACTATTAAGACAAAACAGGTTTGCTTCTGTTACCACCTCTTAGCAATAGTAGTGACCACAGGTGGTGAACAAAGGTCAATGATTGGAATGGAGTTAGATGGGAAAGCATTGACTAAGGGGAAATGGGCAATTATTTTCTAACCTTGTAGTTAAACCCTAGGTAAAGAACAGCTTAAACTGGAGGACTGAACCAGTGGCCCCCACAGGGACCAATTTTGTTTGGAGCACATGGGTTTTAAAAAATTGAATTGGTAGCAAACTTTAAAAAATCAGGCAATTGTATAATCACAATGTAGAATTTGCTTTCCTTTTGAGGTCTCCGAAGATCTGATAAAACTAAGGTTTCATTCACAATGTTATAGAAAAAAGGTGGAGCTGAGATGAACTATGAATCTGCCCGCATTAAAAGGGGTATCTGCATGCACCTGCCCATGTTAGAAGGGGTGTCTGCATTATGGTTTGAGAGCTTCCTCAGCATTCTCTAACTGATGCCCAGCATGGAGGAAAAGCATTTGCATTTTATGCTATTCTTGCATCGTTATTCTTCCCAGAGTAGATTTTGTGTAGATTTCTTGTATCCCCATTTAGTTTCAAATGGTAAAACTAAAGCTAAACGAGTAGTACATTTCAAGAAAAATGGCATCTTTTATTGATGTTTTCATCATTTCAGCTATAAGCCTGGCCCTTATAGCTATTTATATTTGCCCATTCTGATGCCCGCCAATCAAGTTAAAACCCATGATACTATGTAATAGTGACTTGTTCGTAGAACAGGTGGTCTTCCTCATGATAGGAAGTTGAAAAACCTTCACAAAGTCTCTTGTAGAGTCTGTGGTAAGCTGTGAACTTCATACCATTTATCAGTACAACTTTAATTTGTTATTTTTTTAAAGTACATTCCTTCAGAGTTAACTTTTAACTTTTATCCTGTGCAGATGCATATTTTTTCTGTTTACCAAAGTTGTTTCATCCTGTTCTCTGTTAAAAAGATGATAATTACCTCCGTTGTACTAATAGATCAATTTAATATTCTAATATCTCATCATTTGTGATAATATTAAATAACACCCAATCTCAGGTCGATCCATAGGGCATTATGTATTTCCGTTGGCAGTGATTAAATAATTTTCATAATCTACTTTAGTCTCTTGGGACTTAGGTTTTGCAATGTGAATATGAGATTTGTAGATTTGCTTTCTCTGCAGCTTCCCCAATTTGTGAAACACAACGGATACTATCTAGAATCCTTAAAGCTATTTGGTGAAGTAATTTATAAGTCCAGATTGGTTCAATGAGATCTGTGGCTTTCAAAACACCATTTGAAAGCTCTTGTTTAGGACTATGCCTACATGTTACAGAGTGACCAGGGTTGTCATATGTACCTTCTTTCAGCCCTTCTTCTTTGGGTTTGTATTTTTGTTGTCTGTTTGGCAGTGTTCAGGTTCTAAATGTGTTACTTTTGAACGTCATTAACCTTTGTTGATATAATAATATTAAAATAATTTGGATTTTTTATTTTCAAGACTCTACTTTGTCTGTTTTATTACTTTACTGCACAGTGCTCCTTCTTTATAGGAACTTGACAGCCACAACGTCCAGCTATTTTTTGGTTGCAGTTGTCATTGTTGTTTGGCAGGCACGGGCTGGATTTGAACTCGCCTGCTCCGTGTATGTGACTGATGCCCTAGCCGCTGAGCTACAGGCACTGAGTGGGGGTGGGTTGGGGTTGGGGTGGGGAATGTGCATTTTTAAGAGTCCATAGCTAGGAATTTTGTCTTTTTAAAAAATCTGTGAAGTAACACTTCCTTTTATAACAACTTTGTAGTTCTATTCTGGGATTTCTTTTATTTTTATTTTTAAATGACTGTACTAGGCTGCCTTATATATATTGAATCAGGGAATTACCTATATTACGATCGGAATATTTAATTGGACAAACTATTCTATGGTATTGCCTTTCTAAAGATGATAGAGTATACCAAATATTTTATAATAATCTAAGAATATCATGATTTAATATCTCAACCTACTTTTAACTGATATAAACCATTATGTAAATTAAAACATTAGGTACTTAAAAATTTTGCTTAACTTTGCTAGTTATTGTCTGTATTTGTTCACATTGCCATGATGTTACATTATTTTTGCCTCATGTTTTAAAATTTTGCAATTTTCTGCATTTTTTGGCCGGAGCTGGGTAAAAAATTAAATATAAATGTAATTTTTTTTTTTTAAGACTAAACTTCAGTGGCTCTGTGAGGAACTGAAAGAGAGAGAGAACAGAGAGAAAAATCTGCGACATCAGCTATCACTCTGCAAGCAACAACTCAGGGATCATGCTGAAAACAAGGAGACTGAGCTCCACTGTCTTTTTGAACAGATAGAAAGGCAGGAGCAGCTTCTGGAAGAAATACATCGGGAGAAGAAAGGTGTGTTAGCTGTTCTTACCCTTATTTTTCTTTGTTTATATTTACGGAATCCTAGGATTTGTGTGTGCGGGGACCCTCCTCTACTGCCTCTACTTTGTACTGTTTCCAAATCTTTCCCCCTTCCTCATCTCTCACTGTCATCTCATCTTTCCTCATTTCTGGGACTAGAAGAGAAAACTCTTCAGCCCTGAGGGTTCCTCAGTCATCCCCATCTTCTGTCCTGTGTTCATAGCAGGCATTCTATAGCTATGTGAAGGTATTCGTTTGGTAAGACACGCTGCTGCTTTCTTGGTAAGATGTCAAATTTGACATTTACTTTAGTAAAATATCTATTATTTTACTCAATAAAAAATTATTTAATTCATTTTGTTTTAGGTGTTCTTCTGACTATAAATATATCAGTAAATAAGTCAGGAAACAAAATCCTATCCTTATTTAGCTTCTGTTATATTGGACGGGGTGACATAAAATAAGTGTAATAAAGAAAGTGAATTATATAATATATTAAAAGGTTATAAACACAGTGGTGAAAACAATCGAGTAATGGAAGGAGAGTTTGGGAGAACAGGGAGCAGGGTTTAATATACATACGTAGGCATATGTAACTTTCAAAGTTGAATGATAGATTTGGAAAACTTTTTCCATTCTGTTATACTGGGATGCATCATAATGGGAAAGGGATAAAATCCGGTGTGCATCTTATATTGTTTTGGCCTTAGACCATTGTTTTATTGGCAAATTTTATTAATTTAAGAACTGAAAGAGGTTTAATGTAGTATCCCACTAAGAAAATCTAAACATTAACATATGACAGTTCTTTTAAAAGTACGTTTTCTGGTTTTCATTTCAGTAATCGGGATTATTCTCCCCATATGTACCACTTAGAAATTATTCATTACCATACTGCCTACCACTGAGCTACTGATGCCAAGCTAATGCAATTGCTTTTATGTCTATGAATAGTTTTCGAGTTCAATAATTTTTTATTTGCCTTTTGCCTATATAGCATTTTAATTCCTTATACATTTTAGAATCAGCTTGTCGATTTTTTTGGAAAGAACCTACTTGTATTTGATAGATCAGTGTAAAATACATAGATTATTTGAAGTGAATGAACGTCTTAATATACAATTTTTCAATATGTGAACCTGGGATGTCTATTCATTTATTTAGATCATCATCAAATTTTCTCATGAATATTTTGAGTTTTAAGCAAGAGCCTTCAATTTTATTTTTAATTTTGTGACTTGTGATGTTATAATACATGGCATTTTAAAATTTCAAAGTTTAGCATTTATTTCTAATGTATAGGGATATAATTGATTTATTCATTAACATTGTATTTGCAACATTTCAAGACCATTTTTTAGTTCTGGAAGCTTAATGTTGGGGTTGATGATTCCTTAACATTTAGGAATTTCTTGCATTTTCCTCAAGCACAATCCCATCATTTGCAAAAAAAAAAAAAGTTTGGCTTCTTCCTTTTTTCTTTTCTTTTTACTTGCCTTACTTAACTGGTTGAGACCTCTAGTAGGTGTCGAAGTAACCTTGTATTCCTGGGATAACCTAAGGGTTGTCATAATATATTTTCCCTTTTATGTATAGGTGGATTTGGTGTACTAATAGTTTGTTAAGAATATTTGCATCTATGTTTGTGAGGAGTATTGGTTGTTAGCTTCTTTTCTTATGTCTTTATCTGATTTAAATATTAGTGTGACAATGATCTCATAAAATAAACTGAATCTTCCCTTTCATTTAGGGGGAGCATTTATGTTAACCTGATATTATGTGTGTTCAAATGTATAATAGAATTTATCAGTGTAGCCACCTGGGCTTATAGTATTCCCTTAGTGAAGGTTTTTAATTTCCAATTTTAATTCTTTAATAGATATCAGGCTATTTAGAATTTCTAATTTTTCCTGAGCCACTTTTATTAATATGTGCCTGTTAGGGTATTAGTCAATTTCATTAAAGTTGTTGAATTTATTAGCATAACGTTTTTTATAGTGTCCTGTTTTTAATGCCTTTAATTTTTGTAAGATTTGTATTCATGCCTTGTGTTATATCCCTGGTACTGGTGAAGTTTTTTGTCTTTTGTTCTCTTTAAGTCAGGTTTTTATTAATTTATTAACATTTTTATTCATACATTCAAAGAACCAACTTTTGGATTTTTATTTTTTTCTATTGTTTATCTTCTTATTTAATTGATTATTTAATTGCTCTCTGCTGTTATTTGTATTTCCTTTCTTTTACTTTGTATATCATTTGTTCTTGTTCTTGCTTAAGTTGGAATCTTTACATTACCATCTTTCTTTCCTAATATAGACATTTACAGTTCTACCTCTCCATCTTAATAATACTTTAGGTGCATTCCACAA
>NW_003852415.1:7233497-7235037 GCF_000181295.1 Otolemur garnettii | reverse complement strand
CAGGCATTGTGATATAAGTGGAAAATCCTGCTTTCTAGAGGCTTCTCATGTTCCAGCATCTATAGAAAACTAATACACCAGTAGTTTGTAATTTGTTACAGCATCTATACAAAACTAATACACCAGTAGCTACATAACAGGTGTAATAGTTTCTCTGCTGGTTGATTTCCTGTATATCAGGTCCTTCTCCAGCCTACTTGAGCCTCTTTGGGAAGTGTATACTCATCTTCGGACATTTGTCAGAAAGTTAGGAATATACATAAATTACTTATAACTAATGTACTAAAATAGTGTTTAAAATGTGTGAAATGTGATATTTTCAAAATGAATATGATATCCTTACACCTACTTAAACATGTTTGATATTCTTTACTTAAATCTAGTAAGAAAATTCAGAGGAGTTACACGGATCATGAATGAACCCTAAGTGCAGATAGTCCTTCTTGGCTGAGGGGGTCATATATTCCTATTTTCAAATTTTGTTCTTCTTCCATTTCCAGTTCTATAATAGTGTTTAAATGCACACAGGTAAAAATTTAAAAATAAAATCACAGGAGAAAATAAGGAAACACAGAAATAATGTCCCAGATAACCTGGGAGGAGTTACTGTGGTTCATCATCTGGTTTGGCTCTGAGTTTTCTGACAACTAACAAGGTTACATGATGGTTCATCACCTGGTTGTTATTATCTGAAGCAAGCATTAATACTACTTGAAAGAAGCAAATTTATCTTGAATACAGAATTCACAAAGAATATATTATAAAGATCTTTCTATAAAAAATGAAACAGTGTTTCAGTTATTGTTTTCGGCAGTAGCAGCAGCTAACATTTATTGCTTTGTGATAAGAGCTTTAAGTGATTTATTATTTCTTTTAATCCCCATGTAGGTACAATCATCCAACTTAAAAAAAATCATTTCTTAGTAATACTACAAAGTAATCAGGTATATTATGACTTTTGTAGGTCGTAAGGATTTTGTGGGTCCCTTCCTCCATTAATAAATTAGATTGTTGATTATAGTAGTATGAAGACACATATGATCCAGGTTGGATTTATTATTCTATATTCATTGTTATATCCACTTTTTTTCTGATTGGAAAATAAATTAAAACATTTCCTTGGGAACCTTATGTGGTTTCCCCCCTGCTGAACAAATAAAATTCATACTGTTACAGGAGTAACCCCCCCCTTTTAAATCTTTTTATGTAAACTCTACCCTTTTTTTAAAGAACACGTTTCCTAGCAGAGTCTTTTTATTTCACTACTCTGGTTACCTTTAAACTTTCAGATATAATTATATGACATTTGCTGTGCACGTCCTTTTCCTCTGTATGTCTTTTAGTGTTAGGTTTTAATCTCCTTATTTATAGATACTTGCTTCTGCATTGTACCTGGCACCATGTTTTACATTTAACAAGAAGTAAACATATTGAATGGACGTTTGGGTATGTGAGCAGGTGGATGGATGGCCAGGATACATGGGTAGCACAGCTTTGTCCTCCCGTCTCTTTTTCTATTTTACTATGGTATCGTCAGCGG
>NW_003852415.1:7228304-7233294 GCF_000181295.1 Otolemur garnettii | reverse complement strand
GTCCTTCTTACAATTGTGTTCTACCCTGAAAAGGTGTGTCACATACTGTGACCACCCCACCCCCTTCCCTCCTTTACTTTTTTGCTCTCCTCTTACCCCACCCCCCACTGTATACTAAGTCTTTAATTGTCCTCTTATCAGAATTCAGTACGTAAGATTCTTGCTTCTCCATTCTTGTGGTGCTTTACTAAGAATAATGTGTTCCACTTCCATCCATGTTAATACAAAAGATGTAAAGTCTCCATCTTTTTTAATAGTATTCCATGGTATACATACACCACAGCTTTTTTTTTTTGGAGACAGGGTCTCACTATGTCACCCTCAGTAGAGTGCTGTGGCATCACAGCTCATAGCAGCCTCCAACTCTTGGGCTTAAGTGATTCTTTTGCCTCATCCTCTCAAGGACTACAGGTGCCCGCCACAACGCCCAGCTATTTCTTTGTTGCAGTTGTCATTGTTGTTTAGTTGGCCTGGGCTGGGTTTGAACCCGCCAGCCTCCATGCATGTGTCTAGCACCGAAACCACTGTGCTGTGGGTGCCAAGCCACCACAGCTCTTTACTCCATTCCTGGGTTGGTGGGCATTTAGGCTGTTTCCACATTCTGGCAATTATAAATCGATCTGTGATAAACAGTCCAGTGCAAGTGTCCTTATGGTCAAAGGATTTTTTTTCTTCTAGGTAGATGCCCAGTAATGGGATTGCAAGATCAAATGGGAGGTCTAGTTTGAGTGCTTTGAGAGTTCTCCATACTTCCTTCCAAAAAAGATTGTATCAGTTTACAGTCCCACCAGCAGTGTAAAAGTGTTCCCTTCTCTTCACATCCACGCCAGCATCTGCAGTTTTGAGACTTGGTGATGTGGGCCATTCTCATTGGGGTTAGATGCTATCTCAGGGTGGTTTTGATTTGCATTTCTCTAGTAATTAGGGATGATGAACTTTTTTTCCTATGTGTGTTAGCTATTCATCTGTCTTCTTTAGAAAAGATTCTATTCCTCTCTCTTCCTCATGGATATAAGGGATTAATTAATCCCTTGATTAATTTGAGTTCTCTATAGATCCTAGTTATCAAGCTATGGTCTGATTCAAAATGTGCAAATATCCTTTCCCATTGTGTAGATTGTCTATTTGCTTTGGTGGTTTGTCTCCTTAGCTGTACAGAAACTTTTCATTTTAACTCCCATTTGCTTATTTGTGTTGATGTTACAATTGCCATGGAAGTCTTCTTCATAAAGTCTTTCCTCAGGCCAATATCTTCAAGTGTTTTTCCCATGCTTTCTTTGAACATTTTTATCATTTCATGCCTTTAATTTAGGTCTTTAATCAATATTGAATCAATTTTTGGAGAAAGGTGCAGGCCCAGTTTCAGTCTTTTACATGTGGATATCCAGTTCTCCCAGCACCATTTATTGAATAGGGATTCTTTTCCCCAGTGTATGTTCTTGTTTGGTTTATCAAAGATTAGGTGGCTGTAAGATGTTAGTTTCATTTCCTGGTTTTCTATTTGATTCCGGATGTCTATGTCTCTATTTTTGTGCCAGTACCATGCTGTTTGGCCACTGTGGCCTCGTAGTATAGCCTTAAGTCTGGTAGGCTGATGCCCTTGGCTTTGTTTTATTACTAACGACAACCTTAGCTATATGGGTTTTTTTCTGGTTCCATATAAACACAGAATCATTTTCTCCAAGTCTTGAAAGTACAATGTTGGTATTTTAATAGGGATGGCATTGGATCTGTGGATTGCTTTGGGAAGTATAGACATTTTAACAATGTTGATTCTTCCCAGCTATGAGTGTGGTATGTTCTTCCATTTGTTTTTTTTTTTTTTGCAGTTTTTGGCTGGGGCTGGATTTGAACCCACCACCTCCGGTATATGGGGTCAGCACTCTACCCCTCTGAGCCACAGGTGCTGCCCCCTGTTCTTCCATTTGTTAATATCCTCTGCTATTTCTTTTGTTAGAGTTTCATAATTTTCTTTATAGAAGTCCTTTGCCTCTTTTGTTAGGTATATTCCTAGGTATTTCATTTTCTTTGAAGGGGATTGTGTCCTTAATTGTTGTGGCTGTTATTGGCATATACAAAGGCTACTGATTTGTGGACCTTGATTTTATATCCTGAGACATTACTGTATTTTTTGATCACTTCCAGAAGTCTTGTGGTAGTCTTTGGGGTTCTCTAAGTAGTCTGATAATATTTTTTAATAGCTTAGCTATACTTTTTGAAATTAGGTTACTTAGTGTTAAGACAATCCTTTCTCTTCCAAGATCTCCCTAACTAGTATTATATTTGAGGATAGTTTGATACATATATTTTCCTTCCTAGATCAGATAAACAGTTCATCAACTATGAGAGAGATTGGAGATTTTTTTTTTCCTTCCTTATTGACCTTGGACTCTAGATTTTTAAGAGTCATTTCTCAAATACTTAAAACAAGTTTGTAAGATTATTAATCCCATTTTATATTTGAAGTATCTGAGCTGGGAGGTAAGGGGAATCTAGGTTATTTTTCTGAGAGTGGGCATTGAGTTACAGATGGGGGAGGACTTTGTGAAATTCAAGTTTGTGTTTATACTACTATTAAGCATATCATAACAAAATAGCAATAGTCTGTCAACTTTACTAAGCCTTCCCATTTAGAACCAACCTGTTCTTTCTCATTTTGTTAGAATCTATTTTCTGAAGTTACAAAGAGATAAAGTTTTTTGTTAAGAATGTTAGAATGAAAATAGCTTTATCAGAATTTCAAAATCATTTTGGCTGTTGTAATGACTGAAACAGTAGAAATGCTTATCTAGAACACATAGTTTTTCTTTTAGATATTGTAGCGATAGAGGTAATATTTCTAAGATGTGCTTTCACATCATTTTAGTATATGGTAACCTATAATTTCTTCAATAGCTCATAGGAACATCGAACCTCTAGGCCCAATCGATGCAGTTATGTTTGGGTATACAACCTTTCTCTCCTATAAAGAGGAAACTAAAATTAAACCTTTTCTTTTGTTTGCTTTGATGATGAAATTGGTAAACTTACTTTCTAATCAATCACCCAAGACTATACTTTTCATTGTTTTTAAAATTCAGAGTGATTAAAGAGCACTATAATTTTCAGAACTACCAATTAGTTTTCATAAACATCTGCATAAATTCCATGACACAATTATTTCCATGAATTATTCTAAATAACTTATACTTTTAGGGTCATAAGAAATTTGGCTCTCTGCAAAGCTTTTAAAGTTCACTGGGGTCAGGATAGGTGTGTATACAATTTATTACCCAAAGTTTCTTCTTCCTTTTCTCCGTTAAAACAGTCACGTCTCCACCTGGGTTTGGAAATGTTATAGCAGTTTCCCTGAGGTTAACATTTCACTCTACCTCCTTCTGTCTTGAGTATAGAATGACCCAACATAGCTCAACAAAGAAGTATTTTCAACTTGAGAAAAGCAATATAAACTATTGTTGGAAAGATTTAGTTAAGATTTAAAAATGAACACTTTGAAACTACGAGATACTAAAAACTAAAATGTCTATGGCAGTTGGAAGGAATGAATCCTCTTTCAAAGATTTTTGAATGGAAGACATCTGTGTGATGTGATTTAGTTGCATTGAAATGCTGCTGATGAAAATATATATAAGTTAATTTTCCAATTTTTTTTCTTAAATTGTGAGCTCTTATTTAAACGGGACTGATCAAACTGTGCCCTTTTAAGGTATACACTCCAAAGATATATATATGTATTTTTTTCTAAGATATTATTATCTTAGATATATGTATCTAAGTGACCTTTTGTTCTTCCAGAGCAGAGCAGCCTCTGTGGGGTACTCTTCAATATCTGTATCTTTGTTCAGACTGGGGTTAGCATGACAGTACAAAGGTGGGACAGTGGCTACTATGTGTAATATGTCTGCTGAGAAATTCTCTAAAAACACCAATCCTCACAATATTACACTAAATATGTTTGTCACAATGGTATTTAAGGAAGGAAAGAAGGTACAAACAATTTCAGTGATACTTTTCCAGGCAAATATTCTTCATGTGAATTTGTTCTTAAAAAATAAACTGACAAGAGTAATAAAAGGAGCCTTTTCTTTAAAAAAAAAAAAATAGCATGTATATGTATCAGCCCATATATACAGTGTCTGCCAAAACTATTAAGATTGGGATACTCAAGTCACTGACATTTGACCTTTGCAATTATAAGAGTTATAAGGTATGAAGTACAAGAAAACGAACGTTTTTGGTATATATTGAGTATGAGAATTTTAATATAGTTTTTGCTTTCATAAAATGTCTATGCATTTTTTTGGGTGAGGGCGTCCTTTGTATATGTGAGCCCACCTTGGGACTGGGACAGAACATTGGGTGCCCTCAGTGACAGGTTTAAACATCAGGGCAGACCTACAGATTCTGTGACTCAGCCTAGGCAGCATGAAAGCAAAACCAACAACAATAAAAGCTGTTCAAAGAGGAAAAATATAACCAGTTAATAGGTGGTTACATTCCAGTTAGAAAGTGTGACCCTGGCCTAGTTTATTTATGCTGTTCTGGAGCATTGATATATATACACATCTACTTCAATCTAAAAATGATCACTTTTTGTATTCTTTCAATCCAGACAGAGTAATAGTCTAATCAAGTAGGGAGACTAAAATGTTTAGTTAAAAATACATTAGCAATAAGTAAGAGTTAAAAAATAAGAATTTGAAATATTTTTCTGCCTTTCCGGTTTGAATTCAATAATACTTTTCATGCGGTACCCATACTAATGTATAACTGTACCTTTTTCCCTCCTGCTTTTGGAATTTGTGGAACAAACATTTAAAATGTATTTTCTGGCAAAGGATGACTTTTGGATTTTCTCTTTTCACATCTTAGTAGCTACTTCTGACATCTGGAATGAGCTGCAATAGATATCTCTTGAGGGCTCGGCGCCTGTGGCTCAAGTGGCTTAAGGCGCCAGCCACATATACCTAAGGTGGTGGGTTCGAATCCA
>NW_003852415.1:7225362-7227841 GCF_000181295.1 Otolemur garnettii | reverse complement strand
CTGCATTCAGGTGACTAAGCATCTTATTATGTTTCCACAGCTCTAGTTCCATCCAAATTTCTAGTTTATTTTTCATTTGCAATTTTTGTGTAGTGATTTGTCAGGTCAGTTTTCCTCCAGGAACACCTTCAAGTGTCCCTCCTCCCTTTAAAATTCCTGGCTCTCAAATATTTTATTCACTTTCTAGCATCTAAGTTCCAAGTCTATTTTGTAAAAAAAATAAAAATGATTGTGTAGTCATTAAACTATGCTCATTTTCTTTTTTAATTCTCTCTTGTGGAAGTATCCTTTTATTCATATTATTACCGGGGCAGAGGTATTAAATGAGATCCATGGCTGTATAATGCCCTCTTGGCTGTATGGTTTATTTGTGCTAATGAAAATACTTGCTTTGCTCGGGCAAGCCATCGGAAATCCAGAAGTGACTCATTTTCAACAACCACCTATTAGGATCATTGGAGTAGGTGATGTTCTGTTGAGAAAGAGACATATTCCTTTGTTTTAGAGAATTTAAAGTTTTAATTCTGATAAGATTAGACATAAAAATTTACATATAAAGCTATGAAAAGGATACTGATGTGAATGCATGTTTTACTAAAGCCAAGAGTTGTTATGGAGCGGCTCTAGCAGGTTCTGGAGTTCTGTTTTTCTATCTGTTTCTGAAGAAACAGCCACTGAAGGGATCTTTTTCTTTTGTTTGTCTATGACTATGAAACAATATACTGTAAATGCCCTGAGGGAATGTAAATTGTGAGTTAGGAGAACATTCATAAAGATAAGTTTTTCTTTGTGTTTTTTGGTCAATGGGAGTAAAATGTTATAAGTGCCTATTGTCTTGGCTAAATCAGATACATCATGGCTGTCATGGTAATAGGAGATAGGAGGAGATGTTGGCTGGGTTCTAAATTTAGAGAGGGAGGAAGCACCTTTATTTTGGAGTATCCAGATGTTGGGAAGTAAATAGTGAGACATGCTATGTAGTTGTCTACAAAAAGAATCTTATAGGACTTATTTATTTTATACATCGTACCTCATACTACTTCCCTTTTCTTATTTTGCATAAAACAATATAATGAAAGGTTAGAGCATTTATTGGAGAAGAGTAATTGAAACAAAAGCTTTTTTGGATCTCATTTATTCCACTTGTAGCATCTTCTAAAAGATCTGCAGATGCAACTGAAACATGCCAGTGTCTGATTGTACCATAAAGTTAGTTAATTAGAATTAATATCATTTAAGATTTCCCGACCTTTTTTATGCTGCAGATTTTCTCCAAAAGGAAATTATTCTCTCTAATTTTAAGTTTTAGAATTATAGCATTCTTTGATCAACATGAACATCTTCTTGTACCATATTATAGCATCTTATAATTCTTGGAGTCAGAGAACTTGTCCTGTTGTGGGTCATTTCTGTTGATGATAAGTTGGTGTAAAGGGAAGTTGTGCTCTGGAAATAGAGTAAAAGGCAGTAAAAAGTTTGTGGGAATAAGAACGAGATAGGGTAAACCTAAACATAAGAATTGAATTCTCATAGCTGATAAAGAAAAAAAAAAAAGCAAATAAACAAGACTCCTTTGGTATGTCATAGGGGCAGGCAGACGTAGAATTTAATTCTACCATGTTTTTTCTTGTTCTGTCTAGAAACTGATGTATGAATAGGAGCTCAATCAATAGTCGTTGAGTAAAGTAAAGAAAGGAGCAGAAATGAGGGCAGGGAGACCAGAGTACATCATCAGAAGGTGTGAGTCCTATGGGGAACTATTCTGAAAAAGAAAAACAAGCCGCTCATTGTATTCTCTTTTGTATTAGTAAAGTAGCACATTTATAAATATCTTACCGAAATTTCAGGAAGAATGTTGGAATTTTCAGTTTGGCACTAGTAAGTAGTAAGTGTTCACTGTAAACCCCAAATGTGTCCCATGTCATTCAATGCCTTTCTTTTAGTATGTCTCTGTGTTGTTAATGTGAGCATAACACAATTATAAAGTCATTTAAAGATTAATTCCAGATCTTTAACTTTTCTTTTGCCCTGCAGTCTTGAATTTCACAAATGTTTTATTTGTGTGTGTTTGTTTTGGGAACTTGTCACCAGTGGTTAGAACTGATGAAAGGGAATGCTAAACATTATTCAACACTGGCTATTCTTACGATGTATGTATGTTGATGAATTATTAAATATTATTATAAGTATTGAACTGAGAACTGAGATAATTTTATTCAATATCTTAAGTGTCTTTTATCACATAACACATCACAAATTTTGGGTGGATAAACGGATAGATGAATGAATTACTATTCAGCATTGCAAATGTGAAAGTAGACTGCAGTTCCTGCCTACCACTGACTGAAAGTGCTTGTAAGTACCAACCTGCTTGAATTGTGAGCACCTGGTTTCTGGGACTAAGAGTTGAAGAGAAGACATAACCAAATATTTGAAATCAGCAGCACACCACAGAACCAGTCACAGTACCCAGTCTCCA
>NW_003852415.1:7222117-7224892 GCF_000181295.1 Otolemur garnettii | reverse complement strand
CCCTATTCCACCATGGTGCCAGATTTCCCTCCATAATTTATAGTTCAAAGATTTTTGCTTCTTATAGAAGCAATTAAGTTACATGGTAAGGCATTTTGGAAAGAGTACTACACCCTTATTCTTGAGGCAAACAGCTTTGCTACCCTAGATTTAAACATGGATTAAAACCGTTCTTTTGCTTGAAGCCTGAATAAGGGCCTAGAATGTGCGTTCTTCAAGGGATCTTTCTTTGATTTGGGGAGGAGAGATAACCAGATTTGACAATGAGGTATGACATCCTTTGGTTTTCGTACATTCTTAAAGGTCATCGCTATTTATCAGTGAACACCTTAGTTTCTATTTGCACTGGTTTGACTCATTTCACCTGGAAGGAGTCTGGCATTTTTTATTGACTAGTGACCATCTTTTGCTTACCCTGGCATTCTAGATTGGCCACGTCCTTTGTAACGGTTAAAAGGACTAGATGAGTGCTCTGCTGCAGTGACAGAGTGCTCTCTTCCTGCTCCCCTGTCCTCCTCCTCTTTTTCTCCTCTTTTTGATTAATTGTCAAGTGGGAATCAGATAAGAATGGTAAACTTGGTATTCCTGTTTCAGTAACAGAAGCATTTATAAGAGAAGAATGTTAAAAAGACACTGGATGTGTATGAACATTCTGTTTTATAGCTATTAAATGCTTCAAGTAATGCATTTTTTCTTTTTGTAGACCACAAATGGCAAAATATACTATTGACACATTATGCATATATGTGTGTGTGTATTTTGTACACTAAGAAACTGAAATGATTTTGTGTAACCTTACGTTCATCGCACTCTTAGAAATGGGGTCTCATAGAATTTGGCAAGTATTTGAAATCAGCCCAGTGTTCAGGAATCAGCATCAGAGAACACTAAATATCTGTGTTGTGTTCTACACTGGTGATCTTGCCCACAGTGTGACATGACACGGGGTGTTTCTCAGCAGAGATACTATGAATAATTAGAGCTGGATATTTTTGGTAGTTCAGGATGCCCTCACACTTGAGAGGACATTTAGTTTTTCTACACTTCAAATACCATTAGCACTAGCCACAATTTGGAACAAGAAAAATGCTCTCTTAAACGTTTCTTTTAGAGAATTACTAGATGCATTTCCTCTGGCCCCCAAATATTTTATTGCTCTTCATTTGTTTTCTTGTTTCCAAAACAACCTTCCAAAAAACTATAAACCCCATGAAAGCAATGGCTTTATCTAAGTATATTGAGATTCTCTGGTCTAGAACAGTGTGTTATCCCTCAGCATTTAATACGTGTTTATTCATCAGATGAAATGCAATACTAACTTAAACATTTACCCAATTATTGAAACTTAGTATTGCCCTCAAACAATTATTAAGCAATATTTTTAAATCATTTAACCTGAGATAACATACCATAAACTTTATTAATTCACTTATTTGTCTGTTCATTTATTCATATCCTGACTTGTTTTATTACAGATTTATGCAGTTGATTTAATTAAAAAAGTACATCATTATAGAGTAGTACTGTCCAAAAGAAACGTAAAGTTACATAAACGTGAGCTAAATATATAACTTTAAATTATCTTGTGCCACATTATAAAAGGTAAAAAAGAAAGTTTACAATTAGTTTTAACAATATATATAACCCATAGTATCTTGAATCTGATCATTTCAACATATGGTCAATAAAAAAATTGTTGAGATATTTTACATCTTTTTTTTCCTAGTGAGCCTTCAAAATCTGGCATGTATTTTATCCTTCGCATTTCATATTCTCAACAAGCCTCTCAGTAAGCCTCATGGCTTATTGCTAAAGTATTAGACAGCACAGCCCTATAAGACCTTCTGTATTGGCCATTGTTTTTGCCCTATCATTCTTTTCATGAGAGGCTATCTATAGTAGAATTGCCAAGATTGTTGAGAACTCTTTGGGATGTCCAAGAGGATAAAAGTAAAGTGAAACTCATCTACTCTAATAATAATTCTATTTATAAAAATTTTATTTCTAAAAAATTATTCAAGGCATCCAAAAATGTAGACAATTTATAGCTATGGTATCCAAATATAAAAGGTAAATTGAATATGTATGGAAATGATACATATGATATACATATACAATGATAGATTCTTTGAATTTTTTAATTTTCTGTACATTATATTTAAAAAGATAGAGAGCAACACAATTATTTACAAACCTGGGAAGTAGAGCAAGGTAACTTGAGCACATCAGTAGGAGGAACCTTTTAAGGACATCTGTTTACCCTCATACCTAGATTTTTCTGTGTGTTGTATAGATTGTGGTAGGGAAATCAGATGGTAATTTAATATACGATATATTCATAAATTCAGTGTTCAGATATTTGATTTAGAAGTTAGTAAATATTTTGATCAGGTCAAGATTATTGTCCACTCAGGATGTGTTGTCTACATTGCTTACTTTGTTTCCACCGCCTGCACCAAGTTCTTTGGCTCTTGTTTTTTATTTTTTAAAATTTCGCACCTGCTAATGAATTTGGCAGGGTATTTATTAGCTACATGGGAAGTTAATGAGAAAAGAACCTAATATTTCTGAGTACCTACCACATGCCAAGCCTTTTGTTGGACATTATGTAATTTCTCTGGTAATTTTCTATTTGATGTAGATCAATGTTTTTATTCTTGCTTTGTTAGTGAGAAAGTTGAAACCCATAGAGGTTAGGTAATGAGACTGTGTTGGATCTACGGATAATGAAGAAGAGCTTCCTTTCTAGAATGTGGCTGGGCTGAGAGGGCAGCA
>NW_003852415.1:7217465-7221792 GCF_000181295.1 Otolemur garnettii | reverse complement strand
GCTATTTTTTGGTTGCAGCCATTATTGTTGTTTGGCGGGCCCGGGCTGGGGATTCGAACCTGCCACCTTAGGTGTATGTGGCTGGAGCCTTAGCCGCTTGAGCCACAGGTGCCGTGCCAAGATCCAAGTTCTTTACCATGATTCGCCACATCCCTGCGGTTGGACTACCTGCTCTCTGGCTTCATCCCTTTCCCCTCTCAGTTTGAGCATTATGTTCCAGCCACATTTTACACAGGGCTTCTTTTGTTCCTTTTACAGGCCAGCCCCATTTCTGCCTCACAACTTTGATACCAGTCCTGTGAACTCCACGCCATTCCCCCTATTCCCCCCCCTCACTTCCCCATGCACATGGGTTTCTTTGGTGTCCTCTTCTTCCTTTAGGTCCCAGTTTAAATGTCACCTCCTCAGAGTGGCGTCACTTCACTACTTAGTCTGAGTTGGTCCTTTCCTCTATTTCTGTCCTTGCAACCCATCAATGATATAAATTGTGTAATTTTACTTGCATGTGTATGCTTATGTATTTATTAATAGGAGATATTGTCTGTCTTTCCCGTTCCCTGTGTTGCTTTGGCTGGAATGGGTGTCCGGTAAATATGTGTTATAGACAGGTATTTGTCTTTTTAGTTCCTGGATTGCCATGGTTGCACTCCAAAGTGTTTTTCCTAACATCATTTTCTCACTTCTCTGTTTTGTCTGCTGATATTGCCAACTTATAATAAATGCTAGTTGGGTTGATTTTCCAGTCTCGCATCACCTCTTTGTCCTAGGGGATGCTGTTTCCTGACGCACATGGAGGGCTGCGTACTCAGGCCTGGTCTGCCCTGGTGCCTCCCTCTCCTTCACTGTAAGAACTGTTTCACTATGTATGTTCTAGTCCAGGCCTTTCTGAGCTCCTCCTGGATTGAAAATTTCAAACTCCAAGGAGACGATAGAACATCTTTTTAACGATTTGGTCATGGCACTGAAAGGTGATGTACTTTTTCTGTTAGAGACCATATTGTAAGTTAAGAGGAGAAAAGTATCTGTGATAGCAAAGAAATAACCCAAAACACAGGGGAAAAAAAGAAAAAAGTTGTGTGACAACTGCGAGGCTTGCTGGTGTCGAGCCCTTGAACTCTGCTTTCTTTTATGTCTGTGCCCTTCTCAGTCAGATACAGTGTTTCACCCCCGTTTGGGGCCTTAACTAGTTAGCTAAGCTTAGCTTGCCGCCCTTTCTTTACATGCAGAGTCCTGACAGATTAATGTTCCCAGTCACATCCCTAACTACACACAGCAGGAGCTGTCAGGATGCATTTTATTTTCTGTGACAAATTAAGAAAAGTGCTTCTCAGTACTACACCAAGATCATGCTAAACTAAGTTTGTTTAGCTTGGAATGGGTTCAGCCTTTTCTGTTACTATGTATTATGCAATATGTTAAGAATTCTCACAATATTCTCAAATTCTGGAAACCTAGAGAGGTAAAATATATATGTGACATGCATATAATATAAAATGGTTGAATGCTTATAGATGGTATGGTTTAATTGCTAAAATTGTTGGGTTTTCATGCTGTATAAATTTTGGGTACATCACTGTAACTAGTTATCTAATTTTGAGTCAACCCTTTTTTGGTAGTGTTTAGAAGCAACAGCTTTGCTTTTGCTGGAAAGACAAATGTGATATAAGTACCTACTAATGAGAGATTGTCCCTGCACTCGACTTAATGCATCGATGTTGATAATTTATACAGACTTTCACTTATGCCAGTGAAGTCCTTGCTACTGAATTGTGTAAGACTTGTTAGTGATGTCATTTTAGACTGACTTTTAAACCTGCTAGTACAGGGAAAGTAACAGTCTCCCATTTTGGTTTTCTTGAGTTACATGGAAATGAGGATTAGGTGATAAGGCTTTGAGAAGGTACCTGTGAAACGGCATACCAAGTTAGACAATGATCCAGTTAACCCAATCTACTGATTCTATGAGCAGCACCAAGTAGATGTTTTGATACAAGCTCAGTCCTTACATTCCATTTGATTGTTTTCTGATGTTAAATGTGCACTGTAAAGTTTTTTTTTACCCTTCACAACTTAACAATCTTCTCTAATTGCCTTTATATTTTCAAAATATGTATGTAAACCTTCTACAACACATGCCCCCATTCTCCTCTTCTGATGCTGTGGCACACGTTACTAAACTTGTTTTTTCTGAGTCAGCTGCAACTTCATTATCTTTCCTACATTCTGCTTTAGGTAGCCACTGCCGGCTGACTTGAAGTATAAAGTAGTTATAAATCTCTGTAGGAAATGAATTCTAATTATTATAGTCTTCTCTCTGAACTGAAGATAATGGCATTTCCTTTTTGTTCAAAGGTTCTATTTGTAGTATTTTCTTATGTTCTTTAAAATATTTGACTTCCAGTTCTGCGAGTCACCATGCAAGGTGCAAATGTCATTTAAAGTGATGATGGTGATGTCTCTACCGTCAAGGGGTTACACCTTGTGTGAACCACCACACGTACCAGAGTTGACCATTATCTTTTCTCATTTGGCTTTGCCTGAGGTATTTTGCTTTGCTCTTGTAAATCAATAATGAAATGATAAGCAACCAAATTAAAAAATGGGTAAAATTCTGAATAGTCAGTTCTCCAAAGTAAATGTAAATGGCTAATAAGCACATGAGTCATCCAGGAAATGCAACACAAAACCACAAAGAGATAGTACCTTGTACTGTACCTCAGTAATACATTTTAATAATAATAATAAAAAGATATTAGCAACCATTAGAATATAGAGAAATTGGAACCTGTATACATTTCTGGGGGAAATATAAAATGATGTAACCACTTTGGAAGACAGTCTGGAGGTTACTTAAAAAGTTAAACATAACAGTTCCATATTACCCAGCAGTTCTACTCTTAGGTATATTTAAAGAAAAATAAAGCATGTGTTCATATAAAATGTGTGCACACGCAGGGCAGTGCCTGTGGCTCAAAAGGGTAGGGTGCTGGCCCCATATGCCGGAGGTGGCAGGTTCAAACCCAACCTCGGCCAAAACAAAACAATACAAAACAAAAAACAAAACAAAACAAAAAATTTTATACACACTTTTTCACGGTAGCCAAATGCTTATAATAGTCAAAATGAGAAATACTCCCAAAGTCCATCCACTGATGGATAAATTAAATGTGGCATAGTCATGCAATGGGATATTATTTGGAAGAAGAAATAAAATATTAATAGATTTTATAACATAGATAGATTTTGGAAACATTATGATCAGTGGAAGATGTCAGTCCCCAATTAAAATGTAATCTGGCTTGTAGATGTCATTAATAAACGTTAAGAGTATAAGAGAGGCAGGAATGGGTGGTCTGAACTTTCTTAGGGTAATGGAAATGTTGTAAAGTTTATTGCTGTGATGGCTGTACTCTTCTGTGAGTATACCAAAAACAGTTGAATTGGAACCTGTATACATTTCTGGGGGAAATATAAAATGATGATGAAAAAAAATTTCTTCTTTTCTACTTTATTTATTTATTGGCATACAGATGGTATGTTTTTATTTCAAAACATTATTCAAGGCTGTCCAAATGTTTTTGTTACATAGATACTTTGAATAGTAGTTAAGTCAGGGCTTTTAGTATTTGGTAGTCTCCAGGACAATCTTTATTGAACTTGAATTGTATCCACTTTAAGAGAATGAAGTATCTGGTGTCTGAGTTTAAGTTCGATTAAGCTGTTAAAAATTGGGAGTCTCATTTGATTTTTATTCTTTCCTTCACTCTGCATCAGTTCATTAAACAGTCCTATCAGCTAGCTATACTTCTAAGGTACATTTCAAATTGTACTGTTCCATAATCTTGGTTCAAAGTCATCTTTTGTTTAGCCATTATTACAGTGGCCTTCTAGCTGGTCTCCCTTTCTCTACTCTTGTTTTCATGCTATGGTTTATTTCATCTGCATGCCAGAGTGATTATTTTAAAAATGATGATATAGATAATATTAATGCTTAGAAAATAGTGCTGAACACTCATTTCACAATTTACCGTGCCAAGCACTGTTTTAACTACTAAAATGTTAATTTATTTTATCCTCACCACAACTCTACCAGGTAGGTGCTATTCCCGAACCCCTTTTACAGGTGAAGAAACTCAGATACAGTGAGATTGAGAAACTTGGTCCAACCATGGACTAAGGTCATGTAACACAATGATGGCTGCCTCATGAGGCAGATCAAGGCATCCTTTAGCTTTACAATCTCTAATGACTTAGTCTGACTCCTATGTCCCTCTTTTTCACTATTTTCCATTCAGTCAAGCTTGTTTTTTGCCTTGGGCTTTTTTTT
>NW_003852415.1:7214285-7216946 GCF_000181295.1 Otolemur garnettii | reverse complement strand
AAAAGTCAAGATCTGTTCCTTCTAGGATGCGGTTTTATTGTTCTCAGGCTTGGGATGTGGGTAGACAGTGTGAAGGATGGGGAGAATTGTTCTGAACTATTTCACTGGGGCTTTGAATTGATACAGCTGCAGTTAGCATGGAGAAAAGATCAGAAGTTTCAGGTTTGCCTTTTAGAGAGCTTGAAAAATATTTTAGATCTGATATTAGTTGAACCTAAGTTAGCACTGAGAAAAGTTGTTGCAGCAGTCATGCCTTCTTTATGTGGAGAGAGACATACGCGTGTGCACTCACATGCACACAGAAGCACGCCTGAGGCTTCATGTTTGTATAGAGCAGCCTTTCAGCAATAGCGGCTCTTCTGTTACTCTTCTGTTGCTTTTCCCAGCTCAGAATGTTGGTGTTTCTATTCCAAATGAACAGAAACAGCTTTGAGAGACAGAGACACAGAGAGAAAGAGATACTTTCTTCTTAAATAGGGAATGCAACCTATGTGGACTCTGGAAGAAATTGTAAAATTCCAAGTATATAAAAACAATCATATAGAAAACATGGCCTTGTTTAGGGAGAAATGTACTATACAATTAGATGTCTGAGATTTACATGTTGATAATTTGTTTGCCTCTGCTATAGTGAAAAAGAATAGAATATTCACTATATTCTTATTTTCAAAATTATAAAATTGGATCTCATGTTTATAACTAATATTCACAGAATTGGATTCTCTAACTTTATACTACTCAGCAAAGCAAGAGAAGTAAACACTAGATGCTGAAAAATAAAATAGGAAACTGCAGCATTGAGTGGCTGGGCTCCAGTTGTTTTTATATGGTTTCTAATAACCAAGATTTTTTTTTCTTTTTTTCTTTTTTGAGATAGAGTCTCAAGCTATCGATAGCCCTGGGTAGAGTGCTATGGCATCACAGCTCACAGCAAACTCAAACTCTTGGGCTTAGGTGGTTCTCTTGCCTCAGCCTCCCAATTAGCTGGGACTACAGGTACAATAGTGGCTACAGTGTTGGCTACAATAACCAAGATTTTTCATATAGCTGACTTTGGATTCTTTATGCAGATAGGCCAGGTAGAATGATAAATATAATCTATATCACATTAAGTAAAATCACTATCACTTTTTCAGCCTTTTCTTTTACCCAATATTTGTAAGTGATACTAAACCTAAGTTACTTTTTTTTTAAACATTTTGTGCTTTAAATGCATGTATAACAATCAACCTGCTATGTTCAAGACAGGAGTTCAAAGAATAAGAAGACCTCGTCCCTCCCTTAGAAGAAGTTATAGTCCAGTAGTCTAGACATTCAATTTAGTGCATATATGTAATGCTGTGCATACGAATAAAGTGCTGTGTCCATGGAAGGTACCAGTTCTACCTGGATGGGTCAAGAAACTGAGAGTGACATCTTAGTTGGACTCTGAATGTTTGTCAGGTAAGGAAGTAGCCAAAGGAAGCACCTATACAAAGTCAAAGAATTCTGAAGAGGCACATGCCCAGGAAACAGGAATTCTTGCCTCCCTGAATCTCTTCCTGTTTCCTGGGCATGCATGGCCAGGTGTGGTGGCTCATGCCTGTAATCCTAGCACTTTGGGTAGGACTGCCTGAGTTCGAGACCAGCGTGAGCAAGAGTGAAACCCCATGTCTTAAAAAATAAAAATATCCTGCTGTTGTGGCACCTGTAGTCCCAGGAACAAATTAAGTTCATTTACTTATCTTTGTGGTAGAATGAGATAGCCAAAAGTGAACTGGGATGCAAGTAGTTGAATAGCTAAATGCTGTTAGGCCCTTGGAATTATTTTCTCTCCATGTTAAAGAACAAAGGTGCTACTGCTGCAATTTCACATGTGGTTTTTCTTCTTCTAGCTTCTTGCTTATGTACTTGAAGGGGAAACAATTACTTTTGTGTGTTAATGCTATTTAAGTCTCATATTAGTGAGGTGAAATATATATGTGTGTGTGTCTACACACAGAGGGTGCAAAAAATATATACACATTTTAAGTAAGGCAAAACTATAAAAACCATAACACTCAATAGATACCAGTAACAAAAGATGAATGCAAGTCCCATTTGACTTCTGCAATTAGAGGAAGTGCTCAGAGTGGTCACCATCCAAGTGCAAACATTTCCGATTATGGCAAATGGAAAATAATAGATAGATAACATCTCTTAAAACGTGTATACTTTTGTTGGCACCCTCAGTATGTGTGTGTGTATGCGTATATGTATCTATATATATATGGCATAATTTCATATGTCAGTGTTCAGATCGTACTGTAAAGGGAATGTTTTTTTTTTCCTTCTTTAGGAAGCAAAAGGGTAAGTAATAAAGAATTTATTTAGAGTTGTTATGGGAAAGATATCCTAAGCGGATTCATTATGTTATAATGCTTCAGTCCAACATTTAACTCAATCCACAGGAACAATGAAAACTATTTCTTGAGAGCAGAAAAAAACAAACAAACAAAATCACATAACTTCTCATGCACGCGCAGCAAGCTATTTTGCTTTTAGCTGCCATACTTGGTTTCTCTGAAGAAGATAGATGTTCGGTATATTTGGTAAATTATCAAAATTTACTTTAATGCTCTAGAGTGTGCAAGTTAATGATTTCAGCTGGTAATTTTTTTGTATCACTTTAGAAAAAAAAAA
>NW_003852415.1:7211931-7214265 GCF_000181295.1 Otolemur garnettii | reverse complement strand
CAATTTGAGTATCAGTTGGTTTATTTACAAAATTATATTGCAGTGTTAAAATTATTCTGGCTAAATGTTTTATTGTAGTTTGTACATTGTCAGTTATTATTATTCCAAATCACTTTTGATTTTATTTTATTCTGCTCAAGAAAATATCCTATTAGCGTCAACAGAATGTATAAATACATGCTAAAAAAAAAATTCCTGTCTAGGGCGGTGCCTGTGGCTCAGTGCGTAGGGCACCAGCCCCATATACTAAGGATGGTGGGTTCAATCCTGGCCTGGGCCAAATTGCAACCAAAAAATAGCCGGGCGTTGTGGAAGGCACCTGTGGTCCAAGCTACTCAGGAGGATGAGGCAAGAGAATCGCCTAAGCCCAGGAGTTGGAGGTTGCTGTGAGCTGTGAGCCATGGCACTCTACCCACAGTGATAAAGTGAGACTCTGTCTTTACAAAAAAAAGGAAAAATAAATTCCTGTCTGGTTATAGACCATTTGCACAGATTGGTGTAGGATCAAACAACAAGAGGTTAATTTTATGGCCTTTTTTTAAGGAAAACTTTAAATTATAAATGACTTCCTTTATTATATGTTCAGTGGTACAGTACTTAATGAAAATATTTAAATAAAGTAAATCTATTCCTTTAATGTTTATAATATTCCAAATAACTTGTAAAAAAACTAAGAAATTATGTTTTTATGATATTGACAAATTACTGTTATTTTTTCAGAACAATTTTTTAATTATTATTTTGATGACACAAAGATATGTATGAATCCCATCTACTTTGTTAGGTATATTTTGTTCCTTTCTTCGGTGTATAATCAGAATTTAACTTTTCTTGTCACTTAAATTCAATATTACATACTAATATGTTGTAATTGTGTCATTTCCCATGAGAAAACAGTCATTAGTATCTGTTGTCTAGTAAGAAATTATTAAGTAAGGCAGATATGATCAACCTGAAAACTGTTCAGCCCGTGATTAAATGTTTTCAGTATTACACCATTGAATATAATATAAAGCAAGCCACTTATAATTTAAAGTTTCCTTTCAAAATGGGATTATGTTTGGACCAATTTAAGGCATGATTTCATCACTCTAAGTTTGTCCATATCTGTCTTTAACAAATGGCTGTCTTTTGCAAGTAGCTATAGATATAAAATACCTGATTCTGACTCCTAAAGGCCTAGGGTTCAGAAATAATTATTAGTCCTGAAGTAATCATTGTGTTGGCTTATTATTATTTTTTTTAGTAAGAGACTTCCTTGTTTGGGTCTTCTCTTAATTTTAATTTCTCTCCTAGTGTTTAGATCTGTTGTATTGGTCCAACAATGTGGAATATTGCTGCTCTGCAATACAAACTAGGAATATGACCAGCCACTTACTTGCCATTTTATTTGCAAATTATCAAAATTTGGGGCAATAAAAAACTGAACCAATTATTAAAGAAAACTCTAGTTGATACATGGAAAGGAAGACCCCCATACATTTATCAATAAAGAAAATCAAATGTCGAGGCGTAATTAACCCTGACAAGAAATATCCAAACCCATGAGAGGAAAGCTATAAAACCTACTTAAAGGACATATAAGTATACTGGAAGAAATGAAAGGCATTTTATTTTCTAGAATAGGATGACTCAAACATCTTAAGGATGTTGCTTATTCCTAAATTAATGTAAATTTAATGCAGTTCCAATATACATGCAATCAGGTTTTTTTCTTTTTAACAGGATCTTGGAAAGCTGATTAGAAAATTCATCTGAAAGAATGAAAAAGCAAGAATATTCAGCAAAATGCTGAAATAGATTAAAGAAAAAGGTTAATTCTACTAGACATTGAAACATAATCTAAAACCTTTATAATTAAAAAAAATTGATGAGATCAATGGAATAGAAAATTCAGAAATAGACCCAAATGCTGAAAGAAATTTAGCCTATAATAAAGCTAGAAATTGAAATTGGTAGAGATGGATAGACTTTTTAATAAGTATGCTGTGATAACTGGATATCTATATGGAAAAATACAAAAACTAGACCTGTTCCTGACACCATCCATATCTATGTGGGCCAAATATTTAAATGTAAAAAACATAATTATTAAAATATCATAAAAAGCATGCAAATACCTCTATAACTTGGCAATAGGCAAAACTTAACTACTAGTTACAACTAAGAAGCAGGAAAGGAATAAAGATTAACTAATTTTATTACTTAGAATTATTTTTAGGTGACCAAAAGTCACCATTATAGGCAAAATAAAAAGACCAGTTACAAACTGGGAAAAATATTTTCAAGTCTTATCAGAGACAAAAGGTGATATTCCTACTATTAAAAAGATCC
>NW_003852415.1:7206429-7209792 GCF_000181295.1 Otolemur garnettii | reverse complement strand
GATGAGAGTTTACCAATCCCTCGCCCATCCCCCTTATTGAATTTGTCTAGGTTTTTCTCTCATGCGTGCACATTGTTTTTAATCTACAAGTGTCAGCTTAGTATTGAGTACGTGGGATGCTTGATTTTCCATTCTTGTGATACTTTACTTAGGGAGTATTTTCTAAATCCCATCCAAGTTGTATCAAAAGATATAAAACCTCCATCTTTTTATGGCTGAATAGTGTTCCATGGTATATGTATACCACAGTTTATTCATGGGTTGATGGGCACTTGGGTTGTTTCCACCTCTTGGCAATTATGAATTGATCTCTAGTAAGCATTTGTGTGTAAATGTCCTTATGCTTAAATGATTCTTCTGGGTAGATACCTAGTAATGGGATCAGGGATGAATTAGAAGGTCTACTTTAAGTTCTTTGAGGTTTTTCCATACTTCTTTTCAAGGAGACTGTATTTATTTGCAGTCCTATCGGCAGTGTGTAAGTGTACCCCTCTCTCTACACACACAACAGCATCTACAGCTTTGCAACTTTGTGATGTGGGCAATTCTCTCTGCGCTTAGGTGATATCTCTAGGTGGTTTAATTTGCATTTCTCTGATGACTAGAGACAATGAGCATTTTTAAAGTGTTTGTTGGGTATTTGTCTTCTTGGGAGAAGGTTCTGTTCATGTCTCTTGCCTAATGATAAATAGGGTTGTTTGCGCTTTTCTTGTTGGTTTGAGTCCTTTATAGATTCTGATTATTAGCCTTTTGTCAGAACACATAAGTATCTTCTGATTATTAGCCTTTTGTTGTAACATATATTTTCTCCCATACTGAAGGTTGTCTATTTGCTTAAATTTTTGTGTGCTTAGTTGTGGAGAAGCTTTTTTGCTTGATCAGTTCCTTTTATTTATTTTTGTTGTCACTACACTTGCCAATGGGGTATTCTTCATAAAATCTTTGCCAGCCTGATAATCATTAAGAGTTTTTCCCACACTTTTCTGCTAGAGTGTTTTTTTGTTTGTTTGTTTTATCGCTTAGATTTATGTCTAATTAAACTTTTGAATACTGGAGATAAGGAAAATATTGAAAGTAGCTAGATGGAAATGACACAGTACTTATAGGGAGACACAGGTTGGAATAACAGCAGATTTCTTATCTGAAATGGTGGAGGTCTAGACCTACACAAGTGTTTTCATACATTGTGTAGACCTCCATACACACACACACACACACACACACACAAACACACACGTGTAGAAGTAAAACTGGGGAAATCTCAGTAAGATCAGTGAACTTTATCAATCTCAGAATCCTAATTGTGATATAGTACTATACATTTGCAAAATATTACTATTGGGGAAAACTGGGTAAAGTGTACAAGGAACCTTTTTGTAAGATCTAATCATTCGTTCTTGAAAAATGCTATTTAACCAGCTCATTTTGAAAACTAGTAGACTAAGAATAAAAATCAAATACTTATCCATTGATCCTGCTTTTCTGTATAATCTGTTGCTTGTAGTAATCAAATAGTTGATAAGGGATAGTTTTTTTTCATAGAAGTATTGCAACTAGTAAGTGAAGAATGAATGGTAGACACAGAATAATATTATTTTGTGTTCTAATTTAGTAGTGATTACAGTAGTCATTATTTTGCAACTCCTAAGTTATTAATTTACTAGTATTATGGTGGCTGATAACACAGAAAGAGAAGCATCTAGATTATACAGCCCCTGTGGTACTACAGAACATCCCCTGTGCTTGTCACTGTTATTATAAAAAAGAAATCATAAAATTTAGGGACTTAATCATTTTATCATTATAAACTTAGAGGATTTGAAAGTGTGGGCCGATTCTCTACCTGGTGGATGGAATGAATTGAATGTTGATTCATTCATTGGTCTGGAATCTGAGTAGGGATGACTAGGAGGCTCGGATTGCTCAGAATCCACATGTGGCTCTCTGCGGGGTGCCGTTTCCTCACACTATGGCAGTCGCGGTCTCCAATCCAAGTGTCCCAGGAACAGTACAAATCCTGCATTGCATTTCTAACCTAGCCTAGGAAGTCACACATCACTTCCCTTGTGTTCTTTTGGTTACGGATTAGTCACAAGGCTGTGTACATTTAAGGCAAGGTGATCATCTCTTTTCTATAACTCGTACTTTTCTTTTACCTCTTGTTGGAAGGAAGTATTGAAAATTTTCAGATGATTTAAAAGCTACTACATTATTTATAAATTTGCCTTGCTACCCATGTTATCACCCATCTATAGTAAGTTGATCCTATGTCTAATGAAGGGTCTAGAGCTCACAAACAATTTATAGTAAATATATAGGAATCATTTCAACCAGAATTTAGACTGTTAGAAAAGTTTACATGACAAAAAGATCTGTTTTCTCCAACTAAAAAAATAAAAATGCAAGTGTGTTAAAAATAGCTGAAGAGAGAATCTGGATTCAAAGGGATTTAAGAACCTATCATTCACTGCGGTTTGTGAAATTGCACTGAATGATTCTGATCCAAAGAAAGAAACTTAAACAAAGTAAAAATATGAACACTGACTGTTCAGTAGAGTTAGTGCTCTGATGCTGTTATTGAATTATTAATGCTTTAGGTGTGATGAAGAAGGTATTATAGTTATGTTTAGAAGGTAAGAATGATTTTATTTTAGGAAAACATACTGAAATATTTACAGATGGCATGATAGGGTCCTATATTTGCTTCATACTAATTGGAATGAAGTGGTAAGTGGCTTTGAGTACAGGTGAAAAGGATTGGTTGTGCACTGATGAGAGCTGAAGTTGGCTAACGTATATATCGGTTCATTGTTCTGATTTATCTCTCTGTTTTTGAGTAGGTTTGAAAGTTTCCAGAATAAAAATGTTTTTTTAGAAAGGCAGAAATGAGGTAAGAAGGAAGGTAGAAATGAGGAAGAAAGGAAGGATTAAGGAAGGGAACAACAGAATCAGTTTAGGTAAAATTCTGGCATAATTCAATACTGTCACTGTCTTAATTTTCATGGAAAATCATAGTCAACATATCTCTGTATTTCTTTTTTTTTATTGTTGGGGATTTGTTGAGGGTGCAGAGAACCAGGTTACATTCTTTGCATTTGTTAGGTAAAGTCCCTGTCTGTATTTTTTTTCAAGCATAAAAATGCAGGGGTAAAATAGTTCTGTGGCTTTTTAGTTTATGAGGAATAGTCCTGAAAAATCTCCATTAAGAATAAATTCTTTGCACTTGTTAAAATACAGATGTGATAGAAAAATATATAAACCTGCACTAGAGCCTTGGAATCGTAATGTGTATATAATCTACATGTGCATAATGTTTATATACATAAAAATGTGAAATCATATAAATACATCTGTTTCTTTGAC
>NW_003852415.1:7192813-7206008 GCF_000181295.1 Otolemur garnettii | reverse complement strand
CTCATTCTAAATTTAATTGTGTGGTAAAGAACAAATAATGGTGTTATTTTTAGTGTGTTTTTCCCATTACATAAGCATCTGTCTTGGTAATCTAAATAGTTTCTTAATTCAAGCAGTTTAAAGTTTTATCAATAACCATTTTGTGGGTTGAATCTAAATTAAGATTCTATTGCCCAGACCATTTTCCTTTGTTTTCTTCCATTTTAAAAGAAAATTGGAAGGGAGGGTGGTAACTGTGGCTTATAAAAGGGTAGGATGAGAGATCTTTGTGATGGAACTCTTGTGTCTTGACCGTATTGATGTTCACACAAACCTACACACGTGATAAAATGATAAAATTGCACGAGACTGAATACACACACAAACACAGGAGTACAGGTTAAAACTAGTGAAATCCAAATAAGGCCAGTGGATCATATCAATGTCAATTTCCTGATTATGACATTTATTGAGGGCAATTAGACAAAATGTTACCATTGGAAAAACCTGGGCAAAATGTAGGCGTGATCTCTTTCTGCATGTGAATCTATCATTATCTCACGATAGTAAACTAAAAAAAGACATTAGTTTTAATAGTTTTGAATTGGAAATTACTGATACAAAAATTAGTTGTATCAAACCTGTTTGAAGTAGTAAAATGTATTTTCTTCTAATTTCCGATTTTTTAGCTTTTTAGCATTTAGAGTAGAACTTGAATGAGTTGTTAGAAAAATGATACTGTTTAGCAAAGAGTCCTTTAAATGTGCATGAAAACATAAATTTAACTGGAAGTCTTAAATAATGGAAGGCTTCTTACCAGGATGGAATTAAGGAGCTTGCAGTCGGTAGAGCCTGCAGAATTTATAGAAAGAACTTAATTTGGACTTAGAAACAATCATAGTTTTAGAGCTGAGAAGAGTCCCTGTACATCATTAGTTCTTAATTACCTCTTTACAAATGAAGGAATGGACCCAGAAAGGTTAAGTGACTTTACCAAGTTTTCTACTGTTTTAACGTGGCAGTGATTGATTTTGCCCACCCTTTCTCTCTGGCCACCTTTTTCCTGCCTCATCTGCCAATCTGTGTACTTACACTCTTTAAGAACTTTTTTCCTTTCCATTAGTTTTGTTTTTTCCAAAGTTACTATAATAGGAAAAAATGAATAAATTTATAAATAATCTTTCCATAGCATACATTTTTAGACGGCATCATTTATACGATGTAAAAAACCCGCTATGCTTGGGTATTTTATTTAATGTTTGTTTTATGTATATGTGTTTCTGTGCCTCTCAGAAGGATTTTTTCTTTTTCTTTTCTTTCTTTCTTTCTTTTTTTTTTTTTTTTTGCTTAATTTTAAAGTAGCTCTTACATGGTGGAGTTCACAAAATAAGCAGGCAGTTGTTTTGCAAGGGATCCAAGCAACTTTTGGAAGCACATAAGCCTCTGGGTGACGTTAAAAGCCTGGGCTTTGAAGAAACCCTGTTTAGGTTTGTTTCCTGGTTCTGCCACACTGTGACCTTGGGAAACTTTCCCGACCTCTGTGTGCTTTACCTGCCTCATTTGTGCAGTGGGGTTAATGATATGGTCTATCTGGGAAGGTGGTTGTACCAAGGGCATTAATATATGCCAAGTGAGTTAGGAAGTCGCTAGAAAGTATTCAAAGATGTTAAGTGGAATTTTTGCACAAATTTCATAGTTTTGGTTTTATTCTCACTAGACATTATTTAGTCCAGGGCTGAACTAGAGAATCTGGAAGGGGGATGGTAAGAATATGGGCAAGTGTTCATATACAAAGAATCAGTAAGTCACCCTTGAGTGCCTGTGATGTAAAGGGCAACGCAGAGGGAAAATATGATTCCTTCATTTGGTCTATGATGAATCTGATTTTCCTCTTGAATCTTGAACCTTTGATCAGTCATTTCTTCAAATCCTTGTTTAAGTTGCTACTAGAATGTCAGGTTGTACTTTGGGAATTAGAAATATAATAGTGAATAAAGTGTGTAAAATCGCTACAGCTGTGCTACTTATATTCTATTGACAAGAGACAGATGATAAAAACAGATAAGTAAATTATAAAGTTAAAAAGTAATAATTTGTTAAAAAGTAATAATTTTGTTAAAAAGTAATAATTTCAGGCTGGGCATGGTGGCTCACTCCTGTAATCCTAGCACTCTGGGAGGCTGGGGCAGGTGGAGACCAGCCTGAGCAAAAGCAAGACCCCATCTCTACTAAAAATAGAAAAATGGAGGAACATGGCACTCTACCCAGCATAACAGCTTGAGACCCCATCTCAAAAAAAAAAAGTAATAATTTCTGTGATGAAAAATCAGGGAAAGAGCCTTAGGGGGCTGAGGAATGCCAGTGAAGTTAAAGTGTAATTTTAAGTCTGATTTGGGTGGGCCCCACCGAGAAAGTGCCGTGGCATCAAGGAGGAAAGGGAACAATTCCTGTGCATGTATGGGAGAGGCGTTTCTCAGGCAGAGAGAAGCCCCCTGTGCAAAGGCCTTGAGCAGCCGTATGTCCAGCACATTTGAGAAACCACGAGGAGGCCAGTTTGGCTGCAGCAGACTGAGCCGGGAGGAGCGTAGTTGTGGGGTTTGATGATGGCAAAACTTTGGTCTGAATAGTTGAAACGATGGAATTCCATTTTTGAGAGGGGAAAACTTTTGGTGGAGCAGGAGAGAAAAGTAGCAGGGAAAAGTGAACCAAATTTTGTGTCTAGTTTAACAGTCTCTTTCACCTTGTCTTGGGCCAAGAATGCTTAGTCTCTCGGATAACCCCAACATGCAGAGAGAGGACAGCTTTGGCATCTTCCTGGCAGATGCACAGACTTGGAGCTCCTAGCTCTTCTGCTATCGTGTGAAGTCCTTTGTCCATTTGCTTGTTGCTTGTTCTGTTGGGGTCTTTTATGGCCAGGGTCTGCAGCTGGTGTAATGTGAGCTCTGCTGCCTTTGGCTGACATAATCTGGATTTGTGTCAAATTTGATTCCATGGGAGTGTTATTTCTGCAACCTCCCTATAGAGAGCTATGGCAGCCTCTTGGGTAGATGCACCAGGCCCAGGAGGGTCTTCCCCCTTCCTGCCTCTACTTTCCTGGCAGGGTGATATGACCTAAGAGGCAGTCTTTTTTCAGAGTTCAGAGCAAGAACCAGGAAGCTAGAGCTCTGCTCTGCCCTGCCCTGCCCTGCCCTGCCCTCTGTTTTATTCTTGCTACTCTAATAAGCTTCTTCCTCTAGAGGCAGAGAACAGAGAAGGGAAAATCAATTCGCAGGCGAGACAGTCTTGTTCTGCTTCGTCTCTCTTCCCGCCTCCTTGGAGACATGAAAGGAGCAGATTGTTCCATCTGTCATATCCTGTCCTGTTTGGATATCTCTTTACCTTAAATCTACATGGTCAGCTGAACAAGCTTGTCTCTTAATTTGCTAAAATAGGGTAGAAAGAAACAGTGTTTCTTCTCAAGTTGATACTCTGATTTTCAAGCGTATTGTACTTCATAAATCCTATTTTACATACTGGAAGCTGAATACAGTGCTCTCTCTCTTTGAATTCTTTGTTACAAAATCCTATATTACTCATCCAAAATAAAACCTTTAGTTAATCTCCACTCAGGTAGATTCTTGAAATGACTAGGATAAAGTCCATACTCTTGGAAAGACAAAGGAAATAGTAATTTTTTTTTTTTTGGCTGGGACTGGGTTTGAACCCACCAGCTCCAGCATATGGGGCTGGCGCCCTACTCCTCGAGGCCACCGGCGCCACCCAGGAAATAGTAATTTTGAAATGTTTAAGCATAATGTATATGATGTCTGAAATGTCATGGTTGATCATTGAGGGGAAAATTCAGTAACTTATTGTGTTCCAGGGAGTGTTCTATGTGGTTTATCATTTGCAGTGGGTTATATATCATCTTTCTGAATTATCTTTACCTCACCATCCCACTGATCCTGTTTACTGTTGAGTCTCATTTTTTGGATAGTTAACCATCGTGATGTTCATCTTCCTTGTCACCCTGTACTATGATAACTGCAGAAACCAGGAGTCTTTCCTGGCAGACGAATGACTAAAGCCCAGCTCATCAGCAGCTTACTCCAAAATCCCTGCTTTCTGGGTGAGCAACTGTGGAGGAATTGGAACTCATCACAGAGTCGGTGTGGCACATGAAATATACTCTTGTTGCAGCGTTACTTTGACAGTGGTCCCCAAAATCAAACTCAGAGAATTTGATTCAGTGCTGTCCTTCAAATTCACAAATAAAACTGCCCCCTTTGCTGGCACTTAGGGTTGATAAAGCAGTGGACATCCAAGAACTGGAAGAAACTTTGGGAGGATTTGGGTACTGAGTGCCACTTCTGGTAGAGATTGTTGTCTCTGAGCTTAAGGATACAGTTACTTTTTTGCCTAAGAGAATTATCTCTGCTTGACCCCACTCCCATTCTTCTTAGACCTTTAGTTAGAATTAGATTTTAGAATTTCCTGGGACAAAATTGGAAAGTTCAGTCTTACTGAAGAAGGCTTACCCTCCAAAGAAATTGTAGAACTTTGCCTTGCCTAAGAAAGCAATCTTGGAAGTTTATAGATTTTCAGACATCGTAATGAAGGAGGTAGGAATAAATGTTTGATCACATTGAATCTCTCAATATGTGTATATATAATCAGTAATTTAATGTGCTCACCTAAGCTTCAGGGTGTGGTTCTAATCATTTTCTGCTTAACACAACCCTAGATTTAAATGATGGTATACTATCAAGTTACAATGCCAATAACTGTGGTCCTAAGTTAGAATGAGGAGTTGAAATACATCAAGGAATAGGAATGAATATATCCACCTACCTTTGTAGCAACTATATCCCATGAAGAGTCAAAGAGAAATTCCCTTCATTGAAAACTTTCAACAGTGGTTTAAAGACATTAAGCCATGATTTAAACTTAAGGCTATACACACCATCTTGAAAGAGTGCTCTCATGGCTATTCTCTATGTTCAGTGGGTGGTGATGGTGGTGCTGTGTTTTGTTTGGATACGGCTGAGAGGATTTGAGGATAGGGCTAGGGAACCCACTACTTCACGCTTTGCATATCTTGTCAGCACCTTATACCTAGGAGTGGCAAGATTCTTAGATAGTGGCAGGATGGATGAGACAGTGGCAGAGGCTGATGTATCCCTAAGGCAGTGTGCCAGATGTGTACTCTGTTTCACAGGTGAAAGTAATCCTTTGTGCTTTGATTATCGGGTCTGTCTGACTTCAAGTTCACAAATGGACAAATAGAGCTTGAGCAGTATTTCTCTCCTTCCCATTCTCTTTCCAAGACTCCGCATCCAGCATTTAGAACTTTTTAATGGCAATTATCACCTCTTTCAAAGAGCAGGTTAGGCATTTTTTGAGGATATCCAGGTTCGTTGCCTAAATACAGAATGAGGATGAAATGACATTACTTTATTGTTTTGATAAAGTTTCATTTTTACAAAAAGGAAAATAAAAAATGATATAGTGCTTCTTTTAAATGCCATTGATACTTTAGAATATTTACTTTTTTCATGATGGGGTTTGGATAATATTTCGCTCTACTACTGCAGATCTTAGAAATCATCTTCATTATAAATTTCTCGTTTCCGCTCCATAAAACAGATATATTAGGAAAACTAGGATACATTTAAATAATTTGGTTAATTTTTGAAAAGTGCTAGATAAAGAAATAATAACATCTATGCATTGTCCCTTTGTATAGACTTGAGGTCAGTAGTCGGGTTGATATGTGGCTCTGCTAAATGCTACAGTGTAAGTTACCCTCTTTAAATTTCTGTTTCCTAACATCTCTAAAACGGACATACTAACGTACCTCATAGGATTCTTGTAATCAATATTAATTTAAAGAATTTCATATGCTTTTCATGCTACTTGACAAGTGGTAGGCCTCTTCCCTTATTTGAGAACACGTGATGTACTTCTTGATATTATTTGTTTAAGTATTCACCTGATAATATTTGAATATTTTAGGTCAATGTTTCTTAAGTACAGATCTTTTTAATTTCTACTAAGAATAGTACAGAATATTCATGATGAAAAATTCACTTAAAAGATGACTGTTTCACAACATCAACAAAAAAAAACTGAAATAAAGTTTAATAAATATTTCATCATCAATTTAATGTGATAGAAACTCACGGCTCGGCACCGGTGGCTCAAGCGGCTAAGGCGCCAGCCACATACACATAAGGTGGCGGGTTCAAATCCCCAGCCTGGGCCCGCCAAACAACAATGATGGCTGCAACCAACCAAAAAATGGCCAGACACTGTGGCGAGCGCCTGTAGTCCCAGCTACTTGGGAGGCTGAGGCAGGAGACTCACTTGAGCCCAGGAGTTGGAGGTTGCTGTGAGCGTGATGCCATGACACTCTACCCAGGGGGATAGCTTGAGGCTCCGTCTCAAAAAAAACAAAGAAACTCACAATTCCAAAGATAGGGAATCATTAACATTGGCTAAAGCTCATGGAATATTGTATGTTTTTATTGCCAGACTACAGTAAAAAAAAAAATCATAGAAAAATTCCTAAAAGAATGTTCTGGACCCAGATTTCTTGTGTGCTAGTTTCGATATGTATCTATAAAAGTATGTGCTTACATACACACACATATATTCTTGTTCAAGGTCGTGATGATATCTCCCAAAATATTGAAATGTGCCTGATTTTCATCTTTTGGCTTATCAACCCTGTGTTCAATGAATCTTTTTGTAATCATTCCTAAACTTCTGGTTTAATAAAATAAAGCCCATAAAAATCTGATTTAACATATCTTAACGTTTTTAGGTAAGCAGATAGACCAGATGTTATAGTGTTACTTTCTCTATTTTTGTACTTGAAATTGTTAGCCTGTTTTCTATTCAGCATTTTCTGAGTTATTAAAGGCAAAATGCACATACAGACAATAAAGAAATTTGGCTAGGCCTTCTTATTTTAAGAATTAAAATCAATTAAGGTTTTCCTAACGGGATTTTAATAGTGAAAAGTTTCGAAAATGAAAAATAGGCTATTTAGTATTTTATTAAGAATCTCTAATCTCAGATATTTCAAAAGATGTATTGATGCATTCAATCGAATGGACATTAGATACATTTTGGGATATATAATTATGGCAGGAAAATAGAAAATCCATTACTTACTCTTTGCAGCCTCAGAATTCTTTTTTATTGTGTAATGAGAACCACCATTATATTTCTGGTTCATCGATAAGGTATGTTTTATAGTAAAAGTAAATTAGCAGAAAGAAACTATATCTCTGAGAGGTCAAATTGATTTATAAAGTTCCTTACATATCACATGTGGAAACTTTTTTACTTCTTAACTTAAAGTTGTTAGCATTAGTAGTTTGATCTGGCTAAAACTGAAAGCAGCTGCTGACATCCAGCAGCAGGTTTTAGGTTGCTTCCAGACAGTGTACACAGCCCGTTGACAGGTTTTGCTTGAAAGCCAGTCTTCCATATTTGCATTATTTTCTACCTCGTTGGGAAACTGGTTGCTTCATTTCTCCAACTCTGTTGTGTATCTTCATACTCAGATTTTGTACCACTTCTGTTTCCTTCCATATATTAATTTGCTCATCTGTCCTGTCCAAACAAACGCAAATAGCCCTTTCTGAATTTTAGACCCCATCTAGGTAGTATTTTATTTTATTCTTAAAGGTCTCTGAGAAGCCTTTCTGCTCACTGTTTTTTGTTTCTAACCCTCCGGTTCTTTAACCTGCTGTAATCTGATCTCTAATTGACTGCTTTTATGAAGCTACTCTCATGAAGATCAGTGATGATATTTTAATTGTCAAACACGGAGGCCACTTTCCAGTCTACTTGTTATTTTCTCTCCGTGGTGCTCCCTCTTGATGGCTGCTCTCTGCTCTTGCAGCTCTCTTGACACCCCTCTTTCCTGCTTACTAAGTGCATTTCTTGACATTTTCTAAGCTTCTTTGTTCACTTTTTTATTCTATCTATTCCTTAAGTTTCAGCGTTTCTCAAATACTGATTCTAGTCTCTCTTTTCTTTTCATACTTCATGTGCTCCCTGGGAGATTAAATCCACTCTCATGCTTTTAAGTGTCATCCAAATGCTCATGGCCTCTAGCTGAAACCTCTTCCTCAAGATTCAGATTTCAGTATCTTACTGTCTCTCAAGTGTATATTTGCTTGAATGTCCTACAAGTAGTTCAAATGCATCGTATCTAAGTCTTAACCTATTTTTTCTTTCTCATACCACCGTCTCACTTCACTCCCTGTTTACTCACTCAGCCAACTGAGAAATCTCCAAGACTTTTCAGTGTCCTCCCAACAGCCCTTCCATCCCTGTCGCCAAGCAGCCACTCAGGGTTTCTACCCCATAGCCCATGGCCACATGATGATTTTTTGGGGGACTTTTTGCGTATCTGTGGTGTCAATAACATGAAAAGGATGCATGGGGGGGCGAGTGGAGGGAGGAAGGAGGCTTTTGGCGGGATCTTACCTAATGTGGATAATGCAAGGGTACATTTCAAAAAAACTAAGAGTAAATTATAAATGTCTTACCACAAAAAATAAGAGAGGTGATGACTCTTTTAATCAGGTTGATTTAAGCATTCCACCTTGTATATCAGATTATCACATTGTACCCCATAAATGTATATAATTATGATTTAATAAAAATTAAATTTAAAAAAAGTGTACAGGGACCTTTTTGCTAATAAGCTTTCCTTGGTGCTTGTGTATTTAATGTGTGACCCAAGGTAACTCTTCTACTTCCAATGTGAAACAAAAAAAAAAAAAAAGAAAGTGAGACTCCCCTGTGAGTAACTGGTCCTGATTTACCACCTTTGTAGCTAGAAAATCTTGAAAATCTACCCTTTCTCCACTGCTTTTTCATTTTCCTCCCAGTTACTACTGGACAGTAGTTCAGACTTTGCACATTCCATGTACAGCACATTCCTTATTTCTAGTCTTTCCATCATCCAGTTTGTTCTCTGTGACGCCACTGTTGGTTTGATTCATGCATCTGAAAATGTATGAATGTGCCCTTGCTCAAAACCTGTCTGTAAAGTTATTTTACATCTTTCCTTGATACAGAAGGGGGATACACGGTATGAACCTTTCCCATTGTGTAGGTGTTGATTTGCTTTGGTTGTTGTCTCCTTAGCTCTACAGAAGCTTTTCAGTTTCATTAAGTCCATTTATTTTTGTTGTTGCAATTGCCGTGGAAGTCTTCTTCATAAAGTCTTTCCCCAGGCCGACATCGTCAAGTGTTTTTCCTATGCTTTCTTTGAAGATTTGTATCATTTCATGCCTTCAATTTAGATCTTTTATCCATCTTGAATCAATTTTAGTGAGTGGAGAAAGGTGTGGGTCCAGTTTCAGTTTTTTACGTGTGGATATCAAGTTCTCCCAACACCATTTATTGAATAGGGAGTCTTTCCCCCCATGTATGTTCTTGTTTGGTTTATCAAACATTAGGTGGTTGTAAGATGTTAGTTTCATTTCATGGTTTTCTATTCAGTTCTAGATGTCTGTGTCTCTATTTGTGTGCTAATACCATGCTGTTTTGACCACTATGGCCTTGTAGTACAGCCTAAATTCTGGTAGGCTGATGCCCTGGCTTTATTTTTATTATTAAGAACTGCCTTTAGCTATATGGGTTTTTTCTTTTCCTCCTTGGACTGCTATTAATGTGATCATCTTAATAGTTTAAGCAATAAACTATCCTTATTTATCGTTAATGTGCAGAAGTCATTAGTCAAGAAGTGAAATATCTTGTTTTGAGGGGAAAAAAACTAAATGAATTTTTAAACTGATATAAATCAAGAACAATCTAACATGCTTTAAGAAGAAAACAGAAATTCCTGCTATGTCTACTAACCCTGATTTTAAACATCTCCTTTGAAGCACTAACATCTAAGATAAATAGAAAAGGATTTTTTCATTGATTTATTCAATTTCAATTTTTTTCTTTTAAATTATTGGTGAGATTTTCAGATGCATATCTATTTCGGTGAGACAAACACAGCAATTAAACCAAATTATTAGTTTGATTATGCATTGTTATCTGGCCAAGAGACAACACCATTTGTAAGTGGGAAATTAAGTTCTGAATTTCAACCAAATGATTACACATATCAGCAAGTCTGCAAATGCCTCTCTGTAATATTTTTGATTTTTAGATTTCATGACTTAGCATTGGACACTTTCTTGTTCTCTTGTATTAAAATGCAGCATGGCCTTTAATTCTTTCTTTGTAAAGCATCTGTAAAATATTTATGACTTTTATTTTCAAAGAGAAATAATGATGCCAGCTTATTTTCAATGATCAAAAATAAATTTCATATAGGAAAAATTTGATTGCAATTGAGATTGGTAAAAACACTTTTGTCTCATTAAGGGGTAAAGTCAGGTTTTTTGTGAATCAATTGCAATCATGAATACTTTTGCTTCTGAAACACAGCATAGCTGTTTAACACATTGACTTTCACACTGGAATAAAAACTTTTTCCCTTGAGGCCATGGTGTTTTATTAGGTCAGTCACATTAACTACCATGTGAGTTGTATTTAATTCACACCAGTTTGAGTCCAGGGCATCTTAAAGCATATATAACTCACATGTCTGTTACACATTGAGTGCCACAGGAGGAAAAAACATACTTTCTTGAGGCCATGGTGTTTTCTTAAAGTTGAAATTTTTTAAGTCTAGAGTGTGGGAGAATAAACCAGTTTGCTCTTCTCTCTCCCTGCCATTCAGTCAACCCCAGTCAGCTTTGATGAGCAGTAAGGTGGGCGTGCCCCAGTTCTCTCTGTCATTCCACCTCCCGTTAATACTCCACTAATAGTCTAACCCCAGATAGAGGGAAGAAGATTGTGGTGTAACTAAAATTTAGGATTCCCCGTGATATTTTCTTCTTTCCAGATACCCCCATGTTCTCTATTACTTCTCACTAAACGGAGAACTGACTCTTCTGATTAATATCATTTGTCTTTTTCAGCTTATGGTAATTTCTAAAGTAACTTTGCTACATTTAAAGACAAAAAGACATTCTTACTGGATTGGAAAGGTCAGGAACTTAGATATTGTCTATAGCTATATTTAGTAAACTGGATTTTAGCTCAAAATTTTTGTGTTACTATTGGTTTCAAAATGAGGTGATACAACAAGTATTTATAGGTCATAGTGCATGCTCTAAATGAATATACAAAAATGTGTGAATATTTAATACTTTATTATTATGGTAAATTTCTGTTGTGATAGAGAAATAGGAGAAACACTACATACAGTGTATCATTTTATCACAGATAGTATTAAGAGCATGTTTGTGTTTTTCAGTATGTTTGAAAATTATGCAGTAAATATTTAAACTAAGTTGATATTGGATATTTATTTTGCAAACTTCAAGTGAGTCTGTATACTCTACTTTGGAATGCATGCACATGGAAAGAAATATATTTTCCTGACATACAAATGTATGGCGTGATGCAGGGTTTTGTATACTTGTCTTCAAATATCCTGGACAAAGTACATTTGAGATGATTTATCTGTTATTCCCAACCCTTGCGGACAGTGTAAAACAATGGACCTACTTTAACAAAATAAGCCTTTTACTTTAAAAACTTGGCACAACTTATTTAAAAAGCCACTTTGCTAATGTGATATCAAGTGAAAAATGTTAGAACAGAATAGATGGTTTCCCGATTGCCATGCCTTATAGCCGGTATTGCAGGGAATCACTTATTTCTGTTTGATACCTTCCCCCCGTTGCCCCTTCCACAAGATACTATATGATTTTTTAGAGGAATATAGTTTTTGAAGTTGCTAAAATTAATCCATAAACTTTTTGACTTTATGATTATATAAATTTTAATTCAGGGATATATAAATTAAGAATGCTTACATTTTGAGATATTTTTATATAATATCCATTTTAGAATGAACCTCAGTGGCCTCAAATACAGTAAGCCTGTCTAGTATACACGAGTTGTGTAGATATGTATGTGTGTATGCACAATATATATGCACATATACACATACATAGTTCCCTAGTAGTGTTTAAACTTCTCAGAGCCTAATGTATTTTTAGTGTATGTTTTCTAAGAGTTTAACATTCATTCAGCATATTTTTTAGCAGCTTTGTTGTTTGATACAGTTGCGTCTCCTGTATATGAAGTTTGACAGTTAAGTTCGTGAACTTGCCACTGTGTGCTTATGTTGGCAGCACTGTCTAAACAACTCGTTAAGATTTTATAACCTTGGTATGTCAGTGTCTCACAGTTGTGTTTGTGTCAGTGTGTGGCACTGTCTTGCTGAGTGGTATTCGTTATTGTTGGTGTGTGTTTTTGTGCGCCATAGTGAGAATGTCAGAGGTTGAGTTAGAGCAACAAACATTAAAATTCTTGTTAAATTTAGTAAGAGTGGAAGTGAAATGAGGGACATGTTAGTCCAAGTTTTGGGGGATAATGCTATGAAGAAAAGGGCAGTGCTCAAATGGATTAAATATTTTTCTGAGAGGGAGAGAAAGTGTGATTGATGAAGAGAGGTCAGATTGGCCAGTAGGGAACAGAAGAGATGAAAACATTGTAAAAATATATCAAAAATTTTATGCCAAAGTATCGGTTGACTGAGAAGCATGGCAAGTAAACACTGATAGAGAAACAGAAAATCTTAACTGAAAATCTTGGCGTGAAATAGGTATGTGCAAAAATGGTCCTGAGGGAGCTGACCGATGAACACCGTGAGGGAGATTTTTGCCACTAAACAAATAACGGTATTGGAACACCCTACTCACCTTATCTAGCCCCCTGTGACTTTATCTTAACCTGAACATAAGGAAATATTGAAAGGAAAACATTTTGATGGCATTCAGGAAATCAAAGGTAAGATAACAACCAACAGTTCTGATGGCCATTCTAGAAAAAAGAGTTCCGAAGTTGCTTTGAAGGTTAGGCTAGAAGTTGGCCTTGGTATATAGCTTCCGAAGGGGACTACCTGGAGGTAGCTGCAGTGATATTCCATAATGAGGTATGCAGCGCTTTTTCTAGGATAAGTTCATGAACTTAATTGTCAGATCTCATAACTGACTGGAATTTGAGATGAATTGTAAAATATGCTGTAATTCCTGCCACTGTTCTTGCCCTTTTCATCTCCGACCTCTTTGATTTCCTATTTATGGTCCCTTTAGGTTCACTTCTCAGTTCATTCCAGGGATGCCTCCTGATTTTAGCT
>NW_003852415.1:7187266-7189126 GCF_000181295.1 Otolemur garnettii | reverse complement strand
AAAAAAAAAGACCTACAGATACTATTTGTAAATTCTGTAATCTACCTAGGATTAGTATAAAGAATAAATAAATGCCTACAAATCAATAAGAAAAAACTCAATAAAAAATGGGGCAAAAGACGTGAATAGACATTTTAGAGAAGCCACATAAGTCTCACAAACATAGGAAGAAATGAGACCTACTTGCAAATTAGTAATTTAAAAAAATCCTGTTTTACATTCATTCAGCCTAAATTTAAATCTTACAGCACCAAGTGTTGAAAGGGGTAAGTATCACCCCTTTCAAGAAATTGTTGGTGTTGTGCAAATTTATATAACTTCTCTCTAAAAATTTATATCATATTGTAAATTTGATGCTATTATGCCATCTGTTCCAGTAATACTGCTTTTAGGTATTTACCTGATAAAAATCCCTTGCACATGTCTAGATGGTATGTATAAGAATGTTCAAAGAATCACCCTTAATAACCGCAAAAAGTAGGAAGAACTCAAATGTCCATCAGCATATTTTGAATAGCAAGACATTATATTATATTCTTTACTTTTGTAAGAATTTTCTATCAGTGAGAAAGCAAGAATGATGGAAATTAAAAGGCTCATGTATGGGAACAGGAGAGATTTAAAAGCAGAGGTGATTGGGAAATTAAAGCAAAGTGGTTATACCTAATGATTTATCTCAGAAGGGATGAGATTTTCATTTGATCCTTACAATAGGTATATGCTTTAAAGAAGGTGTAGGTAATGTGGTCCAAGAATAATATCCTTCTAGGTTAATGGCAAATTGTATGTGTATGTTGCATTCATGTAATAGAACAGGCTATTTGAGTCACCTGATGGGGAAAATGTTAAATAAGGTCGCTAGTGGTTAAGCTGTTTGTGACTGTTTTACTTTAATGTCTGCTCTATACCATAGGTTGCTTGGTGGCAGTATTTATGGTGGAAATAAAATAAAACAAAGTATATAGCATATATATGAAATGTCTTTTTTCTGTCTCATTATCATATTATGTATATGTTGGTATACGTACACATATATTTTTGAGTCATATTTTCTTCATTTAAAACTGTAAAAAGAGTTTCTGAACCTCAATAAAGAAATATCCTTGTAAGGAGAAGAAAATTAAGTCTTCAATCATTTTCTCTTACCTGTTTTAAAATATGTTTTGCATTTGACTTTGAATATTTTCAGACCACATTTTGTGGACATCATGGACTATCTCACACATTTTGAGCACTGCAGGATCACTTGTTGGTTAGCAGAAGTGAAAACTCTTTATATTGATGTGATCTCTAAAATTTCTCTCATAAGAATAATAATGATGGTAGTTAATAATTGTTGGAATAATTATTATGCAACTATTATTCATGTATCACTTACTGTACACTGAGCATAGTGGTAGTTGCTTTTAGTAATTCTTTCAGTTGTCCTTTGATTTAGATATTATTTTCATCTTCTGAGGTTCATGGACCTCACAATTGCTATGTGTCAAAGCCAGCACTGAAACCTAAGTATTCTGATTAAAACCTCTTGTTCTTATCAGTTCTCCTTGCCAAAAACATGTACGCTTATCAAAATAGAAAAAAAAAAATAGAATGAGTATTCAAGAAACTCTAAAATTTTTTGTCTTAAAAGAAATGTCATTGGACCTCTTTTTCAGAAATCTGTTTATTTTTATTGTATTGGCTGTGGTGCTTCAAAATTTGCCAAAGGCACTATTTCCATAAAGGACTAGTGATTTAAAATCTTTCATTGTTTTTGCAGTGAAGATAGCACATTGTTGAATTTATTAATTAATTGCCACGACTTGATGGAAGTTTATCTTTTCTAAAATTCTAATGCTTTAAAGAAAAGAAAAAAGG
>NW_003852415.1:7185306-7186641 GCF_000181295.1 Otolemur garnettii | reverse complement strand
CACACAGACACACGCACTGTTTACCTCAGAAGAGTTATGTTTGTTGGTTTTGTTGGTTGGTTGGTTATCTTTCTCTTTGCCTTTTATAGAAACTAAAATATTAAAGTATTTTACTATATTGAATATAAACAATTCTGTGATTTTAAAAAAATAACATTTTCCTGTTTACTTTCAGTCTCTTATGTTTCATTACTTCATAAGTATCTCAAAATGTGTTTAGGGGTAATGTTAATTTAAGAGAGGAACAAAAGATTTCTGCATTGCTTATGAAGATTATTTTTAAAAATATTCTTTTCCAGTTTGAGTTTATTTGCAATGAATTGTATAAATTTGTTTATTTTACATCCAATTGCTAGCTTATATGTCCTCTTGATATTGCCAGGAAAATAGGCCTAGAAATCTGTAATTTATAATTGGCCAGCCTTAGGCTTCAAGGTCAAAATTTATTTGTGTCATCTCTTTGGTGTAAATCTCTGGTTTTGCCTTTTACCAAATTGGAATTGTGAAAGGTGCTTTTAAACTTCAAAGGCCTGTCAGTTTTGATATGTGAGGATAATTTTGAAGTTATAAAATTCTCCCCCACCTGTCCCCTTTCCTCTTTTTCCAAAAAAACAAGAAGGAGAAAACAGATTACTATATATAGACAACACAATAAGGAGATCAGTGCTTTGTGAACAGTAAACCATAAAGTAACATCCCCTAGAATCAATCCGTCCTCCTCCATGGCTCATTAAAGTAAAACATCCAATTTACCCAGCTTGCAAAAGAGTGGTGAATTTCAGTTTGATTTGTTCACATACCTAAATTCTTTTTGGTCTGTTATTAGTAGATTACCTTTTTAGTTCTGTTCATTCTCATTGCTTGTCCTTGGCAGAGCAAGGGGATTTTAACTTTTAATTGTTTATAAAAAATAGCAAAGTCTGTGGGTTTGTGTCATGTGCTGGTTTAACCTGATGCGAGGTTTGAGAGTGGCTGCATTGATGGTAGGTTTGATCCTCTTCCCTAGGTATCTGTTTTCTAATCTTTTTATCAATGATGAGTCGTATGTAACTGATGGTGAATTCTGTTAGAGAATTGGACGTTTGTTAAGGATTGCCTGACACTGCTAGTACATTACCAACAGTCCAAAGCCACTTAACTGTAGAGAGGTGATCTGTAGTTCAAATTCCCTGTATTAAATTCAGAAAACTTAATTAATTTAATCAACTACCTTTTACAAATGCATTTACTTTTATTTCCCTAGTGGAAATGTTTAACCTTCTAACTTCTCAGTGTGTTAAATTTGATAACTTAACCATCTGATAAAATGCTGGAAGTGATTGTCCGTGATATACC
>NW_003852415.1:7180825-7184248 GCF_000181295.1 Otolemur garnettii | reverse complement strand
TCATTTATCACATATATTTAATTTTTATTTGAATAAGTGGGTATTTTATTTCCTAATATTTTTTGTTGTATCTGTCAATGGAAGAGAACCCCAAATCCGTAAAATAATTTAAAGAGCATTCTGAGCAGATGGTATGTGGTGTGTGGTGGTCACATGGTGTGTGACCATGACCCACAGAACCATGCCCGAGAAGCCTTGAGTAAGTGGTTGTACTGTGGTTAGTTGGGTTGCACTTTGGTTTTATACATTTTAGGGAGACAGGAATTACACTTAAAGTCATAAATCAATACATAAAGGGCATGCATTCGTTTGGCCTATAAAGGCAGGAAATCTTGAAGCAGGGGATCACGGGTTATAAGTGGGTTTAAAGATTCTTTGATTTATATTTGGTTAAATAAATGAAGCTTTGCTAAAGGCTTAGACTGTTTAAGTTAAGATAAGGAAGTCTGTTAATAAGAGACAAGCCCTGGAACATACTTGTAAGTGATCTGTTAAATAAACTGATGGCCTGCAGGTTTGGTTTAATGTCTGTCTTACAAAGCCTTAGGCTTGTTAATTATTTTGTATCTTATTGTTACAAAACATAATTCTAAAAGAGACAGGACATAAATGGGCATTTCAGAGCTCCCCTTTGCTCGTGGCTGGCAACTTAGCTTTAAGGATTTTGAGCGGGGTAAGGGAGGTCCCACTTGCCAATAAGGGGTCCATTTAGTTGGCTGGGCAGCTTTAAGATTTTCCTTTAGTTACATATCCAAACATTCTTATTTCATTCTGCCTCCTTATGTTTTTCAATGTCTTACTCTTTCCAAAGGGATTCAAAACATTTTCTTTTTGTTTGTTTCTCTTGTCAGGCACTGTGGTCTAGTTAAGTTTATAGGCTCGGGGGGCAGCCTGCCTTTGTCTGAATCCCATCTCTTCATGTAGCAGCTGTGTTCCATCAGATTGTCATTTAACTTGACCATGCTTCAATTTCCTCATCAACAGAATTGGAATAATTTAACTCTTTACCTCATAGATTATTGGATTACTGGGAGGACTGTACATGGAATAAATGAGTTATTTCCTATAAAATGTTAGTGAAGTTTTCTATTACTGTTAGCTGTCATCAGGAGTGGCACTTTCACCACCCCCACCCCCACCACCATCACCTCCGCCTTATTCTTCCTCAGTATCCTCATCAACGCTGTGGTTTCTTTGAGTACGATAAATGCTGTATTACGAGTCCTTGTCATATAACCTTGTAACATTTATTTAATCAGAAGGAAATTCATTTCTGAGTGTTGGTTTTGTTGGCTACTTTTTTAATGTTAGAATTTTTTCAAATGTTTTAGAATTTGAGTTGGAAAATCTTTTAGATTGGTGAGTTACTTTCCTCCTCTGGATTCCGATCTCCCTAACACTTTTATAGTTAGCTTTATTCCAAGTCATGTCTTATAAGTGATCCTGGGTTCCTTCTCTCAGGGATTTTATTGACGGGATTCACATTCAGATATTGAGCCCCTTGGCTCTTCTCTTGTTTACATTTTGTCGGTGTGTCAGTGTCCTGAAGCTTTCCTCAGACTCTTTTCTAATGTCTGTAGCTCTAACCCAACTTTCTGCTTTTAAGCAAAGGCCCTAGGCCTGTTTCCTTATTGCAGTGAGGACTAGGGGCCTCTTTATGCCATACGAGCTGAATGTGTATGTCACATATGTATGCCACAGTCTGGAGCCAGGCAGGGCAGCCATGTCCATCACTGGAGGCCTGAGAGTTCATGTTCACAAAGACATTGCCTTGTTTGGGTTCCTAGAAATGGCTTTCTAGTTTTGTGTTTTTCTATATTACTTGTTATTGACTGTTTTGAAGCACTTAGGGAGAGTCAAAACTTGAACTGACTATGCCATTCTGATGGAAGTTTTTTAATGCTTGCTTTTGTCTACGTTGTTTTCTTCTACCTATGTGACGTTAATATCGTTCTTAGTCCTTTTTTACTTCCTATCTGTCTCACCCTGCTTTAGTTTTCTCTTGAGTCTCATGGTTTATTATGTTCACTTGGGTATTTTTTTTTGTCCCTCCTTCCTCCCTTCGTGATGACAGTAGTTTGTTCACTGCAGTTCCCCTAATATCTTTAAACGTTTCCATTATTTATGCAGTAGGCACACAATAAATGTTTGTAGGATCAGTGAACGAGTGATGGTGCTTTGTCCCGAGTTGTTTCATCGTTAATGTATGTTTGAGAGTCTCTGTTGATTCCTCAGGGAATAGTGGTTCTGACTTGGGGAGGGACAGGCTGTGTGACCAGAGGCCTGTGAACGTTGCTGAGTTCATAGGGATTAAATCCTTTCTATTTCATGAAGGACGTGAATTACCAACACCTGCCTTATTCTGTCCCAGAATGAAGTCTGGTGTTAGAACTTCAGTTTAGATAGGGCAGCCCGTGGGCTGAAGTCAGGCCCTTCTTTCATTTCTCCTTGCAGTGTCAGTAGAACATGTTCTCTGCGGTTCCTTCTCGTCCTACTGTTGTTTTATTTAAAAGGATTACGTCGGGGCTTATCCTAGGGGCACCTGTCATCCCTCTGCTGCTCAGTATAGCAAACGATTGAATCAGCTTAATGAGTTTGCAAAATTATTGTAAGTACCCTGGTGGTTGTCCTCTTCTGATTTTTTAAGAATTGTTTTACTCCACTGTTAGAAAAGCCTTGGAATCACTCAAATCTCAAAGATAATTTCATACCTTTTTTGGAGATGTTTGCTTCTCTCTTTCTTCTCTTAAATAGCAATTCTATCTGCTTTATATGTTTTAGTAGTTTTTCATGCTCTAGTAGGTCTGTGGTATACTTTCTGGCTTCTAGTACTAGTTTATCTATATATGTGTGTGTGTGTATGTGTGTATGTATATATATTATTTTTTTACTTATTTCATTTTATAACTATAATTTTATGAGTTTGGGCCTAAATCACAAAAATGTGCATGTTCTTAGCCATCTTGACTCAGTTCTCCCACTTAATTTTTCTTTTAATTTGTTTAAGGAAGTGTCTTTCTATCTCTGTTAATTTCTCCCTGGGAGAGATTAAGGAATAAAGAGCAATCAGTTTAGACAATGATTCTAGATATTTGGAAGGTAAGAGTTGCTTGTATTCTATTCCATTTTCTTCCTGCTTAGGCTCTGAATTATCCCCTTTTTTCTTTCATGGATTTTGAGACTTTTGTTGCTTACCACATAAGGTTAGCAGCGTTAACAAAGTATGTATGTATGGAAGCGTGAATTTGATTATACCTCTATCAGAGGCCTAAGTGCCTGATAACAAAGAGGTGAGAGCTAAAGCCAGGAGAGTCAATTAAATCTAGTCCTTCTTTTCTCTTTCAGTCTCTGCCTTACGCCTTTTCTCTCAGTTTAATTAGCTTCCATATTTCCTGGCCTTCACTAATTTTTTTTTTTTTTTTT
>NW_003852415.1:7150571-7180553 GCF_000181295.1 Otolemur garnettii | reverse complement strand
GAGCTGGCCTTCACTAATTAAATGGAATTTCTTTTCCTTTAGTGGGAGTCAGGGGCAGGCTTGTGTTGGTAGTTTTGGCTGGTGGTGCTATCAGGAAATGCTTGCTTATTTGTTTTAAATATGACTGGGTTTCATACTTTGCCACATGCTGATCTCCAGCCACGTAAAGCAGCAGTGCCCCGATCCATGTGCATGGTGCACGTATGTTCTCTGTGACTCAGACAGATTTCTTCAAGCACTTCACAAATTCAAGTTTACTGTGTTTCCACATGGAATTTTAAAGAACTAAACCTAAAAGAATTCAACGTAAGCATTTGCAAAGAATAGTAGGAAATCTGACTGAGGCAGGATATAACTCTAAGGTGACCTGAAACCTATTTTGAGTTGACTTTTTGCAAAGTGCATGTGGTATTAGAGCACATCCATTTGAAGATTGCAGAGTCTTACTGTGTTCTCTGGTTTTAAACCTTTATTGCTGGCAGAGTTGTTTGCTCACTTGATTCCAGTTGTTAAAATAAACCTACTTTAAAACTTGTACAAGTCACTGATTACCTTAATGAGATGTTCTGCAATCACACAATGTAGTTCCATCACTATCACTGACACTCACGAGGGGAAGCTAGATCACGTGTTCTTCTTTGCAAAATCAGTTCCACGTATCTTGGAAGGAAAATTTGCCACAGGTAAGAGATTCTTAACATCACATCAGCTGGTAAGCTGGATTGTCCTGATTTGAGGCATAACCCTGACCCAATTGGTAGTTCTTTTTTCTTCCATTTCATGAAACTGTCCTGATTTTAGAAAGAAAACTTAAACCTGAAGTCAGATAGATCCAGCTTTGAGTCTTATCTCTTTCATTTTGTGACTAGGGCAATGAATTTATCCTCTCATGGCCCCAATTTCCTCCTCGATAAAATACAGATAAATAATGCCTACTGCTCAGAACTGTTGTAAGTGGTTGTTTAAAACAGGGTCTAACATGGTTGATAATTAATATAGTATTATTTTTGTTTGTTTGTTTAGTTTGGTTTTTGTTTTTGAGACCGTCTTACTCTGTCACCCTAGGTAGAGTGCCATGGGTAGAGAGTGCCATGGTGTCTTACCTCACACTCTAGGGCTCAAGAGATCCTCTTGCTTCCGCCTCCCAAGTAGCTGAGATGACAGGCATCCAACACAATGCAGGGGTATTTTTAGAGAAGGGGTCTCACTCTTGCTTAAGCTGGTCTTGAAGTCTGCAGCTCAAGGAATCCACCTGCTTTGGCCTCCCAGAGTGCTAGGATTACAGGCATGGGCCCCTGCACCTGGCCTAATACAGCATCATTTTTCTGCCTTCATGTTCTCTCCTGTAACCTCTTCTTTACAGCATCAGCTTGCTGGTTATGTCCTTTCATAGCTCCTTCTCAGTTTGCTTATTGTTAAATTAGCTAACTTAGCAAATTCCCTGATGCTGTTGTTTCCTTCGAATCTTTTGCTTTTAGTTATTTTCAAGCCCTGCAAAGGGTCAATTTTGACCTGGACTCTTCTATCACTTCTGAGGCTTGCTCTCAGAAGGCCGTTTGGCCATCCCCTCACCATCTTTTCAGGGCATCTAAACAGAAGGCATCGCCCGTTTCTGACTGTTAGGTCTCCATCCATATTTAATGTCAGTTCATATTTCAGGCTGAACAGCAATGAGAAAGTGGTAAACAGGCCCTAGAAGTTCACATTTTCCAAGAAAGGTGGTGAGAAATTGATGTAGTATCTACTTGCCAGGGGCAGATATGGGTGATGGTTACCCTGGGGGCTGCTAAGAATGTTAGACATGTAGACAGGCAGGGGATGGGGAGGTTAGGGTAGGGGGTTCCAGGTAAATTTGATACCAGAGCTGCCTAACTTTAATGCTCACAACTGCAGTTGATGAAGAATAAGCCCAATGCCAGTGCTCTATTGTGGAACAAGAGCAAGTTTTGAGGTCAGGCCTATCTGAACTGTCAGTGGTTGTAAGTGAACTCTGCAGTTTCTTAGCTTTCTGGCTGCAGGCCTGAGCTTCAGCTTCCTCTCTTGCAAGGGGGCTAAGGGAAATGACGCAGACCTCCTAGAGCTGGGGTGAGACTTCAGAGCAGTCCTGTATCTAAAGCACCCATGGCAGTGCCCAGCACGGGGGAGGACTCTGTAGGTGCTGGTGCTATCACTGCTCTTCTGTTTCTGTTACTGCTATTTTTATTGTGATTGCTGTCCTTGTGGTTATTATTATTTATTATTATTGGAAGGTGGCTGGGAAAGACATGATTCTCAGATTTTACATCCATTTGATGACATTTTATATCCCATCTGGTGAGCAATATAAAGCAAAATGTTCTATACCTGGGCTGTACTCATTGACTGAAATCTTGACATCAACATCTTACTCTTAGGGTAGGCTCTATTAGTTTGGAAACTTTTGCTACCACTTTCTGAAGTAGAATTGTGTTGCCTGGCACCCTCCACACCAGCTTGGCCATGTGGCATTAGCCTCCATCCTACTGAAGTCAAGAGGTCATGCTAGGTTTACCTAATAAAATGTGTGTAGAACAACATAAATTACCTTTAAATGAAACTTAAAATACAGTTGCAGCCTGAGTTTCTCTCTTCACCACCTCTGTCATGAGGCTGATAATATCCTAGAGAGGTTTCCCTCTCAGCCTGGGTTCTGTAGTGAAGGTTGCAAGACCATGGTACAAAATAATATTTAGTTATTCATACGTTGGAGTTGTTTATTGCTGCAACAAAATGTAACACAGTGATAAAATTATATTTCACACATTCAAGAGTGTCATTGTCAAAGATGGTAAAAAGAGAATTATAGAACTTCATTTCCAATACAGAAGTAACTAACTACATGTAACTACTTGTGAACTAAAATTAAAATGTTAATACCTCAGTTGCATTGGTCACGTTTCCAGTAGTCAGTATCTGCTGTGGCTAGTGGCTTCCATATTAAACATCTTAGTTCTAGAACATTCAACCATTGCAGAAAGTTCTACTGAATAGTGGTGGTATAAGCCCTAGTGTGGTGCCTGAGACCGGTATGAGATTATACTTAGCTCAAAGGCCATGTCTAATGTGTTATTTGTTCTCTTTCTGTTTATAAAAACATATTAATTATATTATTTGATCATCTGTCATCTACTCTGTCTGGCAGAATAATGGGTATATTCTAAGTTAGAGAATATATACCTCTATAGCCAACTCTTTATTTTCCATTTTTCTTGATTTGCAGTGTTGCAGATCAACTGTTTTACTGCATATTGTCTATTAGAGACAGGACATATGGCTTTATATCGGTGAGTGGACAAGTAGAGATTGGTCTTGATAATCCATCTTGGCCTTGCGAAGAGTGTAAGGATACAATTCTTCAAATTATTTTTTTTTCAAATGTTTACAGTTAGCCATTAATAAGAAAGGCGCAAATGACCATCTGTAGAGACTACAACATTATTTATTACTTAGGTATAAGTTTAGTTTTAGACATTAAAATGTAAGCTTTTAAAGTATGCTTAATATTTTCTTTTCTAAACAGAAACAAGCAGGTTTACTAGTATAGAACATGTGCTTTCATGTTAGTTAGACTAACTTTCCTAAACATTTTAGTGCCTAAAATTGATGTAAATACCCATTTTTCATCAATTTTGTTACTGAATGTTTCAACAAGTGTTGTCCTCCAAGACTGGGGACACTTGAAATGTTGTCACTGTTATGTTTCTCACCCATTCAGCCGAGATCACATTGCTCATATCCAAAAATTGCGTAGTCCTCCCAAATCTGGAGAAAGTTCCTCTAAGCAGCCAGAAAGCTTCTATCTCTGTTGATGGAAGATTTAATAGAAACTGAGTGATATTGTTTCAGCTCAATGTATTCTGTATAATTAAGCAATTGATGTTTTTCAGTCCATTAAGCAATTTCATCCACCCTCCCAACACTACTTTGCATTCATATTTTGTTGGTTATTCTGATCATTTTTTAAATCTCATTAATTGAAGTTGAGAGGAAACATTAATGAAAAATTTGAATTATAAAGCACAAACCATTCTTGGGAAAATTACTTACATTTCTTAAAACAAATAGTTATTTGAAGTCCAACTGCTTAGCAAAACCTGGTTTAATGAAAAGATAAGAATTATAATTGCACAACACCTTTTTAAAGGACAATCCTGACCTGTGTTGACTATTTATATTGTGTCTATGTAACATGTATAGCTAAAGTTCTAGCAAACAGTTTGGCCTCTCAATTATATAAATTTTCACCTTGCAAATGATTTCCACTATTTTTGTTGTTCTTAAGAGGTAGATGTTGGTTTAGGCTTTATCACATACAGAATCATGTCTCCAATTAAAAAGATAAATGATCTCAAACCGTTTGACAAAATAACTCCCTGCTTCCTCTGTGGTTTCTCAGAGCCTCCTATGTTTTTGAAGTATACTTAAGTATATTGACGATGGCTCTAAAATTTAGAGGTAGTCCAGCCATGACAATAATGGCCCCATAAGCCCCTAGATTCTTTCTTTTTAAACATGAAACATGTTTAATTAAACATGCCATTGCATTGTGGAAAAGGAAGCAGAAAAGGAGGAAAGACTAACGCTATTATTGCTTTTTCTAGTGGGGATTGGAGCACTTTTTATTTAAAACTACTATTTTCATAAAACTTAGTATTAATAGTCCCAGTGTTTAGCCCCATATTTCTACGTCATTGAGTGACCAGGCTCCAGTCCAGGCAGATGAACTTTGATTCGGTGATAAATTCTTCTCTGGCGTTGCTCAGTGTTAGTGCGGTCTTGGTCTTTATGGGATTCCTCTGGTACGTGTGTTAAGGGTCTGTAGAAAGACATGAGTAAGACAGTGGATGAGAATAATGGATTTTTTTTTTTTTTTGAGCAACTATGTATCTCAGCTAAAGCTGTTGAGTAAAACCTTTTAGGGTAAAATGTACTATTTAGATAAAACATTTCTGTGTATCTCAGGGGTATATATTTATGGAAAAGGTACTAAAGAAGCAAGATAGCCAATGCCTGAGAAAGCAGACTCAGTTGTGCTGCTTCCTGGGGATGTTATGTAACATTTCTGACCCTCGGTTTCCTCTCATGCATACAAATGGGTACAAACAACACCAAATACCTTGTAAGACTGTTTTGAGGACTGTGGTAAGGACAGTTACATACTCAGCATACTACCTGAAAATCACATTCAGCCTGTGCGGTCACTAGGGTACTCCAGGCTACGTGGCAGAGACCTGGCAGTTCTTTTAAATTGCTATTCAGCCTGTGTTCTACCATAGCTAAATATGATGTAGGCTGTATTTGATTTGTATTAGGTATAGACCTTTCCAGATTTATCCCAGCAATCAGAAGATATGGTAAAAGAGCTAATTTCATATTTTCTGTACTGGCAACTGTGAACTGTGTCTCTTGTAAGAAATGGCACATGGCTCACTCAGGATGAAAAGTTCCTATATGGGTATCAGTCTTAGAGTCTGTATCGTAGAACTCATTGACACTATATGCTAAGTGAGGGATATTTCAACACATGATGAGTTGACATGTTTATTCATGTAATATATGCAAACTTCAAATTTTACAAAGTCAAAATGTGGATGAAATGTGTCCAGTGCTGTGGAGTGACCTCCTGTTTTTAAACCTTTTTCTATCTTAGAGTCAGCTTCGGGTCTATCTTTGAGGGATTTAGAGTATATGTGTAAGGAAGGGAAGGGTGGGAATAAACTGTTAGGAGATTGAAGATTTTATAATCTTCGTGATTTTTACAGTATCTTTTAGAGGCGTAGAAGGCCTACCCATCCATTTATAAGCATTTGTCACATATTTCAAATCTGAGATCTCTCACAAACACAACCTTAGCATAGCCATCTGGTTCTGACAAAATGATAGTTAAAAGGACCCGGGTTCCAGGAAAGTTTAGGTTTGCACTTTTATAAAAGCCTCTCAACCTCACTGATAAAGGACATGGGTAGTCAAATCCATCACAATAATTGCGAAATCGTAAGTACTACTGATTTGTCATATAATTGCACATCTGACTTGGAAATGGGGGTCATCATTATTTAGAATAATTTTACAGGAATTTTTAAAAAGCAAATTCTGCTAATGAAATATGCACCTGATTGAGTAGTTTCCACTGTAACAGATTGGCCTGTCCTATTGATTAAAATATAAATGTCACTATTAGGCTGAAATAATAATACCATAATTATTGAGATCAGAAAGGTTTTCATTTTCCATGAGATAATTTCAAAATTTTGAAGTGAGATGGTTCTTAACTGGGTAGGCTGGGGAAACTGGGCAGGTGTTCCTTCACTCTCCAAGGCTTGTTAAGTGAAGGAAAGCCATCAATGATGGTGCAATGCTGTGATTTTCTACTTGCATACCGATACATACATATCCTTATTCATTTAAGATCTATTTATGGTGCCCTTGTTGTGTGTCAAGCTTCAGGCTCTCAGGAAGCATACACTCCAACAAAAAAGACAGACCCTTATACTGATAATAGGAAGAAGTTGTAACACATGTTAACATAAATTATTTTGATTCAGAGTGATGAATTTTATAGTCTGTTTTTCTTGAATCCCTTCCTGCTATAGGACAACATTATTAGCAGATCTTGCTATTGTTTTCTCTAGAACGTCTTCTCCCACTAACCTTAACCTCTCACAAACACAACCTTAGCATAGCCATCTGGTTCTGACAAAATGATAGTTAAAAGGACCCGGGTTCCAGGAAAGTTTAGGTTTGCTTTTTTGTACCTCAGGGTTTTGTCTTACTTAGGCAAGTTTATTTTCAGTTAAAAGGCTTACCACTTCCTTGAAGGGAAATTAAGTTTTCCAATAATTTTGTCCTTTGAAATCATCTTGACACTCATCATTTTCAGCAATACTCTTTCCACTGCCTTTGTTTCCCTCTAGTATTCACGGGCCATGTTTATTATACTTTCTGTCCATGTGGGTCAGTTAACATTGAAACAAAAGTTTTGTTGTGCAGTCTTGGTGCTCCCTGTCCTCTGTCAGCAGTCTTGTTATGTAACTTTAAACATTATTTTGAGAGCTGAATGCTCATCTAGGTTGGTAGGAAAGCTTCATAGCAGTATGATTTTGCCAGTGGTGTCCCTTATCATACGACATGAGCCAAGTTATTAGCTGCTTTGGGCATGTTTCAAAGTCTTGATTAGCCAGACCTCTTCTGCTAGCAAGGTAACTACATTTACTGTACCTCTTAAAAGCTTTTAGGAAAGAATTTGCACCATTCTTATTTGAGGATATTACAGACGCACTGTAGGGTGTTCAAATAACTGCATTACTAGCTGCCTTGAGTCCCCAACAGTGATTTTCCTACTTTTGTTGGAATATAGTAATAGTTAATTTAAAAATAAATAAATATGTAAGCTTCCTGGATCCAAGTAACATACTGTGAGTGTCTTAAAAGAAGGAAGCTGGCAACTTTTCTAGAGATCAGATCCTATCCCTGGGCCAAGAATTGGCTTTGATATATTTATTCATTGGGGAGTGTGGATGAACAGCTGCCTTTCGAATGTAGCCAAGGGAAATTTGCTGACAAGCATAAATATGAATAGGGCAATAAAGCCTGCAAACAACAGCAGCAAAGAATGTTGATGCAGAATCTAAGAAGACTCAAAACCAATTTCCTCATCCTATCATTTTCTGAATCCCCTATCATAATTCTTCTGTAGTTGCCATGCCTATAAGCAATGTCAGATCAGAAATGACAAATTACCTTTTTTAAACTTGTACTAGGTGAATTAAAAACCAATTAACTTTTAATTTCTTGTCATGTTTTGAGAAGATCTAAATTATCAATCTAAAGTACCCTACTTTGGTGATAGCTTTGAAAAAAAAAAGAGTATAAACAGAAATAGGAGATGGGACGTTCAATGGGCCCTTCGCCTTAAACGTGGTTTACTTGAGAGTCAGATACCTTTTTAGTGTCCTGCTTAACGTCAATACATGTCACCCGTTAGTGTTTTTGGTTACAAAAGATTTCTTGTTCTTGCTCAAAACTGACCCTTGGCTGCCTTACTGAAAGGAATTTCAAACTTCCCTTTTCCCCTTCCTCCCTTCCATAAAGCTTTTTACATGTTTGTTCTCTGGTATTAATGGGAATTTGCAGGTATAAATCACACACTGAGTGGGGCTGCTTCTTTGTGTCATCTATCTAGGAGGTTTTAGTCTCCCTTTTTTTTTTTTTTAAATTTCAAGTTAATGTGGAGGTACACATTTTTAGATTACATTGTTCCCAGTACCAGGGTAAAGTTCCAGTTGTAAAAGAGCCCCTCACCCAGGGGGCGTGTTATACACCCTCACAGTGTGCACAGTTGGTGAGATCCGGCCTCATGCCCTCCCTCCTTCTGCCAATTGTTCTTCCTCCTCCTCTTCCTTCCCCCATAGTAGACTACATTTGTGTTTTATTGTTAATATGAGCATGTAATTGTTTATATATTGGTTTCATATTTGTATTGAGTACACTGGAAATTTATTTTTCCATTCTTGTGATACTTTACTAGAAGAATGTGTTTCAACTCCATCCAGGTAAATGTAAAAGATGTAAATTCTCCATCTGTTTTTAATGGCTGAGTAGTAGTATTCCATAGTAGACAGATACCACAGCTTGTTGATCTATTCATGGGTTGATGGGTATTTGGGTTGCTTCCACGACTTCACAATTATGAATTAAGCCACAGTAAACATTCTAGTGCAAATGTCTTTGTGGTAAAATCATTTTTGTTCTTCTGGGTAGAAACCTCTGGATAGAATGGGCTTGTGGGATTAAATGTAAGGTCTCCTTTTAGTTCTTTCAGGATTCTCCATACTTTTCTCCAAAAAGGCTGTATTAGTTTGCAGTCCCACCAACAGTATAGATGTGTTCCTTTCTCTGCACATCCATGCCAGCATCTGCAGTTTGGGGACCCTGTGATGTGGGCTGATCTTACTGGGGTTAGGTGGCATCCCAGAGTGGTTTGGATTTGCATTTCTCTGATGATTAAAGACAATGATCATTTTCCCATGTGTTTGTTGGCCATTCTTCTGTCATCATTGGAGAAGTTTCTGCTCAACTCTCTTGTGCACTTATAGAGGGGGTTGTATCCTCTTTTCCTATTGTTTAATTTGAGTTCTGTAGATTCTAGTTATCAGGCCTTTGTCAGATTCATAACATACAAAGATCTTGTCCCATTCCAAAGGCTGTCTGTTTGCTTTGTTTGCGGTACCTTTAGCTGTGCAAAAACTTTATAGCTTGATCAAATCTCAGTTAGTTATTTTTGGTATTGCTGCAATTGCTGGGGGGTGGGGGTGGGGGAGGTGTCTTTCTCATAAAATGTTTTCCCAGGCCAATAACTTCAAGTGTTTTCCCCACACTGTCTTCCAGAATTTTTATTGTTTTGTGTCTTAAATTTAAGTCTTTTAACAAGAGAGAATCAATTTTTGTCAATCAATTTTTGTGAGAGGTGTGGATCCAGTTTCAGTCTTCTCCATGTAGATAACCAGTTCTTCCAGAAGCATTTGTTAAGTAACGATTATTTCCTCCAGTGCTTGTTTTTCTTAGGCTTGTCAAAGATCAAATGACAATATATGGCTAGGTTCATCTCTAGATTCTCCATTCTATTCCATAGATCTAGGTCGCTATTTTTGTGCCCGTACCATGCTGTTTTAATCACTATAGACTTGTAATATAGTCTAAAATCTGGCAACATGATGCCTTTAGATTTGTTTTTATTTCTCAGACCCATATTTGCTATTCAGGTTTTTTTCTGGTTCCATATGAATCAGAGTGCTAGTTTTTCAAATTCTATAAAGTATGACATTGATACTTTGATGGGGATTGCATTAAATATATAGATTGCTTTCGGTAGTATGGACATTTTAACAATGTTGATTCTTCCTAGTCAAGAGCATGGTGTGTTCTTCCATTTGTTGATATCTTCTGCTGTTTCCTTTCTCAATGTTTCATAGTTCTCCTTATAGAGATCTTTCATATCTTTTGTTAGATACATTCCCAGGTATTTCATCTTCTTTGGCACTACTGTAGAAGGAATAGAGTCTTTGATTTTATTCTCTACTGGACTATTTTTGGCATATACGAAGGCTACTGATTTGTGGGTATTGATCTTGTATCCCGAGATGCTGCTATATTCCTTGATCATTTTTAAGAGCTTTGTATTGAGTCCCAGGGGTTTGCCAGATATAAGATCATGTCATCTGCAAAGAGCAAGGATTTGACCTCCTCTGTCCGTATTTAAATACCTTTGATCTCCTTCTCTTGCCTGATGAGATGGCTATGACTTCTAACACTATGTGAGTAATAGTGGTGACAGTGGGCATCCTTGTCTAGTTCCAGATTTGAGTGGAAATGTTTTCAGTTTTACTCTATTTTGTGTATTGGCTGTGGGTTTGCTGTACGTGGCTTCTGGTCTTCATTTTTAATGCCATTAAATATAAGGCCAAAATAGATATCTGCCTTTTGAGAAAAATGAGATGCTACCATTTGGAAAAAATAAAGTTCAATTTATTCTAAGAAAATAAATGAATGGACTTCCAACTAGTGAGACCTAACTGGATATTCTGTTAGTAAATCTAGTTCAGTTCTGTGTACACTATAATATGGTTAGGTCAGGATAGGAAAAGTTTGTATGAGTGAGCGTAGGTGGACCCAACTCCAATAAAAAGAAATGGGAACCTGGGATTTAGGTGATGACCAAAGGAGGGAAATGTAATATCCAACTATAAATGTCAGTTGTGCTTTATCTTGGTAATAAATAGTTAAATTTGGATTTGATTTTCCTTCGATTTTGTTTTAAGACTGCTTATTCACAAGTTTCTCATTAGATTTAGGTACAACAGGACTAAATTTGATATTCTCCCAAGGCACCTTAGAATTTTCTATGGTCAGTTACCAAATAACTCCATGGTTAAGAAGAGTAAGAAGAGGCTGGGCATGGTGGCTCACGCCTGTAATCACAACATTCTGGGAGGACAAGGTGGGTGGATTGTCTGAGCTCAGGAGTTCCAGACCAGCCTGAGCCAGAGCGAGACCTTGTCTCTAAAAATAGCTGGGCATTGTGGCAGGCATCTGTAGTCCCAGTTTCTGGGGAAGCTGAGGCAAGGGGATCAATTGGGCCCAAGAGCTGTGAACTGTGATGCCACAGCACTCTACCGAGGTTGACAAAGTAAGACTGTCTCCAAAAAAAGAAAAAAAGAATAAGAATTTTATAGCTGGAGAAAAAAAAAAAAGGAGTTCCATTTATAGGGAAGGGCATGTGGTTAGTGGCTAGCTGTAAGTGGGGAAAAGTAGCCAAATTATGAACAAACTTTGATGTTAGCAGAGGATTCTGCATTTTATTATGAAACCTATGATTGAAGCATGTGCAAGGGGTATGACAATAACAGATTTATAATTTAATACAATCACTCTGATGGCAACATGAAGCAGATGGAAGAATAGATAGGTATATATAAATAGGGATAGAGATATAAATATGCAAGTCGTGACATTTCATTTCTGAATTCCAATGTATAAACTTGTATACATCCCCATGCCAATGTCTGGATTTGTCAATCAGAGTCTAGATATGAAATATTAAATAATAAGAGTTTAAACAGAGGTAGAAACCCTACAAATAAGTTATGGGACTGAATGTAAACCAATGTGAACAAAGTATCTACAGGAATTGCTGACTGAGTTAGAGGGTGAGAGGGAAAAAAAGGGACAATTAGACTGTGACTGAGAATTGTGGCCTTAGAGAAAATAAATGATTTCACTGTCAGGTACGTGATTATTTACACCAGTTTTGTTTTCAGAATAATTAGAATAGTGGCTAAAACGGTAAAAGTGAACTTTAGAATAGTAGTTGCAGCCCATAGGGAATGTGTTAAAGTCACTGTAGATTTAGTTGATGCAAATAGAGATTGAATTCACCCAGTGAGAAAGGATGAAAGAAAAAGAAAAAAAAAAAGGTTTAAGATCTTAAAAAAACAAACAAACAAACAAACAAAAACTTGTAGGAGAAGAGAGAAGAAAGAGTTTAAAGATGGAAAGGGAAGGTGTTGGCATGAAATACTTTTCATCAAAGATGAAGACTGAGGAAAAAGAAAGAACACTACATTTGACACTTAGATCCTTATTGATATTGGCGTGGCCATTTCAAACTTAGATCATTATCGATATTGTAGCCACCATTTTAAACTTAGATCATTATCGATATTGGAGCGACCATTTCAAACTTAGATCATTATCGATATTGGAGAGGCCATTTCAAACTTAGATCATTATAGATATTGGAGCGACCATTTTAAACTTAGATCATTATCGATATTGGAGAGACCATTTCAGACAAATCACAGTGGTTAAGTAGGTGAAGAAAGCGGAGACACCAAGTGTTGTCCCTTCCTTCAGGAAGTTTTCTGGTGAGACCAAATTTCCAAAGCCCTGTTTTTGTCCTCTCAAGGGACTTCCCTACCTCCATGGTTTCAGCTACCCTGATGATTTCCAAATCCTCCACTGTAGCCTACAGTCTCTCCAAACGCAGCCTGTAACCAACCACCAACCACCAAATTAAGTTTCCTATAGTTTTTTTGTTTTGGTTTGTGTTTGTTTTAGATCATATGTCTTTTTTTCTCAGAAATCCTTAGTGTCTTACCAGGACTAAGTGTAAAACCAGTATTGAAAATGTCCAACCAGAGCCACCAAATTTTCTTTTTTTTTTGCATTTTTTGGCTGGGGCTGGATTTGAACCTACCACCTCCAGTATATGAGGCCAGCGCCCTACTCCTTTGCGCCATAGGCACCACCCCCCAATTTTTGAATGTTAAATTCTGAGCAGTCCAGGCTGGACTTCCACATGCTCCCATTATTCCAGCCAAATTGAACTTTCTCCTCTTTACTTCCCATGTACCCCTTTCTATTTAAATGTTCTAACTCCACCTTTATGCTGTTCCCTGATCATGTCCTGTATTCCCTTAGTCCAGGTAATCTTGATTCTATGAAGTGCTATGCTTTTAGCAACTTTTACTCATTCATTTTTTTTCACTCATTCATTCAGCAAATGTTTAAACGTTTACTATGCAGTATTCAAGAAAGGAAAAGGAAATTAATGGATGGGTATAAAAAATACAAAAACAAGTAAGACACATGTATTAATACTTGTGTTCTTCTTCTACTGTATCTTGCTCCCTCGTCCAGCTTTACAGTAAGTTTGAGAAGGTATTCGTGTTATCTGTTTATAATGCTAGCTATAATAACCTCCCCAGTAATATTACTTTATATCTTTTTCCCTTAATTAAAAAAGGAACATCCTAATTTTGATTCATATGTTTCTATATACATTTGTAACAAATATTTAAATACAAAATATACAAAAAGGAATATAAATATATTGGTAGATATTGGTATTCTCTGACCTTTCATTGGATTGAGTTTATAAAACCATTTATAGCACTCCATTCCCACTTTTCAGACGGGTTTGGGGTCTGACTTTTCTTATAAAACTTACTTCCAAAGCCCTATCTTGTGTAAAGCTTTCTCTAATATTTCTGCTACTTCCAGACTCCTACTGTAATTTATGCACATCTTTTTTGATAGCAATCATGTTCCATTAACATAATTTTAGGTGTTTTCTTTTCTGAGGTAGAACTTCCTTGGGTGTGAAGCCCATTTGCTCTTATTTCAGTAGGAACAGAGACTGTGTGAGTATCTATTGGACAGGCGAGCCTCCTGATGAAACGTGTGACATTGTGTTTATCTCCTTATCTCTTTGGCATGCTCATCCCACCAAATTTCTCTTCCTTGTAATGGTGAGATAAATTATATTTCCCACTAAAAGTCCATTTTGGTTTCACATCTTTGGTTCAGAAAACTAAATAATTTTGGTCCTATATGACCTATGTAGGGAGTTCTGTCCTTCTCCTGTTCCCCTTTCTATTTAAATGCCCTAACTTCAACTGAAAGAGGAAGTAAAAACTGTATCTCCCAACCCCTTCAGCTTCTGATCTTGGGCTTCAGACTCATTATAGATACACTCTCTCTTTTTGTGACTATATTCTTCATGGCCAAGTGAATTAGAAATAATAAATGCCAGCTAGTGGATTCGATAATAAGTCACATATCTGATATTTGCTATAGAAGAATAGAACATTTTCTGATTTGTCATGTCTGGCTTTATAACACACAGCAGGGGCTCACCAGTCACAAATGCCCATCTCTTCCTCCCAAGGTCAAGAACTGAATTCCACTGGTCTGCTACTGCCTATGAACACTCTTTAATGCTCCCTAAAGCAAAGGCTTTCACATTTTTTTGACCATGACCTTCGTTATATGTCAGCACCTGGTGTGCATGCATAGCAATGGGCACACACCCATTGCACACGTGACTGAAACAAAAGATTTTTGAAACGTATTTTCCTTATGGCAGGATGTGATCTTTTTTAATAGGCTGTGCTATTTTGTGTCATTATAACAGAAGGAAATTTAATAAACATGCTGACTTGATGTCATTAATGTGCTATATTCCACAATTTGAAAAACTTTTCAGATGAGATTTGAACAATAATTAGGACGAGATTCATTCTCTATTCCTGTGGTTCCCAAAAGCTAATACATGTAAATACTGGGAGGGCTTTATAAAATGGAGACATTTGCACTCCATCTCCAGTCGATTCTGATTTTGTTCATCTAAAGCAAGGCCTTGGAATTAGCTGCTTATCAAGTCCCACTAGGAGTCCCCCTGGAACTGACCTACGCCCACACTCGGGGAAGCACCTGGTCTGAGTCTTTCTTTACACAGTTACAGAGACTCAGCCTGTTTTTTCTTTTCCTCTTTCATCCCTTTGTCTTGTTCATCTGCTCTTCAGTCTTTTCACCAGGTAATTTTTCTTTATTACATTAGCACCTTAGTTTCTTTCAATCTATTTTACTTCCTTTGTGCTCTTGAGATATGGCATCCTTTGTCATAATCAGAAATTAAGAGACATAATCTTTAAACTTTTTTCCACTTTTTACCTCTGCCAGAGAAATTTCTATCAGGAAGAACAAGTGAGATCATGGATGACTTCAGGAAACAAATGTATTTCCTCCATGCCCCTTTTTTGTGTACCTGTAAATGGAGAGGGCTGGTAAAAGCAAGGTAAGAGGAGGAAATCAGGGATCACAATTTGAAGCCCAGGCCTACGTGTTTGCTTTTGGGGCTCACCTACCTCATCCACCCACCCTATTTTTTTTCTCAGTACCCCCATTTTCAGGAATCAACTGCAGCATCTTGCCTGTTTGCTAGACCTCTTCTTATACAAGTTCATATAAACCTTAAGCTTTCCTACGATTTATTTGTTGCTGCTAATGTAGGTAAGGTCAGTATTTTATACCTTCTTAAATCAGTTAGATTCACTCAGGCTCCCCTATTGACCCACAGCCCCTTCAAACCCTTGCTTAGAAATTCTTCAGGAGTGTCCAACTTTTTTTGTTTTCTGCCTCACACTGAAAGAAGAAGAGTTGTCTTGGGTCACATAGTAAATACACAAACAGTAAGGAATGCTGATGAACAAAAGAAAAGGTCTAAGCAGACGTTTGTGATATCTGACACCACAGAGAAGCAAAACAGTCCTCAGATAACCTGCAGGTGGGAGGCCCCTGAGCCAGGATGGAAACTCACTTGGTACTATCTGGATGTACTTTACTGTAAACCTGCCTGTATTTTACTTTAACATTCTTCTCTCCCAGAGACAAGCAATATGTTAGTTTCTTTCGATTCATTAATGCTTAATAAAGCACTAACATTACTAACATAATAATAAAGCTTAACATTTACTCACACTACTTAATAAAGCAAGGTTTAATGAAAGAGTGAATAAATTGGTGAACTTTTCCACTCGGGTTTTATTCACATTTTTAAAGAATACAAATATGTAGATATTCTTTTGTGGAATTCCTCTATTAAGATTAATTCTAATTTTTATTAGCATAATTTTTTTTTATCTACCTATCTTTTTTTTTTTTTTTTTTGAGACAGAGCCTCAAGCTGTCCCCCTGGGTAGAGTGCCGTGGCATTACAGCTCACAGCAACCTCCAACTCCTGGGCTCAAACGAGTCTCCTGCCTCAGCCTCCCAAGTAGCTGGGACCACAGGCGCCCACCATAACGCCCGGCTATTTTTTTGGTTGCAGCCGTCATTGTTGTTTGGTGGGTCCAGGCTGGGGATTCGAACCCGCCACCTTAGGTGTACGTGGCTGGCGCCTTAGCCGGTTGAGCTATAGGCGCCGAGCTTATCTACCTATCTTATGATCTCCTTTTAGGGAAAGGTCAAAGCAGAATTAATAAAGTAAATGAAGATATTCACTATTTTTGAAAACCGTACTTTAGGCTTTGATTTGTAATTGTAGTTTAGTTGCGGCTTCAAATGAATCCTCTTCCACCATCCCATCAAAATATGTATCAAGCTGCATGCCAAAATAAAAAGTAGCAGTAACACTAGGAAAAAAAAGGTTAGTAGGTAACCCAATGCCGGAATCTAGAGTTAAGCTCCACAAGGCAGGTGAAGCTAAAATGAGGAAAATCAAATCAGAATTCACTTAATCAGAGACCACCACCTCTGCAATCACTAAATGTGCAGCACTCACTCCATAAAGTTGCTGTTGAATTCTGAAGTAGCCGTATTTCTCTGTCCACGTAGAAGCCGTAACTTCTAGAAAATAATTCATTAGGACACATTAGTGAATTTGTTGTGACACTGTCATCTTTCAGCCCATATTCTCCACGGTAGAGATGAAAGAATTCTGGAATTTTCCATATAGTCTATTTAAGAACCAACCAGTGGGATGAGGAGTAATGTCTCCCTCGGGAGAACCGCATTGTGTGAATGCCTGCAAAATGTTGTGCATTAGTTCCCGATCAGTGAATGTCAACTCTTTATTAATAACACAAGGTTTCTAACCCTCAGTACCATTGAGAGTTTGGACCGTTTAATTCTTTGTTTTGTGCGGCTGTATTGTGCTGTGCAGGGTATTTAGCTACGTTTTTGGCCTCTGTTCACTGGATGGGGGTAGCACATCTCCCCTCCTTAGTCACACAGTCAGAAATGTCTTCAAACACTGCCACCTGTCCCCTTTTAGGGACTACTGCAACAGTAGGTCTCAAAAGGGAGATGATTGAGTCTTGACAGCTATTGCCTTATTTAAAAATCAGTAAAGGAGAAAAACAATCAAAATAGAGTCTATTTTTAAAGTATTATAGTGTAAGGAAAGAAAATATTACCTGAAAATTCAGAGGAAAAGTGCAGCTTTGAAAACTATGTACTTCAAATTCCAAGGAAACAAAATTCTTGGAATACTTGATACACTTACCAGAATGTTAGCTTCAAATGAGGAGGGTTAGAGAATGGAATTAGAAAGTCATACCAAAAAAAAAATAATAATAATAATAACAAAAATAAACTAGGCTGAGAAAACAAGGCAGCACAATAGAATAGAAAGGTATCATGAGAAGGTAAGAAGATCGAAAGAAATGGGGCAGATTTTTTTTAAGCTGATGACACACCCATTTGGTAAGAGGTAGTGACATAACCTTCTTAAATATTCCATATGATATTTCTTAATGCAGCACATTAGACTGCTCAGCCATGCTATCCAGATAATCCATATGATATTTCTAGAATGCATTAAACACATGTGTGTATACGTGTCCCCTTATAAATAAAAGCAGTCTTTAGCTCAGCATTCTACTTCTAAGAAATTGCTCTTAGAACAACCTTTAAAAAAATGGAAAGATTTATACACATGAGGGTTCATCTCAGTTTTATGATAGTGTTAAACAAGTAAAATTAACATAATTAGCCAAAGTAAAGAATGAGAATGTGGAATAATTTATGGTGCATCTAACTCATCCCTGTACATAGTAGTACTCAGTAATATTTGTTGAATATATTAATGAATGTATTTAATGGAATATTGTGCAATCATTTTTAATGATAACACTGAGGATTATTTAATGATTAGATACTTAATGAGTAGACATTCACATTTATAAAAATCAAGTGACATATATAGTATGCTTCCACTTTTTATGTGTATGTGTATAAACATACCGGCATTCTTTCATATGTATATACTTAGAGAGAACATACATGGTGCTGTCTTTAAAGGTAGATTCTATTAAAGATTCAGTAACACTGTGTTTTGAGCAATCTGACCATCACCCGAACCCTTTATAGTTACTATGCTTTTCTAATTCTATGCCTTGTATAGCTTTGGTTTCCCTGGAATATATTTTTTCCTAAGTTTTTCTTTGCTTTTATTTTTTAATGGACTTCATTTATTAGAGACATTTTTGTGTTCATAGCAAAATTGAGTAGAAGGTGCAGAGTTCCCAGACAGGCTTTGTTCCTGCCCAGGCACAGTCTCCCGGTACCAGTATCCCCCCCAGAGTGGTTACTAGTCATGCTCAGTGGACCTGCATTGACACATCGTTCTCACCCAGAGTCCACAGTTTACATCAGTGTTCACTGTTGGCGTTGTACTTCTACTAGTTTTGCCAAACATGTAATGACATGTGTCTGCCTTCATCGTATCTTACAGAATAGTTTCACTGCCCTGAAAATCCTGTGTGCTCTTCCCATTTAACCTTCCTTCCCTGCTATCTCCTGGAAATCACTGATCTTTTTACTGTCTCCATAATTTTGCCTTTTCCTTAATGTCATGTAGTTGGAATTGTACAGTAAATACCTTTTACAGATTCTTTTCTTTCCAAGTTTTGGCATTTATGAATAAAGCTGCTATCAACATTCTGGTACCAGTTTTTATATGGACATGAGTTTTCAGTTATGTAAATAACCAGGAGTATGATTGCTGGATAATATGGTAAGAATAAGTTCAGTATTGTAAGAAAGCGCCAGCAGTTTCTTTCTACCAGTAGTCAGTAAGAATTCCTGTTCTGTAGCCCCACAAGCGTGTGGTGTTACTGGTGTGTTTTTTACTTATTTTAATTCTTTTTCATCTTAAATACTCAATTCAAGTGCTACATGTTTTTTAATATTGTCTTAACCCATTAAGTGGTAATATCCCCCAATTTCATAATTATCTTCATTTTTACCGCTCATTTAAACTTGAGGCATGCTGCTAATTTCTTCTCTTCTCCTATTACAGCATTAATTCTTTGACACCAGCCATTTTTTTTATACAAGAAACAATACATTTATACATTTCTATAAAATATAAGCAGTAACTAACATTTGTTGGATAGAAAATGTGGCATTATGTTTTCAGATAAGTATTTTAAAAAGAAAAACTATTTGAAAATGGACCCACAGTATATCCCAATTACTTCATTTTTATTGTGTAGTGAGTAAAATTATATCTATGTATACTTAGTTCATGAAATCATACCTTGTTTGAGTCAAAAGGAATCTAAATGACCTTTTAACTTATTGATGAGAAATATGGGCTGTGAAGTGTTTGGATAATCTGGCCCAGACCACATAGAATTGGGAGGTGACTCTTTGATCACAATCAGTAGTCTTTGCTCAGAACTATGCTGCTATTCTCTGATTTTTACTGAGTGAGTTAGGATTAGTTTGTTTCATGTGAATGGATTCTTTTCCTGGAAAATACAAATTAGTAATCTAAGAACATGTTCTTGGAAATTTTCTGTTTCATTAAAATAACAATGTGAGCTGTATATGTTATTGAGCCTTTAGTATATTTGTAATCTAATTAATTAATTCACAATAAACACTAACTAAAGACTAGTTATGATGATTCAAATCCTTTCGCTTTCCAAGGAGCTTAATTTTCTAGATTCAAATCCTTTCACTTTCCAAGGAGCTTAATTTTCTAGAAATAAAGAGCAGTTAAGTTGTTACCTTAACAGAAGAGTTACATGTTATATTAATATATATTGTCTTGTTACATTGAATTGAATATTAACAGAAGAGCCTGATACTAATAATGGTCATTACTAATCACTTCTTTGATTTTGAGCTTTGATTTCTCACTTTTTTTAACCAGTGAACTTTCTGAGAAGACCGACACTGTTTTCACTTCAAAATAATAGCAATTAATGCAAGAAAACTGCAGACAGAACAAAGTAGACTGTATTTTCTTGATAGCGTAACACCTCTGTGTTACCAGCTCTTGTCCTTACTTGCTTCTGTAGGTCCCACCCGTTCTCCTGTCACTGCCAGTGTTTGGGGAGTCCTGCGTGTCTGTCTGCAGTGTGCGTATTCACCCACCTAATTAGTAACACGGGCTGTATCTGTTTCCGAGGGCCGCCATAGCAAAGTACACCAACCGAGTGGTTTGAAATAAGAGACCTTAGTTCTTTTACAGTTCTGGAGACTAGAAGTCAGAAATGAAGGTGTCGGCAGAGCCATCGTGCCACCTCCGAAGGCTCTGGGGAAGAGTCCTTCGCCTCTCTCAGCTTTTGGTGGTGGCTGACAGTATTTAGCATTTCTTTTCTTGCAGCTCCATCATTCCACTCTCTGCCTTCGTCTTCACATGGCTGTCTCTGTGTATCTGTCTGTGTCCTTGCATCCACATCGCCCTTTTTCTCCCTCATACAAAGATACTAGTTGTTAGATTTTAGAACCCACCGCAAATATAAGCTGATTTCATCTTGAGATCCTTATCTAACCGTATCTCCAAGGAAGTTTGCATTTGGAGTTCCAGGTGGATGTGAAATTCGGGGGCTTAGTGTTCAACCTGTTATGCTTTGTGAGCCAAGCACTCTGACCCTTTGCTCGCAGTGTATTTATTTCTGCCTCCTGCTGCTACTCCTACCGGGCATTGCCCTCTGTTGGATACCAGTGGCCTTTTGGCTGCATATTGCTCTGTATTTTATGTACCACCACCATTGTTAAGCCCCAGTTGCTTAGCTGGCCCTTGTCCCACATTTACTGAGACCTCCCAGCTATCTCTGCTGACTGTTATGGTACCTACCAGGCTCCATTTCTGATGGGCATGGCCGCCCCTGTCAGCACAATATTTCTTTGAGTTTTTCCAGTTAAAGTAGGTTTTAAAGCAATGTCTTTTGTCACCCAGTCCCCTCATGATTTCAAAATAATTTAATGATTTGAATGAAACATTTCTTTCAATTTTATTTCAAATCTTTTGTCCCTTTCTTCTTAAGTTCCGGATATGACTCCTTGGTTTCTGGCCTGGCAGCGAATCCTAGTTACACATAACATGTTCTACTAAGAATTATTTATTTTCATTAACACTAAGGCTGTATTACTAAACAAAGCTTGATGCCTTCTTTCCTTACAATGAGGTTGTTCCAGAGGCCTTTCACATCTTTCAGACTGCTTCTTGTCAGGCCCCTGTCTGCCTAGTCTCAATTATCTCTAGGCTAATAGGAATTGCAGAAGTTTGTAGCTTAAGGTCAAGGTAGGTCTGGCTCTCTATCTCTTTGTATTTAACCCCATCCCAAACACATATAACTAAATTGAATTGGATAATATTACTAAGTTGTTCAAATATGGCTATTTTAATTATTAAGAGTAGAGCTTTGTTTTCCTATTTGATGAGTAGTATTGAATAGGGAGAAAAATGCTTTTTTGACTTTTCACTGTACATTCATGTTAGGTCCCAGAAAGCATGCATTCAGCAGCTATGAATACTTTAAAAAGCAATATTAAACTGTAGAGAATTTCAGTCGCACAAGCATTTATTCTGTGCATACTTATGCCAGGTACCGCATGAGACTCTAGGAAAAAGGTGCAAAGACAGGCAGGGCAAAGACGATTGACAGGGCAAAGACGATTGACAGGGCACATGCTGTCCAACAGCAGTGGCTGTGACTGAAATTGCAGGTCCTGGGGAAACTGGTGCTTGATAGAGTTGAAGAGGCAGATGGAGGCCAAGTAGAAAAATGTGTTCCCCATGCTAAAAATGTCAAACATTAGACTTTAGACATTAGGGAGCCATGGTGTTTTTTATGTCAGAAGAATAGTATACAGTTTCAGTTATAACATAGATATAAATGGACAGTTGCAATAGAGAATGGTGAGGATTTATTCTAAAATGAAAGCAGCAGTAATTCAGAAGGAGGTAAGAGCTGGGAATATGAACTTAGTTTGATGGTTCAAAGGATTTCTAATGGCTATGGACACAGGAAGAGGAGAAGGTTTCTAGAATGACTCTCAGGTTTTTAGGTAGAGATGAAAAAAGACACCTAAACCTAAAGACATGTTTATGGATGGCCGTTATATAATCAAATTTAATTCTCATGATAACAGCCCTTCAGACTAGCCAAGAATCAATTTTCAGAGGGAGGGGGATTGGAGGGATCACTTCTGAGGGTTATCTTACAGGGGTACAAGTGAATCTTTCTAAGAGTAGAATGTGAACGTTTTAAAACAATAACTGAGAAAATGGCATGAAGGCTCTGTTGACCAGTTTGATGGAAGTATTTCGGATTGCATGTGAAAACCCCACAATGTACCCCAGAAGTGCATTAATGTACATAGTTACCATTCAATAAAAAGAAAAAAAAAATCAATTTTCAAAGAATGTGAAACACTTTAATTGAGGATATATGTGCCTATATAACTAGGCAGTGACAGAGTTGGGTATTTCTGTAACTTTAAAAGTCTTCTCTTTGATTTTTGAGTGGATGGATGAGATTTCAGACTTAGATGTTGTATTTGAGGTACCCTTCAGATATACAGGTCAAGTTTTCTAATAGACTAGGGGAACTTAAGCAAAGAAAAAGGGTGGATTCTTCAGAGAGGGCCAATTTAGAAGGTATTGACATGGGTACTTGTCAAAGCCATTGTCGTGTTTGTCATTGTTCACAGGCAAAGTCTAGAGTGAGAAAAGGGAAGTTTAGGCAGAATCCTAGGGAGCATCAACATTTAAGGGGATGGTAAAAGAAGCAGAAGTAGGGAAGCCTTCAGAGAAATAATCATTCAGAGAGATGAAAGGAAAGATATTGGGGGAAGATATAGGGGAAAATTTTTAGGAAGTGGTTCATAGTGCAACAGGTAGGTCAAGTTATATAAGTACTTAACGTGTCCATTGGACTCAATAGTTGGCAGACAATTGGTTTTAAAAAGAAATGACAGCTCCTTTATGGTAGTGTGAGAAATTAATAAAAAATGAGGTATTGAAAATAATATTTGAATGTAGTAGTCTTCACCAAGCCATTACTAACGGTCATGAGCTTTTTTACTTAAAAAAATGATGATGGATAGATGGATTAAAAAAAGTTCAGTTTCCATCTCTGGTTTGGTGCCACGTGTCAATAATGTCATATTTTATACACTAGAAAAGAAGGATGAGACCACATCCCGCATGCTCCTGAATTAGACTGATTTGCATTGTGATTTAGCCAGTTAAACTAGTCGCAGAGAGATCGCTCATATTTGGAATAAAATTTCATTACTGAAATATTCTGTCATAGTAAAATAATAAGTCGCCATATTCCAAAGGATGGAGATTTGAAACAATGCTCTATTATTCAGGTTACCGTAAATTTCATGCAATAAGTGCTTTCTTTGGTCTCAGTTCATGGAAAAGTCATTTTCTATAAGAAAGAATTTGATTATGTGTTGTTTGCTTTTGTTTTTGGAGAGATTGAGTTAAACTTTATTGCTCTTTGATTCCGACAGCATGGAATAATTACTGCTTAACTCTTCTCACCTATTCCTTTATCAAAAGAAGCTATTGCTCCATTTAAGATTATGATTCTACTTAAAAGAGTGGAAAAATTTGCACTGTTACCACCATTTCTCTTTTTAGTCATTATAGAAGGAGGGTAATGAGCTGTTTCTATGACATATAAACTAAGAATATGATTTCCAGTAATGTTTTAATTTTAGACAAATTATATTAGAATAAAAGGATTTGGGTGGTCTCTAGACTTCATTATGAGAGATCTAACAAATGTCAACAATAAACATACTTAAGAAAGTCATAGAATAGTTTATTATTTTTTAATTATCATAAAGACAATGAGTTTACATTTCTGGGGAGAATTCCAGTTGTCTTTACTTGTATTTTATTCTTCTCTCAAATTATTTGAGTTGTATGCAAATATTCTCCTTGCTCTTAGTGGAACATATTGGTGTTTCTCGCTTCAGCAATTCTCTTCTGGTAACTTATCCCATATGTTTGTTAGCCTTTGCATAAAATTGTTTTGTCTGAATTCAGCTTCTGAACCGTATCTTGTATATATCTGCAGAATGAGTATTGTTTGAATTATTTTTGTGCAATAACTTCATAATCAGACATTTTAGTTATTTGAAAGTAAAATGAATTTGAATCTCATTTATGGAAATAGATAAAAGAGTGTAATTCTAGTATAGATGTGGTTCATGGTTAATACCATTTCCTAACTTAGTTCATTCCACTGTCAAATTTGTCATTGCTTAACATTGTGTCCGGAAGGTAACCGCACACACATTAGAGAGTTAGGGAGCTGCATTCCATAATTCATCCTTCTCATCTCAACTTTGAATGTGTCTTTATACTGGAATGAAAAGAGAAAAGAAAGACTGTATTTTTAAGCTCTAAGTAGTTTTGCAATGAGTAATTGGCTTCTAAACTTAATAAAGAGGCTATTGGAGTTAAAATTCTGACTCTTGGTTGAATTCAAAGATAGTATTTCATGTGTTAGGAGCTACCATTTTTGATCACCTGTGTTCAGACTTAGTCTCCTAAAACTAATGAAAAGATGAATATTAAGCATTTCCTTGCATTTAGTCATTCACTCAATAAATAGTTATTGAATTCCTTACTCTGGGTTATTGTCCTACTATATTGGAATTTCACCATCTCATTGCGGAAGGGTGAAAAACATCATAAACAAAAAGCGTGAAGTGGTGTGAAAGTAAAGTAAGGCAGTAGAAGGATGAGGAAGAGGCACTATTTAGATTGGATGGTCAGCTCTCTGTTAAAGAGACAGTGGAGCAAACATCTGAGGTTAGAGAACCGTGGGACTCTGTGGACATCTGGGAGAAGCTCTTCTTTATAGATCCTCTGTGCACAGTCTGAGGGACACCAGAAACAATTAAACTCAGAATCACTTCTGTGGGGTAATTAGAAAAATGTACTAGTGGGTTTACAAGTCCCAGATTGTAAAATTGTATAAAATTTATTATCTCTACACACACAGATGGCAGAGATTTACCATGGCGTAACGTATTCAGAGAACGCTTTATAGAAGAAATGGCACTTGAAATAACTGTACGATTTGGCCATTTGCCATTATTTATTTAGTTAATACTTATTAAAACATGAAGAGAAAGAAGAAGGGCATTCCAGAGAGGAAGGGGATATGATCAGAAATCCAAAGGAGGGTTTGTAGATTCCTGTGGCTGCTGTAACAAATTATCAGACACATTGGCTTAAAAGAACAGAAATGTATTCTACTATTTTGGAGGCCAGAAGTCTGAAATCCGTTTCACTGAGCATAAATCAGGGTGTTCACAGTGTTTCCCTTCCTCTGAAGACTAAGTGAGAATTCATTCATTACCTTATGAGCACCAAGTGACTACGGGCATTCTTCAGCTGTGGCCACAGCCAGACAGTCGCTGCCTCCGTGTGTAGTCTCTTCTGGGTGTGGCTCATCTCTCTGACTTTGTTAAAGTAAGGACACTTGGGATGGCATTTTGTGTTTACTTGGGTAATCCAGGAGAATCACCTCCCTTAAAGACCCTTAATCACATCTCCAAAGACTTTACTACGCAAGATAACATTCACAGGGTTCGAGGATTAGCCCTGATCTGTTTTGGAGGCTGCCATTCAGCCCACTATAAAGATGATAAACATGTTAAACAACACAGAGACAACTGATAAAAATACCAGACTTCCCATCAGGATTGGTTCCTTCATACCTTTAGAAAATGTTTACTGAATATTTTCAGGGGACACAATGGTAGACAAAAAAGCAAACACAGCCCTCAAGTTTGTAGAATTTATAAGTAAGATTAAAGCTGAGAAAATGAGATGGATTGAGTTTTCAAAACCTTCTGAAGGTCTGATGCCTTTGCTTCTGTCCTCACATCTCCTCTTCTGACTCTTCTGTTTTTCTCTTCTACTTTTAAGTACCCTCCTGATTATATTGGGTCAACCTGCGTAATCCAGGATAATCTCCTTATCTCAGTGTTTCCAACCTTTTTTATCTCACAAGCACACTTGAACCTGTAGTTAAATTTCCATGGCATACTTAAATTATGTTGATCAAAAAAAAAGTTTGAAAAAGAATATACTTACTGTGCTTTGAACTTCTTTCAAAAAAGACTTAATTAATGATCTTTAAAAATTTTTGTGGCCCACCTGAGCTCCTCTTACGGCACACCATTGTGGTACAGTACACCACTTGAAAATCACTGGCTTGTGAGGTAAACTGATTTGCAACCTTCATTCCATCTGAAACTTTAATTTCTCCTTAAATATAACATAACATAACATGGGTCCAAGCATTAGGATATGAATTACATCTCTGGGGCTCATCATTCTACCTACCAACCATGGGGTAGCAATGGCCCATGATAAAGATTTTAGTTGTATTCTAAGAGGTCTGATTGTAGAGTTTTAAGCAGGTTGAGAATATATGATCAGATTTATGTTCTGAATGGAAAATTCATACTGTAATATGGAGAAAAGTTGGGGGTAAAATGGAAGTGGAGAGATCACTTAAGAGGCTATTCCAATCCCAGGACAAATATAACATTAGCTTGGAGGAGTACTAATGGCAATGATGGAAAGCACGTGGATTTGCGAGAGAATTTAAATCAGAGGGACCCTTGATAAATTAGAGATGAGGGGTACATTTTTGTGGGCAAAAGTGAAAGACTGTGTGGTTCTGTTCACTGGCAGGGAGAACACTAGAAAAGGAAGAGTTTTTGAGGGAAGAATAACACGTGTTTCTGCAAAGCCTGGAAGCAACAACAGTAGGTGGCAAAAAAGCATAAAAATCAGAGACATTTTGAAGTTAGGATTGATAATTGACTGTATATGAGAAAAAGAGGAGTATCCAAGTAGACTTTATGCCATTAAATAAACTGTATTGCTATAAGCATTTGAGTGCAAATGTCCCTACATTGTTGATTTTTTTTCTTCTGGGTAGATCCTAGTAATGGAATTGTGGGGGGGTGGGGGGGAGGTCTACTTTCAGTTCTTTAAGGATTATCCATACTTCTTTCCAAAAAGGCTGTACTAGTTTATAATCCCACCAACAGTGTATCAGAGTACCCCTCACCAGCATCTGCAGCTTTGGGACCCTGTGATGTGGGCTGTTCTCACTAACAGTAGGTGGTATCTCAATGTGGTTTTGATTTGCATTTCTCTGATGATTAGGAACGATGAGCATTTTTTCATGTGTTTCTCGGCCTTTTATCTGTCTTCACGATTGCAAAGATGTGGAAACAACCCAAGTGCCCATCAGCCCGTGAATGGATTAATAAACTGTAGTGTATGTATACCATGAAATACTATTCAAACACAAAAAAGTGGAGACTTTTACAACTTTTATCTTTATCTGATGGATTTGGAGAACATTCCCCTAAGTAAAATATCCCAGGAATGGAAAAGTAGGTATCTGTGCACTCTGCACTAGTCTGAAAATAGTAGACCAACAATTACAGCCCCACACAAGAGCAAAAAACAATTCAAGAAGGTGGGGGAAGGGCCTGGATCAGTTCCCACCTATTGGGTACAATATAAGGGCAGACGGCATGCTTCCTGGGTGAAGGAGTCAACTATAATTCAGACTTTGAACTTTAACTTACAAACGCAAATAATATAACCTAATTGTATGTACTCTCCTGTAACCCATATGAATAATAAAAAAAGAAAACTGTGTTTCTGAAGAATTGTGATGTTGGAGAGTAGAGGGTGGATTTTAATAGAGAAGTAGCATTCTTAATTATTTAAGTATGACTAAGTTATTAACTTCCTAATATTCTGTGCAATCGTCTAGAAAGCAGTCACTGAATACTGTACATAAAACAGCTCCCATTATGTGCAGTAGCATCAAAAAGTGGAAGGCATGGTGATAGCCATAGAATATTTCAAAAAACAAGAGAATAAATAAGTACAGCTTAATTATCTTTTATCCAAAAATGCCCGGGACCAGAAGTGTTCCAGCTTTTGTAATATTTGCATATACATAATGAGATATCTTAGGGGTAAGACCAAAGTCTAAACATGAAATTTATGTTTAGATGCATCTTATACACATAGCCTGAAGGTTGTTTTATTTTTCCTATAGAAACATTGAATAAACTATACTATGTACCTGCATTTTGATGACAGCCCTTCACATAAGGTCGGGTGTGAAATTTCTCACTTATGGCATCGTGTGAATGCTGAAAACGTTTCAGATTTTGGAACATTTCAGATTTTCAGCTTGCTGGTACTCAATTTATAGTGGGAGCCTGTTAAAGCACCAGAATTAAGTTTCTTTGCTCACTGATAAATCTCCATTATACATATAAGACAATGTCTGACACGTAATGAGTGCTCCTTATATGGATGGATTAATTTATTGAAGGCCTCCTTATATCAGTCATTGCCATATTATAGCATTGTATTCTCTGTACAGTGATCAGAAACTATTCTGGCAGTTTCAAGCTCTTAAATTTTAGTCTTAGCAGCCATATAATAATTTATATTATGTTTGGGTGCCTTGGGATGACAAGCGAAGGCTTTATGTTTTTTGATTCTTTTTTTCTGAGTGGAATTGAAGTTCTGGGGAAGAGGGGCTACACAGAGATAGTGATGATGTCAAGTCATCCTATCACGTACTGCACTTTGGATTCTGTGTGACAGGTCTATTCTTGGTCAAAATAAAGGGAAATTCAGATAGCACATGTCTCATCTATAATTGAGTGTGGGCTCCAAAGAGATCATTGTAATGAATTTTCATTGACAGATTGAGGAAGTAATCAGAGATGTATGAGATAAAGCCAAGAACATTTTTTAGGTTATTTAGGAGTTGATGTTTATAGGTAAAGGATCAATCAGAGAGAACTGACTTCTATGAAAAGAGGAGATATTTTTAGAAAATTGTACTGAGTTATAAATTTGGAGGCTGGGTGGCCTGGGAGCAAAGTCATATATTAAATGGCATGCCATTATGGTCGGTGGAGACAGTGAGAAGCCACTGGTCATTTTTATCTAGGAAGGAAAATGTTATGAAGATTATATAAAGGAATTTATCATGATATCTATGCTGAGGATATATTATACTAGAATGAAGAGAAAATGTAGATAACCAAACTGTTGTAAGGCTTTTATGGCAATCCAGGCATCAGGAGGTAGGCCAGTGGGTCCCCTTGGAAATGAAAAACATAGGAGCGATGTCATAGGAGAGGATGGAAAGGTAGGGGTAAAAGAGAGGGATAAAAGATAGCTAAGATGAATGGCACTTGTGGCACAAAGGAGTGGGATACCGGCCCCATATTCTGCTGGTGGCAGGTTCAAACTCTGTCCCAGCAAAAACTGGGGAAAAAAAAAAAAGCTAACTAAGACTAGGAGGTTGACTGCTAAGTCAAAAAAAAAAAAAAAAAAAAAACCTAAAAAAAAGCTAACTAAGACTAGAAGGAAGTTGGGATAAAGGGAAACTAACTTCTTAGTTACATTTTCTAATTTATACAATCTGGAAAAATTACCAAGCTTAACTTACTAAATGTGAAATACAAAATACTGAAAAACTAATACATTTAAAATATCACTTTGCTTTCCTTATTTTCTGTGTCTCCATAGAACTTCTATGTCAATATTAGCTCCCATTTCCAAAATTTTTTAAATAGTACTTTGCCCTGAGAGAACATTTTAATTGCTTCAAATGTTCTTCAGGAATATGACATCAAAATCTAAACAGTATTCCCAAGAGGAAAGCTTGTAAAGACTCACTCATCTATGAGAATCACTATAAAGTCAAAGTTAGCATTATGGATTTCTAGCAAGAGGCCTGTTTCTCAACAGCTTTCCCTCTGTAAAGCAACCTGAGAAGTTCATCTAAA
>NW_003852415.1:7138062-7150551 GCF_000181295.1 Otolemur garnettii | reverse complement strand
ACTATAAAGTCAAAGTTAGCATTATGGATTTCTAGCAAGAGGCCTGTTTCTCAACAGCTTTCCCTCTGTAAAGCAACCTGAGAAGTTCATCTAAAACTTCAAGTAATCATGACTTGTCCGCCCTTAAATCTTGCAGTTTCCCATCTCCTACAGAACACAATCTGAATTCAGTAATGCATCATGTAGGACCCCTATGGACCCAGAGTTGACTCCATCTCTTTCTTCACATACAGCTCTCGGGCGGTGGGAAAATGTAGATATTTCAAATGCTAGGGAAGCCATACATGGCTCAGGCACTTTCTGTCCTAGGCACACATGTCCAGGAAACACTCCTTGGCCTAAGAGGGCTCTGTAGGTTAGCCCTTTCCTTTAATAAAGTCATCGTGGTCCAGAGTTGTAGACTTAGACTTAGAGATTTGTACTTTTCTACACCATGAATGGATGCCAGAATAGATTTTAACTAAATACAGATTAAGATTCACTTAATTATTTATTAAGGACTTAATTTGAACCAGACAATGAGCTACACAGAGAAGATGCCGTGGTGAATGAGGTAGTCTGATCCTCAGCTTCATAAAATCTCTAGTCTAACCAGTGGATGGGAGTCCATAATGGGAAGTCTTGCTTGTCCCAGGTCTGGGAGTAGGGGTACAAGAGGCAGATTGACTGACGGTGGAGTGTGGCAGTCTTATTGGAGAAATGAAAGACGTTAATTTATCAGAGAGAGAGAGCATGACAGTGACAGAAAGAGAACATGGGCGAGAGAGGTGAGACCATAGAAGCTGAGGAGGAAGGCAAGGGCTAGCCACAAAACCAAGACAGCAGTGAGCTGTACAAGGACTAGTAACTTGGTTATAGGGCTCCTACAGTCCCTTTTATGCTTTAAGCAGGAGAGTAAAATGATTGGATTTGTATCTTAATGCCGATAGAAAATGTTCCAATGAAACTTACAATAACAAGTAGTACCATTAACAGTGCCAGTATGTATTATCTTCCTGGAAGAAAGTTTTAAAAGAAGCCAATTTTTCTTTCTTTCTTTTAGACTAGCAGCCTTAAAATTTGTTTTGAATGTAGAGTAAGAAATGTAGTGAGGACTAGAGCAATAGAACTGAATAGAATTAATAAACTGATGGGAGAACATTGTGAAATAACTCAAAATCATTTTGTAAAGTTGAATGTATGTTTGCGGGTTGATTCACCAATTCCATTCCTAGGCTTTATACCCAGGAGAAACTCTTGCACACCTGAAGTAGATGTGTACCTTCACCATTTAAAGATGTAAACTAGTTGGAAACAACCCACATGCCCATCCATAGAAGACTAGAAAAACTATGAGATAGTCATAGAATACTAAAAAAACTGAAAATGAATGCATTTTATATACAGTATGAATCCCAACTCATTAACATACTAGTTCCAATGGTATCTGATTGAGTGAGACAAAGAAGAAAGAAGTATTATATAGTATAATATATATAGAAGTATTCTATAGTATATATATAGTATAATATATATAGAAGTATTATATAGTATAACCCTACTTACATAGTGTTAAAAAGCAAGAAAATGAAATAGTAGACAATTGGGGTGTATCATTGACCAAAAGAGGCAAAAATTCCTGTGTGAGGACAGGTCCAGATTCAGGTACTGAATCATATGTAGAAACTGAGTCACATATAGTAGTTTTGTCTGTAATGACAAAGAACAGAGATGAGTAAACAGTATTAGTAGTACGTAATATTTTCTGTATTCTTACTTTTTTAATTTTATCTGCTATCTAAATTTTTTAGGCCAATCATTATAATTTCAGTAGTAAGTATATCGCATTTTTCTTTGCTCAGAGAACTTTGCATTCTCTTGCTTCTATTACCCCAAAAGTTATCTGCCATATAGAGTGTCCCAAAAGTCACCCCTAAAGTTGCCATATGAAGGGAAATTGAGAACTAGTAGCTACATACACCTTCGTTTATAAAATATTCATTGCAAAATTTTACGAAACATTTACAAACTATTCTCTTCCTGCTGGCCACCTCTTTGTAAAATTGTGTACTGTATGGCAAATTTAGGGGTGACTTTTGGGATACCCTGCATATTGTGAAATTGTTATTGAGTCCTTTAATAGTTTTCAAAGTTAGACTACAATGCAGTTTTTATATCGTGTCCATATGGTATGTGTGTGTGCATGTGAGTTTTATAGACGTAAAGCAGGCGTGTAACATTTCTATAGAGTCCTTACTGCTCATTGTATTAGCAAGGAAATAATAACTAATTTCTTATTCTTGGGCTTCAATTTTTAATGGAATTATAAATAAATAGAATGACAAATAAAATGACAATCTTTGCACATGAATAATATAATCCTGTACATCTATGATTACATTCATCTAAGTCGAATTATTGACTCATAAAAGTATTAATATTTTTTGCTTTCTTGATACAAAGATAAACATTACTCTCCAGAAAGTTAGCATTACAGGTTTTCTTTTATAAGGCCAAATCAAACACGTTATAGACAAATTTCTGACAGTGTTTGTAAGACTATTATCCTCTGTTCACATTATATTAGCTTGTGCCCTGACTATTACTTTCTTCTACAGTAAAAACTTGTTGCATTCTTCCATGAAACCAAATTATGTGAATTTAACAGAAATTTTTGTTTATTGGCTAGGGAGATGGAGTTTTTTGTTGTCTGTGTAAAACAGAAGGAATGTGTGAATTACCATAACATGTAAACTTATATTTTAATTTCTGGTTTTTGCCATATGACTTAATTTTCTACAAGGGCACAGTTGAGGTTTTTTTTTTTTTTTTTTAATAGTTTTGGCTGGGGCTGGGCTCAAACTGGCCACCCCCAGTATATGGGGCCGGCGCCCTATTCCTTGAGCCACAGGCACTGCCCATAATATTGTGGGGTTTCTAATTTAATTTAATTTTTTATTTTATTTCATTTTTTTAGTTGAGGGTATTTTTAAAGAACTTTTTCATATTCTAAAGAATCTTTCCTAATGTAAACCATTACATTAATTATCCATAAAGTACTATCCTAATGAATTCACCTCACATTTAAATGTAAATTGTAATGCCCATAAAATTTTAAATATTATGTCATATTGCCATACTGCTTAAACTTGGTAATAAGTATTCAATTCTAGTTACTTATAGAATTTTATAATTAATTCAGAATCACAGGCTAGATAATTTTTACAGTGAATTTCTTGTGAATTTACGGAATTTAATTTTCATTCATAATCTAATAATCATGTTAAAAATGTCCTCCTTGGTTTGTCAGAGTATATGACTATTTGATTAATAGTTGTCAATTCTTGTCACCTTTTGAACCACTAATCTAATTAGTCTTCATTGACCACAACTGGGGCAAAATTGAACAAAGCAGAAGAGACTTTTCTCTCTCAGGGTAAATAATAGTTATATGAAAATGTCATCTAGGTTGGGTTTCAAGGGAAAAAGAAGGATTAAAATATCCTTAACTTTTATGCTAGATGCCGTGTCTTTAGGAATTTGCAAGTTAATTGAATTCATCATGAAGTTTCTTGATTGGGTCAGTGAATACCAAACCACATGAAACACACTAAATTCTCCTAAATAGGTTTGTCTATCTCAAAGGAACTCAAATGTTTTGTTAGTAGGGTACATAATTTTCGTGTTTTTCTTAGAACTATAGTATCCCAGAAAGATGTGACTCAAAGGTTACAGAAATTTAGATTGAGTAAGTCACTGACGGAAATGAAAAGATGAAAACAAGAGCCAAAAACCTCAAGCCAAATAAAACCAACATACAAATAAAAAAAAGACTCACATACTAAAACATCTGCCCCCACACCCTAGGCCTATCTAGACTACACTTTATGTCGATATCCATTAAAAAGCCTTTTACTTATGTGAAAGAATTTTACTTGGATTCTTCCTTAATGATGTATTTCTAAAATGTCGTTTCTCAGTTCCCCAACCCCTGCTTAAAAAAAAAAAAGTTTCTTACTAGTATTTTAAAGATTATTTTTGTGTTTTGAATTTGAGAATACTCTCAGAAGAACCTTTTTGTCATTCCACCCATAAAATTAAAAATAAATACGCATGAAGGGTGGCGCCTGTGGCTCGAAGGAGTAGGGTGCTGGCCCCATATGCTGGAGGTGGTGGGTTCGAACCTGGCCCTGGCCAAAAACTGCAAAAAAATAAAAAAATAAAAAAAAGTAAATACATGAAACCCTTCTATTTCTCCCCAAAAAGGCAAGGAAGTGCAATTTACCCAGTGCCTACTATGCTAGATATTTAATACGCTGTGGATTTAATCTTTACCATGACTCTGCCAGATTACAGATAAAGATGAAATGACCCTCAGACTTAGTTTGTCAAAGACTATGTCACTCACAGTGTGAACCAGGATTATAACTCAGACCTCACTGAGAAGTCAAAACCCCGTTCTTTTGATTGTTGCTAAGTAATAAAATGTTAAAGTCATCCGGTAATGAAGTAGTGAGTTGTAGGAACTGTTGTGTTAGTCTGGAATTTTGGTTGAAGTGACGTTAGACCTCATAAAGAAAAACATAACTAAGCTAATAATGGGGAGCCGGGCTGATGTGTACTCACTCAAGAGTGAAAAATACAAAGGTAACCTAACCATGTCACAGGAAAACGCGTTTGTGGCATCCAAAAATCTTCCTCCCTCCGCCTGTCAGCCCTTTAATATTTACAGGTTGCTTCAGTTTAACTTCCTTCTCAGGCAGATTCTGTCTTCTGTACTGACATCAGGGCCTCCATAGTTGTCAGCTCACCTCCTACCGTCCTAGCATGGACTTACTTCCTAGTCATTCCAGTAAAAGTCCTGGGGTCTGTGTACTTGAACACATACGCACCCTTAAACCAGTCCCTGGTGCCAAATGGTTGTAGTATCTCACTGGGCAGGTTTCAATCTCTTCTCCCAAGCTAAACCCAGACAGTGGAGTTGACTCTGCTAGAACTTTAAAGTGAAAGTGGGAAAAGGGTGATTGCCAAAGCAAAGCAAAATCTGAGCCTTTTTTTAGGGAAAAGGGAAAAATAGATGCTGGACAGGCAAAAGAATAGACTTATAGCTATATTTGATGTTGAGACTTGAGCTTGTTAACAACATGCCAGTTCATATTTGGAAATCAGTTTAAATATAAGAAGAGACTGTGCTCTTTAGCTTTTACTATGTGTAACCATTTTTGTAATTTTATGCTTTTTCTAATTTCATGTGTGATACTATCTCTAAAGATGTGACAGTCAAGGTAATAAAATTTGGTTAAAAATATGAGAGTATTGGCAAATGCATTATACATCCAAAGCTTCTAAGCCTGGGAAAGTAAAGTGTTGTCATTTACTTTTTAGGATAACAGATCTATTAATCAATGTGTCTACCTAAAACCTCAAGCCCATGTCTGAAATCTTCTACTCACTATTAAAATGGAAATGTTTTGGGGGAGGTTAGTATGATCTGTCAAGCCTCCATTGATCTAAGCTTTGTTACTAGTATGCTTACTTCTTAGAACTAAACAGCCTTCAATAAATCTGTGCTGAGGGTATTTCAGCCTGGTTTAAACACATGTGCACACACATAGTTTAAGTGACGTACATGTGTTAGGTTACTTGAAAAACTCTTTAAGGGAAATAGAGTGCAAACTCTGGTATGGGACTTACATTATGTAGCCTGGTAGGATTACTGCTCTAGTTCTATTACCCCTAGCATCAAAAATCTGAATAGTTTTTTTACTTTATTAAGTAAGTTTTCTTACTATGTTCCTTTTGGAAAGAAGTTTGGAGAACACTCCGGGATCTAAAAATTGACCTGCCATTGGATCCTGAAATTCTTCTACTAGGACCAAAAAGACCAAAAATCACTTTGCAAAAAGATATTTGCACCAGATTATTCATTGCAGCTCAATTCATTATAGCCAAGTCATGGAAGAATCCCAAGTGCCCATCGACCCATGAATGGATTAGTAAATTATGGTATATGTATGCCATGAAATACTATGCAGCCTTAAAAAAAGATGGAGCCTTTACCTCTTTTATGTTTACATGGAGGGACTGGAACATATTCTCCTGATTAAAGTATCTCAAGAATGGAGGAAAAAGTATCCAATGTACTCAGTACTTTTGTGAAACCAGCTTATATTTTTCCTCACACTTTCTTATGAAAGATAGAACACAACTATAGCCTAGGATGAAGGAGAGAAATGGAGTGGGAAGGGAGGGAAGGAGGAGGTTTGATAGAGGAAGGGTAAAAGGCAGGACCACACCTGTGGAGCATATTACAAGGGTCTAAGTCAAATCTGTCAAGTGTAGAACATAAATGTCTTAACACAATAATCAAGAAAATGAGGCAAAAGCTATGTTGATTGGTTTGATGTAACCACGTCAAATTGTATAAAAAAATCAACACATTGTACCCCACTTATGCATAAATGTATTCATGATCTATATGTGTCTGACTCAATAAAAATAATAATAAAAAAACTTGAGAGCTAAGGAAAAAAAAAAGAAAAAAACAGTTTTTCCAATTTTTTTTCAAAACTGCCCTTGAACTGGATAATTTCAAAATATTTCTCTTAAATGCAATCTAAATAAATATATAATTTATTATACTAAATCAAGAAATAATACACATTTAATTTATTATTCATTCATGAATTTACCCATCAAATGTTAATCGAATGTCTGCAGTGAGCCTTACAGTGTCCTGCCAGCAGCATTAGTAAGGAAGAGCTGCTGTACATAGGTGGATGATGCAGGTGATTGATGCTGATGTCCGTACGCATAGACATTTGTTTTAATCATGCCTAAGAGTCTTTTGGTAAGGTCCTTACGTTTCCTTGTTTTCACTTCCATTCTTAAACAGAATATACTAAGGATTCCTTTAGTGACTTGAGACAATTATTCGCAATCTAAATGATTGCACTGTAATATAATAAATGTCCTCACCTTTAACTACTTGCTTATGTCTCTTCCCTTTCTTATTCTGAGATGTGACTTCTTTCAGAAATCAGGGTGATTTGGTTACCTGTTGCCCAGAATCTCCATGTGCCTTTGAATATGCTATGGCCTAACAAATACCCTGTCAGGATTGTGTAGAATAAGAAAGTCAAGGTTAATGAGCTTTGAAAAAGCCCTGAGGGTTTCATCTGTGAATAAAATGTGTGCTTTTTAAGATGTACACCTTTGGTGCATGTATTTGGCCTACTCATATGATTGCCCCTGTTCTCCAAACTCACGTACATATACATTGGGGGGGAATAAAATGGAATGTCTTTGGAAAAAAAAGTATTTCTTTCTTTTCATGACAACCTCTAAAATTTGAGGATATTAGGTATGTGACATTTAGAGAACGTATATGGTATTCTGATAGTTTCTAAACTTATTTTGTTTTTAGGTGGGTAATTTTCAGTATGAAACTTAAATGAAAGCTCAAAATAGTTATTCAACAAATGTATCTGTAGGATTTGCTTTAAGGAGAGAAAAGTTGCTGGGACTTAGACTCTTATTAATTACTTGTTTTTGTTGTGATTATATACTTTAATTTTGAAACAGATAAACAAGCAATTCAAAATCAAATTGTGCATATCTTGATTTCCTAGAAACTAGAGATCAAACTCAAAAAAAAATGAAAGTGAAAAGGTGTAGGATGGATTAGTACTTGATAAAAGCAGTAATAAATAGTTTTGGTATTAGTTTCTTATTGCTGTTATTTCTACAAATTTGTTGGCTCAAAAGAATATAAATTTATTCTCTTACAGTTCTTAAAGTCAGGAGTGTGAAGTCAGTTTCACTGGGCTAAATTTAGGTTTAGCAGTACCAGTTGGCAGTACTAGTCCATTTTGGAAGTTCTAAGAGAAGCATTGTTTTCCTGGCTTTCTTAAAGCTTCAAGTAGTTGTCTGTATTCCTTGGCTTGTGGCCCCTTTCTCCATCTTCAAAATGTACCACTCCAGTCTCTGTTATCACATCTCGTTATTTCCTCTCCTATAGTCAAGTATCCTTCTGCCTGCCAATTAATAGACAATTGTAATTATATTTAGGGTTCACCTGGATAATCTATGATAATCTTTTTATCTCAAAATTCTTAAAATCTGCAATGTCTCTTTTGCCATATAAAGTAATATATTCATGAGTTCCAGGACTTATGACCTGATATTTGAGGAAACCATTAATCAGTCTACTACAGTTCCTATTTACTATTTTTGTGGCTTTTTAAAGAGTTACACAGACTCACATAATGTTGGCATGAATGAAAGAATTCATCTAATATTTTTGAAAATCACTTCTATATAATACAATAACTAAAAAGAAATAGCTAGGAATAAATTTAACTAAGGTAAAATATCTCTATAATAAAAATGACAAAACCTTGATGAAAGCACTAGAAGAGCATGCAAAGAATGGAAAGACATTCCATGTTCAAGGATTGAAAGAATTAATATTGTTGAAATGGACATCATGCCCAAAGCAATCTCTAAATTCAATGCAAACCCCTGTCGAAATACCTATGATATTCTTCACAGAAATGGAACAATCATCAAATTCAAATGGAGCCACAAAAGACCTCAAATATCCAAACCATTATTGAACAAAAAGAACATAACTAGAAGTATCAGACTACTTGATTCAATATATATTACAAAGTTGTATTAGCCAAAACAGCATGGTCTAGGCAAAGATTTTATGGGTAAGACTTTAAAAGTACAGGCAATGACAACAAAAAATAGGCAAATGGAATGCTATCAAACCAGAAAGCTTTTGTGCAGCAAAGAAAACACCAGCATGAGGAGACAATTTATAGAATGAGAGAAAACGGTTTGTCAGCTGTTCATCCAATATCCATCCAATATCTGAATACGGATATTCAGAATATAAGGAACTAACTCAACAGCAAAGACCAACTAACCAACCTAAAACATAATCCTATTAAGAAATTTTGAGGCAGCACCTGTGGCTCAAAGGAGTAGGGCACCAGCCCCGTATACCGGAGGTGGTGGGTTCAAACCCAGCCCTGGCCAAAAACTGCAAAAAAAAAAAAAAGAAAAGAAATTTGTAAAGGGTCTGAGTAAACAAATCTCAAAAGGAGGCAAACATAAAGCCAACAAATACATTTAAAATCTCAACGTCATTAATGATTAGGGAAATGAAAATCAAAACCACCATGACATATCATCTCACCCCAGTTAGAACAGCTGTCTGTCATCAAAAAGACAAAAAATAATAAATGCTAGCAAGAACACAAAGGGAAGTCTTATATGCTTTCCTGTAAGTTAGTACAGCCATTATGGAAAATGTTATGAAAATTCCTCAAAAAACCATAAATAAAACTACCATACAATCCAACAATTTCACTGCTGGCTATTTATCCGAAGGAAAGGAAATCAGTATATAGGTAGTCCTTGAGTTACAAACATCTGACTTACATATAACTCACACTAGGAGGCTATTACATTAAGTTCCCAGGTTATAAATATCCAGCAGACACAAGACTCACACTTATGAATGGAGGCTATTACAGGTAGTAGGTAAATGTACCTGTTTTAACTTACATACAAATTCAACTTAAGGACAAACCTCTAGAACTTGTTCGTAAGCTGGGGACTGTTTGTATATAAAAGGTAGCCACACCCCAGTGTTCATTGCAGCTCTGTTCACAATAGCCAAGCTACATAATCAACCTTTATGTCCATCAGCAGGTGATGAATGTCCATCAACACTGTGACTCTAAATAGATACACAGTGGAAGGTTATGCGGCCTTGATATGGATGAAATCATCTCATTTGCAGCAACATGGATGAGACTAAAGACATTAAGTTAAGGGCACAGAAAGAAAGACAAATACCGTGTGTTCTCACTTGTGTGGAAGCTAAAACATATTGAGTGTATAGAAGTAGAAAGAATAGTGGTTATTAGAAGTTGGGGAAAGGTAGGGGAGGAGGAGGAGAGGGAGAGGCTGTCGAATGAATAGAGTTACAGCTAGATGGGAGGGGTAAGTTGTAACGTACTGTAGCACTGTAGGCTAAATATGGTTAATAATAACTTAGTGTGTATTTTTAGAGAGGTAGAGGAGAGGATTTTTTAATGCTCACAACACAAAGAAATGATAAATATTATAGGTGAGGGGTATGCTAATTATTCTGATTTGATCATTACACATTGTGTATGTACATGTATCAAAAAATCACTCTGTACCCCATAAATGTGTGTGTTACATAAATACATTATTATATGCCAACTAAAAATAAAAGGGGAAAAATTACTTCTAGAAAGAAATGACTTTTTTAATGTGTTCTATTTAATGCTAATCAGAGTATTAAGCTTTTAGTGATTTGCTGAGTTTTTTTTTTTAATGATATTGATTTTAGATATATTTAAGAGTTAAAGGAACAGTAATTAGATCTATTTCTTGTTTTTTTCTACTTCCTGATCTTGGTAAATGTATTTAGTTCTTGTCACATACAATATGAATGTAAGTTATAAACGTTTTATATTTCTGACCAAGGTTGATAAAACACATGCTATAAACTTTGAATAAATGAGATTGTTAGGGTCTAAGACAGCTGAGAGGTCCACTTCAATGAAAAATAAAACTCTTGATGATGCCATCTTTGTCTAAAGGTAAAAAACAGAAGCCAAAAACCAAAAACCGTTTCAATACATATGCCTATTCTTGGCTGCATACATAATGCCATGAGCAGCTCTCGGAAGCCTAGTACTACATCTGTGTGCTCATGTGTTTCTTTTATTCCATCGTATCTGTCTGCTCCAATTTTAAAAATTAGGAAGGCAAGTCGATTTCTCTAACTTCTGCCCGTATGCTGCTGCTTTATGAGAAATGAGAAGATGGAGAGGGGAAAAGTCACAGCCTGTACATACCTGCCTGTGACTGAACCAAAGGCCAAAGGTCTAATTTTAGCCTTTATTCTCTTGGGGATATCCTAACAGTCACTAACAGGAATCGTTTGGGAAGTAATAAACAACATACTGTTACATATGAGTCATTAAAAAAAAAAAAAGCATGATTTTCATACAATGAATGGAAAAAGAAACAAGAAACCCTCTACAAACAGTAGTGAACTTGAGTTATCAGTGAAAAATGCTGAGGTTAGACATGCTTTGAAGCCAAAGGAAAAAATGTATCACGGCACATCTGAAGCTTGAGATTTGAGATTTAAGAAAGCTAATGAGTTTCAAAGACTAATGTAGAATGTACTTTTTTTTTTTTTTTTTTTAGTCTTTTGGACTTTTTTATGTGTATATTTTAAGCTGGATGGTGTATTACTATACCCCTTCCAATCTATTACTATAAGGTTTTGCTTGATCTGCAGAATTTACTTTAAATCTCACTTAGTATCATCTATATTTATTAGTGTTCATATGACCACTGATGCCACTATTTTTAAAGTAAAAGCACAACATTTGGTGTCTATGGTTTTCAGCTTAAGTTCTTATATATCAAACCAAATAGGGGTTCAAGAAGAAAGAGAAGGTATAGCAGACGTTTTTAAACCAGGATTTTACTGGGCCCGTTACCTGATTAATTTAACCTACTCTTAACTTCTTTTGGAAAGTAAGTACGTGGTAGGTGTTTTCTACCTAACTAAACCTTTTTTATGTTGGTTTGGCAAATTTGTTTGCTTTCTTAATATAAAAAGATATGCATCAGAAAATATTGAAAACATATAGTAATATGCAGAAATCAAAATGATGGAAGTTCATATATGGACAATCTAGACTTAGCCGCTAGTAACATTTTACCTTATTTGTGTGGTAAATGTTGCTGTTTGTAGGTACCAAGCAGGTTCCCATCCCTCCTCTCAGTCTCTAGATGTGAGGACTGTACTGAAGGCAGCATGAATCTCTGGTGTGTGCTTGTATTTTTACTGTTTATGTACATTCATGAATTATTTGCAGTTCTTTGCATTTTCTTTACATTTTAGAAGATTTACATCTCACTATTTTTGCAGGTACCTAATAACCTATATCTACCTAATTTTATGTTTACAGGGACTCAGAATCTCTACTCTCCAAAGTTAAAAGGACTTTAGGATAAGTTTCCTTTGTACTGAAATCATGACTAGTTCTTTCAATGAGTGGTAAATTTTTGTCTTAGAAATAACCTTATTTTGCCTTAAATAGTTACTGACCTGAGTAGAGAATTCTTAGCTGATAATTATGTTCTTTTAACACTTGATGTGTATTTTATTATCTTATTAGTCTCTGTTGTTGCAGCTGTTAACTTCTATCAGCCAAATTATGGTTTCTTTCTTTCTTTTTTTTTGCAGTTTTTGGCTGGGACTGGGTTTGAACCTGCCACCTTTGCCATATGGGGCTGGCACCCTACTCCTTTGAGCCACAGGTGCCACCCGAAATTATAGTTTCTTTACAGATAAATTCACACTTCCTTTTATCCCCCTCAGATCTTTTTGCCCATGATATTCTGTAGTTTTACCATTTTATGTATTTCCCATAGACTTAT
>NW_003852415.1:7083973-7137947 GCF_000181295.1 Otolemur garnettii | reverse complement strand
GGTTCTTGTGATTTTTTCATTTCTAGGATTCTAGTTCTAGAATTTTCTTAGTCATTATACCTTCTAAAAATTGATGCTCTCTATTCATTGTTTCTTTTTAAAAGTTTGTTACATGGGTACACTGTATAATGTTGATGTCAGGGCTTTTAGTGTGCCGGTCCCCAGGACAGTGTTCATTGTACCAGACGAGTAACTTACAATTCCCCTGCCACACTCCTCCCTCATCATCTGAATGTTCTTTACATCTCTTTGTGCTCTTATGCACCCATTGTTTAACCCCAACTTTTTAGTGAGAACATATGATATTTCTGCTCTCATTCCTAAGATACTTCATGTAGGATAATGGTTTCCAGTTCCATCCAAGTTGCTACAAAAGGCATTATTTTGCTTCTTTTTATGGTTGAGTACTCCCATGTGTCTGTGCGTGTGTGTGTGTGTGTGTGTGTGTGTATCACATTTTCCTTATTCACTCATGAATTGATGGCCACTTAAGTTGATTCCCTAACTATACAACTGTGAATTGTGCTTCAATAAACATTTGAGTGCAGGTGTTTTGTTTGTTTGTTTGTTTTTTGATAAAATGATTTATTGTCCTTTTGGTAGATACCCTCTAGTGGGATTGCTGGATTGAATGGAGATTCTGGAAAACAGAATCTCCATACTGTTTTCCAAATGGATTGTATTATCATAGTTCCCAGTTCCACCAATATTGTACAAATGTTCCTTTTTCTCTGAATCCACTCCAGCATGTTATTTTTTTACTTTTTAATAATGGCCATTCTGACAGGGGCAAGGTGGTATCTTATTGTGGTTTTAATTTCCATTTCCCTGATGATTAATAATGCTTAATTTTTTTTCAATGTTCATTGGTTATTTATCTATCTGAAAAAAAATTGGTCATGTCTTTTGCTCACTTTTTGATGGGGTTGGTTTTATTTTTTTTTTCTTCTTGGCTTGTTTGAGTTCTTTCTAGATTCTGGAAATTAGTTCTTTGATGAATGTACCCTTTATGAATATTTTCTTCCATTCTATAGATTGTATATTTACTCTGCTGATTATTTCCTCAGCTATGCAGAAGCCTTTTAATTTAATTAGGTCTCATTTATTTATTTTGTTGTTACAGTATTGACCTTTGGGGTCTTAGCCAAAATTTCTTTGCACGTGTACCTAGAAGAGTTTTTCCTATGTTTTCTTCTAGCATTTTGATGGTTTCATGTTTTGCTCTTAAAATGTAAACATCTTGAATTAATTTTTCTATGTGAAAAGAAATTCAGGTCCTGTCTCATTTGTCTGCATATGCCTATCCAATTTTCCTGGCACTATTTATTGAATAGGACATTCTTTCCCCAGTGTATATTTTTGACTATTTTGTTGAAAATGAGTTGGTTGTAGCAGTATGGTTTTGTTTCCAGGTTCTTGATTTTCTTTCATTGGTCTGTCTTTGTACTTTTACACATGTACTAGTGCAATACTGTTTTGGTTATGACAGCCTTAAAATGGAATTTGAAGTCAGGTAATGTGATGCCTCCAGATTTGTTCTTTTTGCTTAACATTGCTTTGGCTATTCAGGCTCATTTTTAATTTTAAATGGAGCATTTTTTTCCCCAGATCTGTAAAATAGGCCCTTGGTATTTTGATGGGAATGGCATTGAATCTGTAAATCACTTTGGACAGTAGGAACATTTTAACAATACTGATTCCACCAGTCCATGAGTATGGACTGTTTTTTGGTTGGGTTTTTTTTTTTTTTTGTCATCAATATCTATCATTTAGTGTTTTATAGTTCTCCTTGTAGAGATCTTTTACCTCTTTTGTTAGGTATATTCCTAGATATTTTATTTTCATTGTGGCTATTGATAATTGTATTACATTCTTGATATGACTCTCAGATCGACTGTAATTAGTATATGGAAATGTTACTTATTTGTGTACATTGATTTTTTTTTTTTATCTGAATTATGCTGAATTCATTCATCAATGCTAGGAACTTTTTGGTGGAGTCTTTAGGATTTTCTAGATATAAGATCATATCATCTGAAAACAGGTATAGTCTGACGTTCTCTTTGCTGATGTGGATGCTCTTTCTTTCTTTTGCCTGATTACTCTGTCTAGGATTTCCAGTACTATGTTGAATACAAGTGACAGTGGGTACTTTTGTCTTGCATCAATTCTTAGAAGGAATGCTTTCAGCCTTTCCCCATTCGTGTGGTTTGTTATATAATTTTGAGGCATGTTCCTTCTACCTATATGCCTAGTTTGTCGAGTGTTTTTGTCATGAAGGGGTGCTAGATTTTATTAAATGCTATTATTTTATCTATTGAGATTTTTTTAATTAATCAATTTATTTATTTTTTATTTTTTATTAAATGATAACTGTGTACATTATTGCAGTCATGGGGTACAGTGTGGTGTTTTCATACACAATTTGAAATATTTTCATCAAACTGTGCAATATAGCCTTTATGTCATTTTCTTAGTTATTGTGGAGACTTTACCTCCTTCTTGTTTACATGGATGGAGCTGGAAAATGTTCTTCTTAGCAAAGTATCTCAAGAATGGAAGAAAAAGTATCCAATGTACACAGCCCTATTATGAAGCAAATTTATAGCTTTCATATGAAAGCTATAATCTAATTATAGCCTAAGAATATGGGAAGGGGGAGGAGAGAGGAGAGGGGAGGGAGGTGGATAGGTGGAGGGAAGGTGATTGGAGGGATCACCTCTATGGTTTATCTTACAAGGGTACAAGTGAATCTTTCTAAAAGTGGAACATAAATGTCTTAACACAATCTATTGAGATTATTATTTGGTCTTTGCTTTTACTTCTTTTTATGTGGTGGGTCATACTTATTGATTTGCATATGTTGGACTATCTTTATCTGCTGGGACGAAACCTACTTGATCATAGTGAATTGTTGTTTTTTTTTTTTTAATGTGCTTGAATTTGATTTGCCAGTATTTTGTTAATATATTTTGCATTTATGTTCATAAGCGATATTGGTCTGAAGTTTCCTTTTTTGTTATGTTCTTTCCTAGTTTTGGTATCAGGGTGATCCTTGCTTCCTAGAGTGAGATGGGGAGATTCCCTCCTTTTTGATGCGGAACAGTTTCAGTATAATGGATCTTTATGCAGTACCAGTTGTGATGACTCCTTTTTCCCTCCCTCCCTCCCTTCCTTTCTTCCTTCCTTCCTTCCTTCTTTTCTTTCCTTCCTTCCTTCCTTCTTTCCTTCCTTCCTTCCTTCCTTCCTTCTTTCTTTCTCTCTTTTCTCTCTTTTCTCTCTTTTCTTTCTTTCTTGACAGAGTCTCACTTTGTTACCCTCAGTAGAGTGCTGTGGCATCATAGCTCACAGCAACTTCAGACTCCTGGGCCCACGCAATTCCCTTGCCTCAGCCTCCCTAGTAGCTGGGACTACAGGGCCCACCACAAAGCCCAGCTATTTGGCTTTTGTTTGTTTGTTTGTTTAGCAGGCCTGGGCTGGGATTGAACCCACCAGCCCCAGAGCTAATGGCCAGCACCCTAACCACTAAGCTATGGGTGCCCCCTCCTTTTTCATTTCTGATGGGGCTTATGTGAGTCCCTTTTTTTCCTGTTTCTGGTTAATTTAGCTAATGACCTATTGATTTCATTTATCTTAAAAAGAACCAACTTTTTATTTCCTTGATTCTTTGTTTTTTTTTTTTTTTCTTTTTTGGTTTCTGTTTTGTTTAGTTCTGCTCCAAGTTTTGTTATTTCTTTTCTTGTGCTGACTTTGGGATTTTTTTCTTATTTTTCTAGTTCTTTGAAATGTGACATTTGTTTGTCGATTTATGGTCTTTCTCTCTTTTTGGCATAAGCATTTAAGACTATTCCCTTTAGCGGTGCTTATTCTATATCCCACAGGTTTTGAAAGCTTGTGTCCCCTTTATTATTCAATTGAAAGGATCTTTTGATTTCATCTTAATTTCATCATTGACCCAAGAATGGTTCAGCAGCAGTCATTTCCATGACTTTGTGTGGATTTAAGAGTTTCTTTTGGAATTGATTTCCAGTTTTATTCTACTATGGTCTGAGAAGGAATATGGTATGATTTCATTTCTTTTGAATTTTCTAAGACTTATTTTGTTGCCTAAGATATGATCAGTCTTGGAAAATATACCATATGCTGATGAGAAGAATGTATATTTTGTAATTGTCTGTTTGGCCCGTTTAAGTCCAGCGTTTCTTTGTTGATTTGCTACTTCAATCCAGTTTTGTCAGTAGGTATTTAAGTCCCCAGAAATTATGATGCTACAGTTTATTTCTTTGATTAGATCTAGTAAAATCTATTTTATGATTCTGGGAGCTCCTGTGTTAGGTATGTTTATGATCTAGTAAAATCTATTTTATGATTCTGGGAGCTCCTGTGTTAGATACGTATGTGTTTAGGATTGTTATGTCTTCTTACTATACTGATCCCTCTATCGTTATATAAGGGTTCTCTGTCTTTTTTTACCATTGTTGATTTAAAGTCAATTTTATCTGATATGAAAATGGCTATAATTGTTCACTTTTGGCTTCCATTTACATGGAATTTTTTTTCTATCTTTTAATCTTGCATCTGTGCAAGTCTTTGTGACTTATTTGGTTTTCTTGAAGACACCATATACTTGTGTTGTGATATTTCATCCATTCAGGTAGTCTGTGTCTTTTAAGTGGGATGTTAAGACCATTCACATTCATAATTCAGAGTTAGCATTGTTAGTATTGATATGTGGGACACTATTCTGTTCATCATGTTAAATCCTACCTTGTTTTATTTGTCCTCTTGTGCTACTGTTTTGTAAGAGCCGTAACCTTTAACTTTCAGGTGTTGTTCAGGTTTCTGTTCCATGGGTAGTGCACTTTGGTGCATTTTCTGTTGGTCAGGTTTAGTAGTAACGAGTTTCCTTAGTATTTGTTTGTCTGGTAAAGTCTTTATTTTTTCATCCTCTTTTCTTGCCTTGGAGTTGTTCTGTTTAAGAAGACTGAAAATAGGCCCCTAATACGTTACTTTTGGTTTGTGAGGTCTCTTCTGAGAAGTCTGCTGTTTGCCTGATTAATTTCCTTTTGTACGTTAGTTATTGCTTTCATTTTGCAGCTTATAGAATTTTCTTCATTTTGACTTTGGCCAGGTTGATGACCATTGTCTTAGACATGTCATATTTGTGATGTGTCTTCCTGTGTTCAGTGGTCATCTTCCATTTGGATATCTGAATATCTGATTATATCAGGGATATGTTTTCTTCAGTAGTTCCCTGAAATAGGTATTTCATGTTTCTTTTTTCTTACTTTTTCCCTCAGGGATACCTATAATTCTTATGTTGGCTCGGTTTTGCATAATCCCATTTTTTTTTTTTTGAGTGATTGTAGGTATCTCAGGGATATTTATAATCTTTACTTTTTTTTATTGTGGGGATTCATTGAGGGTACAAAGAACCAGGTTGCATTGATTGCATTCGTTAGGTAAAGACCCTCTTATAATTGTGTCCTATCCCCAAAAGGTGGGTGACACACTGTGACCCCATATGCCCCTCTTTGCTTCCCTCTCTCTGCTCTCCCCTTCCCCCACCCCTTACTGTGTACTAGGTCAGTAATTGTCCTCATATCAGACTTGAGCATGTAGGATTCTTGCTTCTCCATTCTTGTGATGCTTTACTAAAAATAATGTGTTCCACTTCCATCTGTGTTAATACAAAAGATGTAAGATCTCCATCTTTTTAAATGGCTGAATAGCATTCCATGGTATACATATACCACAGCTTATTAGTCCATTCCTGGGTTGATGGGCATTTAGGCTGTTTCCACATTTTGGTGATTGTAAGTTGAGCTGCGATAAACAGTCCAGTGCAAGTATCCTTATGGTGAAAGGATTTTTTTTCTTCTGGATAGATGCCCAGTAAAGGAATTGCAAGGTCTACCTTGAGTTCTTGAAGTTTCTCCATACTTCCTTCCAAAAAGCTTGTATTAGTTTGCAGTCCCACCAGGAATATAAAAGTGTCCCTTTCTCTGCACATCTGCCCCAGCATCTGCAGTTTTGAGATTTCGTGATGTGGGCCATTCTTCCTGGGGTTAGATGATAGCTCAAGGTGATTTTGATTTGCATTACTCTTAATAATTAGGACCAATCAGCATTTTTTTATATGTCAGCCATTTGTCTGTCTTCTTTAGAGAAGTTTCTATTCATGTCTCTTGTTCATTGATATATGGGATTGTTGGCTTTTTTCATGTTGATTAATTTGAGTTCTCTATAGATCCTAGTTATTAAGTTTTTGTCTGATTCTAAATATGCAAACATCCTTCCCATTGTATAACCTGTGTGCGTTGATGGTTGTCTCCTTAGCTATAGAAGCTTTTCAGTTTCTTTAAGTCCCATTTGTTTATTTTTGTTGTTGTTGCAATTGCCATGGAAGTCGTCTTCATAAAGTCTTTCCCCAGGCCCATATCTTCAAGTGTTTTTCCCATGCTTTCTTTGAGGATTTTTATTATTTCATGCCTTAAATTTAGGTCTTTTATCCATCTGGAATCAAATTTTTGTGAGTGGAGAAAGGTGCAGGTCCAGTTTCAGCCTTTTACATATGGCTATCCAGTTCTCCCAGCACCATTTATTGAATAGGGATTCTTTCCCCCAGTGTATGTTCTTGTTTGGTTTATCGAACATTAGGTGGCTGTAAGACGTTAGTTTCATCTCCTGGCTTTCTGTTCGGTTCCAGATGTCTATGTCTCTATTACAATCCTTACATTGGCTTGCTTTTACATAATCCCATATATTTGTGAGTGATTTTTTTGTTCTTTTTTTGCATCTTGGATTGACTGAGTTAGTTCACAAGTCTTGTCTTTAAGCTCTGATTATCCTTCTTTTGCTTGGTAGCCTATTGTTTAAGCTTTCTGCTCTATTTTGAAATTCCCTAAATGACTCTTTCATTTCTTTAAGTTCTGTTATATCCTTTCTTAGGTTGTCTGTCTCTTAAACAACTTTTTCATTTGTATTCTGGTTTTTTTATTTTGGAGACAGAGCCTCAAGCTGTTACCCTGGGTAGAGTGCCATAGTATCACAGCTCACAGCAACCTCCAACTCCTGGGCTCGAGCGATTCTCTTGCCTAAACCTCCCAAGTAGCTGGAACTACAGGCACCTGCCACAAGGCCTGGCTATTTTTGGTTGTAGTTGTCATTGTTGTTTGGCAGGCCCGGGCTGGATTTAACCCACCAGCTCTGGTGTATGTGACTGGCACCTTAGCTGCTTGAGCTACTGGTGCTAAGCCTTGGTGTTGTTTTCAACTTTCTCCTTAATCTCTTTCATCTTATTTGCCATATAAATTCTGCGTTTCATTTTTGACTGTTTAGCAATTTCTTTGGCTTGGGATCTGTTGCTGTAAATCTATTGTGATCTTTTGGCAGTGTTTCTTTCATACTGTTAGAGTTCTTTTGCTGGTTACATCTCTTAAACCCCTGATAGCTCAGGGCAAATAGGTTTGTTATATACCTGTTCTCCTTTGCTAAGAACTCTCTAACTTAGTGAGAATAAGGAGAGGTCTCTAGATGATTCATTAGGATCCTATTCTGGAATATTAATCCAGCAAGAGAGAGGTGGTTGTACTAAGAGCCTATAATATAGCTGTTCTGTGTTGTCATATTCTGTGGTTTTCACAGTCCACACTGGTACTGGGGGACCTTCATGTGTGGTGGTTGGTCCCCAGGTCACTATTTGTGGCTTGGGCAGTAGCATGAGTGAGTTCCTGTCCCCAAAGGCGGACATTGCTGGAGATTGGTTTATCTGGGTCTCCCTGTGGCTGTGTCAGTGGCTACTGGGTAAGGCTGTCTAGGCAGTTGTCATGGGCGTTAAGGGTATAGGCATTTGTTCCCCTCAGCTCCAGGTACAATGATGATATGTATTCGGGAGAGGGGGGCAGAGAGGATGTGGCTCATGGCTATTATGTCCTTGGCAGAGCATTAGACCACAGGTGTGACACCAGGCATCACACACTACAATGGGGGCCACTAGGCAGCATGCATGGCTGCCATGGTAGGGGTCCAGTTAGTGACATGTCAGGCCGTGGGGGATGGGCTCCTGGATGACTGAAGCTGTCTCATCATTCCGGTCCTACTGAGGCTGTTGCTGTGGGACTTTGGGGGTAATATAAACCCCTACACTGTTCAGATTCCTTGGTGGGTGGTAGCACTTGTCTCCTAGATGTGTGGATGTGGATCTGCTTCGTCTGAAGCTGACAAAAAAAATGTGGATGTGGTCGCAGCCAAACCAGTAACTTTATAGACTGGACACTCTGAACTTAGGTGCTTAGAATGGCATCAGGTGTGTGGCCCAGGAATGGAAGCTAGCAAGTCCGTCTTGTGCCCACTCTCTGGTGTGGTATTACTAAACAGTCTCTAGGCTGCTCCTAGGTTAGTATGGGAACCTATGCTGGTGTTGGGCCCCTCACCATTCCGGTTACAGAGTCTATAGATGTATTGTGGAGCCCCAGGTTGTCTTCTGTGAATCTTCTCCATGTGTGGTCATACCCGCCCCCTCCCCAGGTACCTTCTAATATTGCCATGTGAACCACCCCATCTTCTTCACCTCACTTTGTGTGTCTCCCGTCACTTCTCTGGTGATTTACAGTGCTCTCTCCAAGAAGATTTATCCATAGGTGTACATGTACTGCAACTTTTGATCCTCTCCTTGAGAGAGGCATGTGTACTGCTTCTAGTCTGCCATCTTGGCTGCCTCCTCTATTCTTTCTTTAGTTAACTACTAAAACTGCCATTAGCCACATGTTGGAATTTCTTATCCTATTCTTAATATATATTCATTTCTCTGTAGTATTTTTTATCTTTTTGTCCTGTGCTACGTTGTGTGAGAATTCTTTAGACTACTTTCCCAATTTACTAGTTCTTTCTTTACGTGTGTCTAATCTAAAACATGTCTATTGAACTTTGGGGAGCAAAAACTATTGTTTTTCATTCCTAGATGCTCTTTTTTTTTTTTTTTACAATATTTTCCATTTGTGTGTGCGTGTCTCCTTAATGATTTAAAACATTTTATAGGTTCTTTCATTTGTTCTGTTTTCTTAAGTTTTGGTTGTACCATTTTTCTATTATTTTTGTAGACTCTTGCTCCCAACATTTTTTTGTGTGTGTGATTTTTTTTTTTTTAAATACTGGCTGTGAGTTATCTAAATGGGAATTTTATAGAATCTGGATTGTGAATGTTTTCCTACAGGGAAGTCTGTGTTTACTTTTTCCATGTGCCTCAGAAGAATCCCAGCCCAGCACCAGTTTTTTTTTCATTTCAATTGCTTGATCTTAGCAGCACTCATATGCCATGCAAGTGGTGTACATTTTTACTCCAAACCCGTATATAGCATAGGAACCCTTTTCAGAAATGAGATTTCTCATTACCTGTCTGGATCAGGGAAGATAATTTGGGGGATCCTTTTTACTAATGATGCATGCAGCCTTTAGTTAAAGCAATGCTATTCAAACTTTGATTTGTGGACCAGCAGCATCAGCATTACCTAGAAGTTTACTAGAAATGCAAATTCCAAAACTCCTGGGTCAGCCCCTCTGTGGGTATACTGACGAATCTGACTTTTATCAAGCCCTCCAAGTGATTCCTGTTGATGCCAACTTTTGGGAAGTCTGGCTTTAAAGCAAGTCCCGGCTTCATGCAGGAATCTTAGTTCCAACTTATGTCATTCAGGACAGTTCTCAGTTCTTATTGTCTATCACTTAGTGAGTACTAAAACCCAAAACTCTAGCTGTTCTGGCCTAGCTTTAGGTTTAGTAGACCTCCTCGCCAGTCCTTTTTTTACTCCAAGATCCTCTGTAACAATAAATTTTTTGTACTACTTGAGTTGGGTTTTCATTTGACTGTTTGTGCATCCAGGACTTCCCTTTGTTCCTTGTGAACTCAACCATGTACTTGTTTTATTCTGCATTTCAAGATGTTTACTTTAAAAGAGCTTCTAGCGTCTCGGCGCCTGTGGCTCAAGCGGCTAAGGCGCCAGCCACATACATCTAAGGTGGCGGGTTCGAATCCCCAGCCCGGGCCCGCCAAACAACAATGACGGCTGCAATCAAAAAAATGGCCGGGCACTGTGGCGGGTGCCTGTAGTCCCAGCTACTTGGGAGGCTGAGACAGGAGACTCGCTTGAGCCCAGGAGTTGGAGGTTGCTGTGAGTGTGATGCCATGGCACTCTACCCAGGGGGATAGCTTAAAGCTCTGTCTCAAAAAAAAAAAAAAAAAAAGAGCTTCTAGCATTGCTATAGCCATTTAATTGCCAGAAGACCTTAGCTAAATTCTTTTAGCTTTGGAAATAAGATTGGGAATAGATAACATAGCTCTCAATTTTCTTTATTTTATGACGGGGATTGTATATTGTAGTATCTAACTTAATTCTTTGATACTACAGGTTCTTTAAATCTAAAAAAATGATACAGGAAAAAAATAAAGCAAAGGTATTGACATGATGTCTTATACAGAATAAAAATAAATAGGAATATTGAATATTTAGGGTTCTTGCATGTTACAGAATGGAGTCAAGATAATTTCCCTCAAAAAATGCTTATTATATTGTAGGAGGTAAGCTACATCCTTTCCATGCACTATATAATTACTTACCTGCAATGTGCATTCGCTTTCTCAACTATAAAATGAGGAAGGACTCAAATCCTTTGAAACTGCCCATCCCCATTTTGTAGGTGAGAAGACTAAAGCACACTGAAGGTAAGTGACTTTCCCAAATCACATGGGTATTAAATGACGTGGAATTTGAACCTCAATAGCCCACTATAGAGCTGATGCTTTAACCAAGTATACCACACACTTCCATTTAGAAAAGGCAAATAAGCATTTTGAGCAAACATGTTTTGTGTGTCATACTAGGAGCTTTTACTTCTTATCTATTTACTGCTTACAAAATCCTATGAATGGTTATAGTCCATCTGACCTTTTTAAATTTTTCCACAGATGATGCTTGCATAGGTTAAGTGATTTGACCCAGTGATTCAGAAAGTTGAGTTCGTACCCACATCTGCTTGTTGCCAAAACATCCTTTATATGGAAACTGGGCTGGTTTACTTAGTTCAAAATTGTTTCCTCTGTGGTTATAATATAAATAATATAATATAATATAATATAAACTTATTGCTTGCAAAATTGCCAGTTCAACTATTGGAAGTTTTTTGTTTGGGCACTGAGTAATTTCCACTGGGGCCCTATGACGTAACAGAAAGAACCATTGGGTTCTGGTCTAAGAGGTCTGTGCTTTTTTTCTATGACTAAGTAGCTAGTCAGGCCATTTGTTATGTCACCTGTTTTCTATTTTCTCCCTGTATTTTACTTTTCTTTTTTGTTTTAAACTACCTGATCTCTAAATGCCTAGTATATACCACATATTCTAATTTAACACCAGTAGTCGTAATAGTTTAGTTTTTAATACTAAAGACAGTTGCATCTTGATGATTCTATCTAACTTATCTGATTTTCCCCAGTAAGACTCCATATAGTACTTTGTGATGTATAGCAATGCAAATTTACAACGTTCATTACTGATATTTGGAGAATTACAATAGATTTGGACATTTTTTGGGACCCTCCTGATATTCACTTCTGAAGAATCTTATTAACATCCTGCATCATGACTAGAAATGCAAATACTTGATTTTAAAAATCTTATAAAACAGAAAAAAATCATTTGAATTTGGGCAATTTAACATATTTGAGAAAAGTACAGATTCTAAAATCAGACCTGGGTTAGATTCTCACTTCACCAGTTCTTAGCCCTGAAGGCAAGTTTCTCAACCTGTCCCCTCCCCTGTAAAATGGGGAAAATAATCTTCTGTACATAACTGGATAAAGATTAAGTGAGCAAATGTGTGAACACCTATAGCATGGTGACTATAGTCAGTGACCACTCAATATATTTTAACTGCTACTATTGTCAGTGTCACTATAACGATTCCTATTAAACATCTTTTTTGTATTACAACTCTTTGTGAATGAGCTACCAGGAAGATAAAAATATGATACTGAAATTGAATGTACGTTTTTAAGCTTTGTTGAAGACCTTGGAGTATGTGGCTTCCAGTCAGCAAGAGCAAAACTGTACAGGCCACAGCAAACCTTTAGCCCTTTCTTAGTGAGTACAGATGTAGTTCTTCCCGTTGGTTAGCAGCTGCTGCTATTGCTTAGATAACTTTCTGTATTTGAGCTTCTGCAGTTTGGCTTCACAGGCTGTAGACTGTACTGACAAGTTGAGATGATCCATTTCTCAGTCCTGTACACTAGTGGGCCTGCCTGCTCTGACACTTTTAGCAATTTACTTTCTATGGCCCTGTAGCATTTCTCCCGCCTACCTGGCTAAGAGTCTCCTATGACCATTCACCATGGGGCAAATGGATTGCTTTACATTTGCATCAAATCTTTGGAGATGTTCACTACCTAAGAAGTTGGGTTGCTTAGCTGCTGGCAAATTGCCTATTTCTGGGTTTTAACTCTTAGAGATCTTTTATGACTATCTCCTGTAACTAGCTAGACCAGAAGATCTGCTGACCAAAGTAGTAGCTTGTGGTGGACCCTGATTTCTCCTTGGGTTTTAATGCCAAGCTCTATATATTTCTGGTTTCCTGACAAGGTGGTTATTTAGTGTTATATTTGTTGAATTGTAAATTTCCTTTCTGTGTCATTATTAATTTGGGGGACTATAAATTTTTCCCACTAGAAGTGGTATTTGATCTTAGTATCTAAAACCTGATTTTTAGATCAAAGCACTGGGCTGATTATTCACAATGATTAATATACTCCAAACCCAATTAATGTCACTTGTTACTACTTGTCATATATTTATTGTTTATTATATAGTAGTCAGTGATGATACAACGTCAAATAAGATATCTTTCAAAGAATAGTTACTGTGGTGTATACTTGCTGAAATTTATTGAGCTGCACATTTGATAACCTTTTCTATGTCCATTTTATGCTTCTTAGTAAAAAAGTTTAAAAAAAAACTGTCTGACCTTGAGTTTATAGTCTGGTAGGAAAGAAGACATGTAAATTAGTGATTTCAAAACAGGATGATGAATGTTATTACATGAGCAGATTTCCGTGGAAGCCCAGAGGAAAGTCGTATTATACTAGGGATTTATGAGAAAATTCTTAGAAAAGATGGTACTACATCTGACTTTTAAAGGTTAAGTAGAAGTTATCCAGGCAAAGAAAGGTATTCAGAAGAGAAGAAGGAGCCTTATGAAAACAAGGTTTCATGGAACACCTTACCTGGATGAGACAGGGTTCTATAGGGACGGGTAGGATGTGGGAGCAGAAATTGGCCAAATTATCTTCTGGAACCAAATCTGCAGAGACCCTGGATTTAAATCTGAATACTCTCAGGACAGGACCCAAGAAATAGTAATATTTATGAGTTTAGCCATGCAAAGAGGAGTTCATAAAAGATACTGAGGAGTGACAAAAAGAATAGGCGGGCCCTCTAGAGAGTGTTCTCACATAGCCAATCCTCCTGTATAGGAATGTGGTCTGCAGTGTCAAATATTTTTTTTTTTTTTTATTGAATGGTAACTATGTACATTAATGCACTTCTAGGGTACAGTGTGGGGTTTTCACATGCAATCCGAAATACTTCCATCAAACTGGTCAACACAGCCTTCATGTGCAGTGTCAAATATTATAGAGATCCCAGATAAGACAGGAATAGAAATACGTCCGTTGATTTCAGCAATATGGAAGTTACGTACTGAGAATGATGTTGCAATTCTATAAAACAAATGATCTGTAGTATTTCTAAGTATGTCATCTTGTCTTTTGGAAGCTATTGCCCTCTTTTTAATTCTTTTTTAACCATCTCAATTTTTTTCTTCCCACTTAATTTGCATTTTGTGTATCTTTTTAATTTTTACAATTCTTTATCTGACTTTTTTCCTTTTTTTTTTTTTTTTTTGAGACAGTGTCTCACTTTATTGCCCTTGGTAGAGTGATGTGGCATCATAGCTCACAGCAACCTCCAACTCCTGGGCTTAGGCGATTCTCTTGCCTCAGCCTCCCAAGTAACTGGGACTAAGGCACCCACCAGAACACCCAGCTATTTTTTTGTTGCAGTTTGACTGGGGCTGGGTTCGAACTCGCCACCCTCAGTATATGGGGCCGGTGCCCTACCCACTGAGCAACAGGCACTGTCTAACTCTTTCCTTTCTATTTAAAAATCTAGTCTTATTAAATATGAAAAAGACAATTTTATTATGCAAATTTGTCTAAAATATTTTCTGTAATCACCTATTCTTTATTAAATGGGATTATCTTTTTATATAAACCACTAAATGGCTCCTTTTGCACTTTTCTTTGTATTTGCATACAGCTCAACCTGCCCAGCATAAATAACTCTATTTCCTGAAAGGCCTTCTTGCAGTCTTCTGCTTCATGTTCTCCTCTCTTCATAGCTCACTGTCTTATTTCATAATGACTCCTAATCAAAATTTAATGAAGCCAGTTAGAATGTGTATTTAGAAATACATGTGATACTATACATATGGGGAGAGAGAGAGAATCTCTTATAAAGAGTCATTTAAATAATTTCAGAAAAATACTTTTTACTTTTTAACAAATGCTTTCTATTTCAGAACAGTTTTGAACATACTGTTGTTATTGTATATAGTTTATCCTGCTCATAGCAATGAGATCATGACAACGAGATCATTACCTAGAAAGTGTTTTCCTTTCTACCCTTTTAGGAATGTTTATGGTTTTTGTGATCTTTAAGAATTTTAGAAATTGCTTTAAAAGTATAATTTGATCTGCTGGAGCTTTAGCCTGGAGGGTTCAGTTGAATTCAGCATTGTCAACTATAACTATAACTCAGGATGTGTGGTTATTTTGATTGTCATTAATATTATGGTACATAAATTTTACTTGTCTATTAATTCCTCTTCAGATTAGTTTTGATTATTAGTGTTTTGATGAACCTGTTTACTTGCAGTTACCAAGTTGTAGTATTAAGTAATTCATGTACTCTCACAGAATATGATTATCCTTTGATATTCTTGAAGTTTGTATTAACTCTCAGTTGAAAAGTCATGGCACTTGCAAGTATATAACAATCATAGTAAAACTTCCTGTGGTAATCACTAGGGCTCTATGCAGGAGAAGGGGTCATTGATCAAATTCATATAATTACTCTATTTGTCCTTTGCTATTACTACTGTTAGAATTTAAAATTCTTCCTTTTCATTCTTTTGGTGTATATCTGTATTTGTTCCCTCCTTTTACCCCTTTTACTGAATCATTTTGAGATTTCTAACGTAATTTTAACATACTTTGATTTGAGACAATAGAAGAAATCTGAAATCTATTAAGAATATTTGACAAAAAATGTTACCATATTTCAAAATAGTTAAAAGGCAAATTATGCCTTTGTGGCCTATACCACACACAACAGCAAGACCGTAGCCATTTTTATGCTTTAATATTATAGCATTACTGTAGTATTAGAAGGTACTTACATGTGTATATAAGTTTTTATAAACTGTATTTACTGATTGATTTAAAATATTTGATATTCTTTTATCATTTAGCTTTGAGGAGTACTTAATAAAGCTGAAATTTTATTAAGGCATTTTACTTTAAAAGAGCCATATGCTAAGATTTGTAGTATTTGTGATATTTCAACATATTTATGTTAAATTGTCTATATATTTCACTGAGGTACTTTTTGCTAGATTTCACTGTTTATTTCAAGTTGGCCATTACCCAAAATGCACAAAAAATTTTCTTTCATATATCCAAACTAAAATTTGCCTTAGATTTAAAAAAAAAAAAATCACCTTAGTTTTTGTTACTTGATACTAGTATCTACTTTGGGTTTTTTTTTCCCCTTTAATAATTCATAGTATGTAAGGTTCTTAGTATTTTCTCTATAGTCTTGAATGTTTAATAAATCTGAATTAAATAATAACAAGTGAAAACTCCTTGTAGTTCTTGGAACATTATAAGTTCTTAATAAATACGTTTTGCCATTGATTCCAAGCTTTCAAACTAAAATGATAAATTAGGGAATTTATTGAACAGTCGTCTTCTCAGTCCTGCTCATTTGCCACACCGTTAGACACTCTTGTATTCCCGTGTCCTTCCCAGAATAACTTGTGTATATGTGAGTAAATAAGAATACATATTATTTTGCTATTCGTTGTTACCCAGATGATGGCATAATACGTATTTTTTTAACATCTTGCTTTTTACTTACCATTTCTTGGAGATTTTTCTGTATTAGTGTATAAGGAACTTCCTTGTTCCTTTTAACTGTGCTGGGACTCCATCATATGAACATAATTTATTTAACAAGTTTCCCTATTGATATAAATTGAAGACGCTTTCAGTTTTTTGCTGTAACACTGCTGTGAATAACAATATCCCTAATTCATTCCACTCTAATAAAAGTATGGCTGCAGAATAATATCCCCAAACTAGAATTGGTAAGTCAAAAAGTGTGTGGCTTGTTAATTGTGGTAGGGGTTGTGTAGTTTTTTTTCCTACAAGGTTGTACCAATTTTTTATTCCCACTATGAATGAATAAAAGTATGTTTCCCCATATATACTTGATTGGTAAACGGAAGGTTTAATTTCTATATTATGTGTACATACTTAAGATTCAGAATAGATGAGAGTACTCCATAAATTACAGTTTTTAGTATTTAGAAGATAATACTACATTTAGCAATCTGAGTCACCTGTTGCGTGATATGTGGCTAGATGTTTATACCTCTTCTGAGTTATCAAAATGTAAAGCAATGTTAAATCAGTGGGGATAATAAATTAACTCGCCAAAAAGATTATAGTAACAGTAGCATTCCTGGATATATGTTCAAATACCAGCAGAGTATAGTTTCCAAATAAGATTTTATTTCAAGTAAGTGTGCGTGGGGGGAGGGGGGGTGATTGGTAATTCTATAAATAGTTTTGAGCCAATCTCCATTATCTGAGGGAAAAAAATAAGGTAAAATGTGATCCCTCCTACATGGCTTTTAGCAGAATAAATTCCAGAGGAAGTCAAGGTTTATACATTATGTAAATAAAAAGTACGTAACTTGCTAACATTTGTTAAAAGAGAAACAACCGTACATATTTACTCACATGTAGCATAGTCATATGTAAATATAGTGAAATGGAAATAAAATTTACATAGTGGTAATGGAAGTTGACTCACAAGGGTACTTGAGAGATGGACAGTCAGTATTTGAGTATTGAAGAATTAAGATTGCTTTTTTTCTATACACTTTTCTTTCTGACTTTAATTTTTTGACCCACATGCAAGTATAAATACATGTTTAAAAAAAGTCGAATACTTGTGTCTTCTTTTAGTCCAAAAAATATGAGTCCAGGTGTTTCCTTCTTATTGCATTCTTTCCAAAGGGATAGATTTCTCCAAAAGATGGAGTATTTTGCTATTTTTGCCTGCTATTTACCTTGAGGTTAAGTCTGTTGGTTAGAGTATACTGGTAATGACACCAATGACATGGGTTTTATTTCCATGTGGTTTAGTTAACTTTGGTTTTCCATTGCCACAGACAGCTCCCATAATTATGTCTAAAATGTGTTCTTGGCCCAAGGGAGACTGGGAGACCTGATGAAGCAAAGTGCAAATCCATCTCCATGTGGGTCAATGGACACTCATAAGCTTACCCAGCTGATGGGGGAAGGGCATAGGTAGAGGGGAACCCTAATAATGGAATCCCTACATTCACTTCCTAATAATACAAAATTCCTTTTATTTATACTGGAAAGTTCAAGGTATATGATTTAATGTATTGGTTTTAAAAGTCAGTCAGAGGCTCAGTTTATAGGCAGGTCTTGAAATATTAACCAGGGTTACCTTTTGAAAATAAAAAAATGAGTCATGCCCAGCCCTTCCCAATTACATAATATTTATTTACCCAAATGCTTTCTCAGTTTAAAATATCTCGGCCTTATATTTGAAATTACATATAACAAATATTTGATGAGGTAGTTTACTGCAATAAAATGTTAGAAATTTACAGTTTTAGTCTTTGCAGCATCATGGTATGTCTCTAACCTCAAGTCATGATTCAGAAGGCTTCCAAATCTCAAAAAGTAATGTACTTTAATTTTTAACATAAATGTATAATATATATTCCTATAGTCAATATTCATTAAGTATTTGCTGGATTCCAGGAAATACTTTAAATAAGTGCAAAGAGACCCCTGGCAACTTCCAAAGAGCTTTCAAGTAATGAATAAGGGAGAGCAGGTAAATAAGGAGACCATTATTATTTTTAAAAATAGTGGACCGTGCTGTGTCAAAGTAAAGTATAGGGCCCTAACTGTGAGAGCAATTACTAAAAGTATCTAGCTCCAAAGGGGAAAGCTTTGTTGGATCCTGAAGAACGCGTAAGAGTGAGTTGGCCAGGATAAACAGGGTAGGTAGCTGATAGCAGCTGAAGAAGCAGGCTTGGACTTAGGGGTTCAAGGGAGTACGATACACTTAAGAGCTGCAAACAGATTATTATGATTAGAATTTAGAATATGGAAAGGAATGGTGAAAGGTGAGACTAGAAAATTAAACTGAGTTGAGTCCACGAAAAGTTTTTTTTTAGATCCTGCTGGGAATGTAGATGATATTCAAAAAGCAATGGGAAGTGACTGAGGTATTTTCGGCCAGGTTAGGTTGGAGGAAACCAAGGGTGTGAAATAAGATGTGGTTTGTGTTATATAAAGTTCAGTTTTACATTAGTAGGAAGAATAGAATTAGAGTCACTTATTCAACATGTATTTAGTGAGAACCTCCCATGTGCCCAGCACTCTTCCAGATGCCTAAAATACTTAGTGATCTGAACAAACACAATCTGCTGCACTTATATCCTAGTGGTGGGGAAAAGACAAAACAAATAAATATATAATGTTCTCCATGTTAAAAAGTACTATGATAAAATGTTTTTTTTTTCTTCTTCTGGGTAGATGCCCAGTAAAGGGATTGCAGGATCAAATGGGAGGTCTAGTTTGAGTTTTTTGGATCTACCCAGAAGAAAAACAAATCATTTTATTATAAGGACATTTGCACTAAACTATTTATTACGGCTCAATTTACAATTGCCAAATTGTGGAAACAACCTAAATGCCCATCAATCCAGGAATGGTTTAACAAGCTATGGTACGTGTATGCCATGGAATACTATTCAGCCACTAAAAAGATGGTGACTGTACATCTTTTGTATTAACCTGGATAAAATTGAAACACATTCTTCTTAGTAAAGCATTGCAAGAATGGAGAAGCAAGAATCCAGTGTACTCAATTCTGATATGAGGACAACTGATGCTAATACATGGTGGGAGTGGGGCAATGGGAGAGTGGAGAGAGGGAAAGAGGTAGGGGTAGTGAGGGGTCACGGTGTGTGACATACCTTTGGTTGCGAGACACAATTATAAGAGGGACTTTACCTAACAAACGTAAGCAGTGTAACCTGGTTTTTTGTACCCTCAATGATTCCCCAACAATTAAAAAAAATACATATTTAACCCTACCATTAAGGAATAATAATCACTATGTACTTACAAATCTTTATCTATCTATCATTATTTTAAATGTCTACTTATTATTCCATCATTTGAATATAACATAATTCACTTAATTATTCTCCTGTGGTTATGATTTTTTTTGCTGTTATAAATAATGTGCAATCAATGCCTTTGAATATATATTTTTAAAACAAAGTACTATGAAGAAAATCAAGGCAGGGTAGGTGGAAGAGACAGATGAGAATTTTTAAATCCCTTTCTGATATGGTAGCTTTTGAGCAGAGGCCTGGATTGAAGGGAACCTAAGGACTAGGCGGAAGAACTAGACCTGGCAAATATCCTGAGGGGAGGCAGTGTTAATGGCAGGCTTTGGGAAGAACAGGAAGCCAGCAAGGAGAGTTCTAACAGGTGACAGCAGAGAGAATACCAGTGGGGTGTTGAAAGGTTGGTTGAATATGTGAGGGTAGGACTTAGAAGTGAGATCCCTTGAGGAGGGTGGGGAGGGCTATTGAGTAATCTGTAAAAAACAATAGTGTTGAAAATCCTTCTGTTAACAGATTGATGCCACGGAGCCTTTTCTTCCAGTGAGATGAGAAGCTAGGGCGAAAGGGGCTTCCTTTCTCCCCAAACCTGCCAGCATCTGCCTTACTGGACCTGAGTGCTCTTACTCTTGAATTCCTAGAAGCTTTTTGAAAATATGCCCAAGATGCTTAACTTACAAAATGGTTCCTAAGATAAGAGCACTTTGGTCCATGAAGAATTTGGTAAAGGAATTTGCAGGATTTTGTCTTCATTGTAACACATCTACAGTAGGTAGGCAGGTTAGTACCTGTGAACATTCTAACTTCTGCCCTTGAAAGATTACAGGGGGATCTATCAGTTGTGTCAAAAAAAGGTTTTTCTCTTGAAATTCAGCCTACAGTTCATTTGCATTCTTAATTTCACATCTGCTTTTGCTTCTTTAAGACTCTATCTCTTTCCTCCCTCTCTTTTTCTTCTTGTGCTATTTTGGTTCCCCTGTAACCGGTTGTATTTATTATATAACTTCGGTCACTTTTTAATATATACCTATTTTCCTTAGAGAATATACTTATTTTGAAAATGAGTTGCAGGTGTTTGTGTTTAGATATAGCCTTCAATATTGTTGATAATACATGTGTGTGTATATATATATATATATCTTACGTACATGTATATGTTTATGTATAGAAATAGGTATATAACACACTGTCAACAATACCAAAAGCTACATCTAATGACACACACATGTAACTCACTTTCATACATACACATTTATGTATACACATATACACATGTGTATAGAGAGTGATGATGGAAGAGGAGAGGGCATGTCCTTACTGACAAGGTGAAATTTGAGCAGAGATTATGTTGTTACGTATATAACAGAACATGGTGTTCAGGAGTCAGGCTTTTCTGCTCTCTACATACATATATTTATGTATGAAAGTGCTGGGAAGAGAGGCCATAGTTTGAGAGAAGAGCCTTGAGGTCTGTTACAAACTTGCAGACCTGCCTAAACCATAGGGATTAAACTGCAAGTACAGTACATTCTGTTTCCCAAACAAAGATAACATTTTCTACTTTCGGGAATCTAAACAATGAGCATTTTCCTTTCCTTCCCCTGTTTTATAAGCCTGAACTCCCTCTAGCCTGTCAGTTATGATTATATGTACTGTTCCCAGCTAATGCAAATAAGAGAAGCTGCTGATGGAAAAGGGAATTTTGAAGAGACTTCCAGAAGTATTGTGGCAACATGAAATTGATTCAATCAGTGTGCTGGGGGAGCTCACAGACCCTGGCTTCTTTGTGTCTACCAGTCATCACCACCATCTAATGTGGGATGTACATTTTTTTTGCGTTTTCTGGATCTCTTTTTTCAGTCAAAACACTGCAGATCCAGAAACAAAAAAGTCAGAATGCCTCTGTTTTTTTATGATCAGTCCAATAGGAAAGGAAAAGTTAATTAAAATCTAGGAAAGTGAAAAGAGTTTAAAGATAGGCTGTACAATGTGGCCAGTGTTAATATGACAATTTGTTAATGGACTAGGCAGTTGTAATCAGTGTTAAAAATTACTTGAGGCTTTTTTATGTTTAGTAAATGCTACTAATTAAAGGAAGCAATGACCTGTGAGATTATCCAAGAAAACCATTTGCCATCTGACCATAACACCAAAGAAAACACTCATTTAACAATTTTTATTTTATCCTATTATCTTATACTGAAGATGGTTTTGGTTTACTTCTATTTTCCTATCATCAGTTGGGTAGATTTTGAATTTCCTCTGTTTAAGTGAGAAACACGTTGTTAATTCTCATTAATAGTAAGGGATTAAAACCACTGACGTTCCAAACCTTCCTATTTATGAACTGAGTTTCATATACTTCGCTACCCTTTAGAAGTTTTGATGTCTGGTTTGGGGAAAAGCAGTCCTTGAAAGGCATTCTTGTTTTTTTTTTTTCTTTTTCTTCTTTTTGTCTTGACATTGACGTGAAAAGAAACAGATCTGACAAATGAAAATATTTGTGGTATATAATCCATTTGTTAAAAAAATTCTGCTTTGTGCTGTTTCCTATTTCCAGATGAAACAGTGATTTAATTTGTTTATTAGAATTTAAAAAGACTCTAGATAGGAAGATATAGAAGAATTACTGTAATTGTGAGGATTTGAGGAACAAAAAGGGAAGATTTGCAATTATCTAAAGTGTATTTACCCTGAATGTAAAAGAAAACAGATAGATATTAGAGGGAAATGAGAATGATTTTGTCACATGTCCTTGTTATCTATAAACAATTCTAACAATGAGAATAATTATACTAAGTGAAGAATCTGTTTGGGTTGCTAAAAAGTTTTAGGGGGATGATTGTCATCCATATTAATTCAGAATAATTATTACTCATACGGATTGAGCCACTCTACTAAGAGATAGCAACTTGCTCTGAGAGACCATGCAGTAGCCTACCGAAGAACAGTGCTTAAAATTTCAGTATTAGAGGAATCTTTACGATAATCTAGTAAACAACCTGATAAAATCACAGTTTTTGTTGATAGGGTCTGTGTGACCAGGAAAGATTAAGTTTCCATTTTTAGAAATCTGCTTAGCTAATTAATAGCAGAGAAAGAACTAGACCCTACATATCCTGACTCCTCATATAGAACTTTTTCACCATATTACATGACCTTCTTTGAAAGGTCTTAATGGAAAAAATTTGTTCATGAACTTGAACATTACTGATTGGCTCTTTTGATTTTTGTCTTTTTTGTCCTAATTACTCAGTTATCTGTGTTTCAGATCAGATTAGATTCTTCTGACTATTGCCAGAGGAGAACTACTTTTGGAACAAGAAGTCCCAACTACTGTAAAAAGATTAGAAGGGATAAAATACAGAAAGAGTAATATAAAGTGTAATGAGGTAAATTATAGTTATAATTTCAGAATAATTATTTTGAAATGCCAGTAGAGTTCACTGATTTTGTATCATCTGACTTGTTCATCTAATGTTTTTATCTTGAGGGTCAGGTAACAAGTCCATGTCATTCCTGTATCAGCCCAGGATAGCAAGCTGTTGACTTCTCCAACTTTGCAGAGTACCGCAATGTAGAAGCAAGTGCTTCCCTTTTTCCCTCTTTTCCCTTAAATCTATAAACATTTATAAGAAATTTTGCCTTTATTGTTTTCTTAAAAACAAATGCAAATGTTTCTTTGGTATACACAATATCCTGAACTAGATCCCCTAAACATGGTACTTATCAAAAAGCTTGAATCTATTAGATACTTGCTCTACCATTTTGTGATACTTTATTAAGAAGAATGTTCTTAGACTGTTTATTGCAGCTCAATTTAAAATCAGCAAAATGTGGAAACAGCCTAAATGCCCACCATCCCAGAAATGGATTAACAAGCTGTGGTATATACCATGGAATACTATTCAGCCATTAAAAAAGGAGACTTTCCATCCTTTGTATTAACTTGGATGGCGGTGGAACACATTCTTCTTAGTAAAGTATCACGAGAATGGAAAAACAGGAATACAATGTATTCAATTATAATATGAAGACAGTAGATGAGCTAATATGGGGATCGGTAGGGAATGAGAGCATGGGGATAAGGGAGGAGGGAGAGAGATTGAGGGTCATAGTGTATAGCACACCTCTTAGGGGCAGGACACAAGTATAAGAGGGAGTTTATCTAACAAATGCAATCAGTACAACCTAATTCTTTGTACTGTTAATGAATCCCAAACAATTAAAAAAATTGTTCTTCAGCTCCATCCAGGTAAACAGGAGAAAAAAATACAAATGCAAGTGGTGGGGAGGAGAAAGCAGGGAAAAGGAAGGGGGAGGAGGAAAGGGAATTAGTAATTTCTTACCTAATGGACACAGTGGAAGGGTATGCAGCACACCCCCTGGGTAAAGGGCTTAACTACAACTTGAGCTTTATCTAACAAATGCAAACAATGTAACCTAATCATTTGTACCCTCATATTAATCTGAAATTTAAAAAGAAAACCTTGAGTCTAATTAACAGATCCAAATCCATAGCAATGAACTGTAACAGAATAATACTATGATAAAAGTAGAAACAAAGCAATTTGGGAACACAGAAGAAAAAGCATTATCTTCAGGCATATGAGTACTGTGTGGGCATAGGATGGTTTGTGAAAGCTATTTGGTTTGAGCTGGGATTTGAAGAATGGTTATACATTGTCAAGGTAGTGAAGGCCAGCATGAACATGCAGATAATGCGAGAAGATGTTGTAGCAATGACAAAAGATAATACTCTGGGAAGTAAATTTGTAGACAGAGCCTTTATAAAGAGTGTACTAAGGAATCTGGCCTTTATCTCAGTGAAATACTAGCCACATTTCACTCATCTCCCTTACCCCCATGTCTATAGAGGATATTAAAAACAAATTCAAAAACTTCTTTCTATTGAGCCTAGGCATATCTCTAGAATACTTGACCATATACCCCAGGAAGTCATGATCAATCAATCAACCTGTGGCAACACTGGTGCAGTCCAATACTATGAGCAGTTCAAAGCCACAGACCATCTTTGAGCAAAGAGTGATGTGAACATACCTGTTTTAGATTAATAAGTCTTTGACAGTGTAGGAGAAAGATTCAAGTGCTTAGAGACTGGAGGTATGGAACATGGACAGAGTGCTATTATAATAATGTGGGTGAAAATTTCAGGGAATGTTTTAGAAGTAGAATGTAGACTTGAACATATATCATTGCTGAAAGTTTTAGTAAATAGGCTTTATTTTTACCCATAACATTCATTTGAGATTTAACAAAAACTACATTGTTTCACAGCATTTACCTGCATTGATCCTTACAAGATTCCCCTATATTGATTCCTACATATCGAATCAGCAACAAGGACTAAATTTCTAGTTTATAAGGTATGAGGAGGGAGAAGTTAATAGTATTGTGGAATCTCCATCTTCAGAACAGAATACAGTAGCTGAGAGATTATTGATGGTCTTTCTCCCAACAATATGGGATTTTATTGAATTTCTCTCTTGTCAAGTATTCAATTTCTCTCTAACTGTTAACACATAATGTATATTTATAATTGATAATAATTATCCTGCTATCTGTAGTGTGATGAAATAGTGATGATAATTATTCATCAAGAAAGTTACATATGTTATCTCACTTAATCTTTGTATAATAATCCTAGAATGTTATTAATGTCTCCATTTTAGAGGGAAGAGGAGTAGATTAACAAGATTTCATACTGAATGATGCTAAAGCTCGTTCTTTGTGTTCCATTTACACAGGAAATGGTGGGCTTTCCATGTCTTTTTTTTAAAATTTAACATATGATTAACATAAAATAAAATTTAACTTTTTAAATTATACATTTTAGTATAGCCATGAGGTCTTGCAGCCATCACTACTGTCTAATTCCAGAACATTTTTTATCAGCCTGGGAAGAAACCTGACAACTATTACGACTCACTCTGTTCTCTTCCCTCCAACCTCTACTTATCTACTTTTTGCCTCTATGGACTTGCCTATTCTTAACATTTCCTATAATGAAATGATACAGCATTATATGGAAATACTACAGTTTATTTATCTTTTCACCATCTGATGGACAGGTGGGTTGTTTCCGTCTTTTAGCTGTAATGAATAATGTCGGTGCCCAAAAAGGCCACTGTCTGATTTGCTGAGGCTGCACTCCAGAGCCAGGAAAAATGAAAGGGTTCATTCAGAAATGGCAGAATTTCTTCCTCCCATTAAGTTTAAGAGCCCTTTGAAAAGTGAAGTTCCTGGGCTTCCTTAGTAAACACTTTGCACCTCGTAAGTTTTAGTATATTGTGTTTTTGTTTTCATTCTTTACAAAGCATTTTCTAATTTCACTTTTGATTTCTTCTTTGATCCTAGGGCATTTAGGGGTATCTTGTTCTATTTCCATATATAAGGTATCCCAAAAGTGGCCCTAAAAGTTTATATACATAGGGAAAATGGGAAATTATAGCTAAATGTACCTTTATTAAAAAAAATTCATTACATAACATTTTATAGAGAGGTGGCCAACATATACAGACTATTTTGTAAATAATTTGTAAAATTGTGTAATGAATATTTTGTAAGTGAAGGTACATTTACCTACAATTTTCCACTTGTATTATGTATGGAGACTACAGTGGTAACTTTTTGGATGTACTTTATTTGGAAACTTTCCAAATTCCTTCTGTGTTTAGAGTCCAGGTGTCTTCAAACTACAGCCCATGGGCCACACACCTAGGACATTTATCCGGCCTGCCAGGTGTTTTTGCCATGGCTGCCTGTCCTGCTTAGCAGCTGACTCGTCCTGCAGTCCAGCCCTCCAATGGTCTGAGAGACAGTGAACTGGCCCACTGTTTAAAAAGTTTGAGGAACCCTGGTTTAGTTTGTTGTTAAGATCTTCTATTTCCTTTCTGACCTTTCTGCTGTCAAGTTGTTCCATCCTTTGTTGAAAGTACAGTATTGATGCTGCCACATATTATCATTGAATTGTCTGTCAGTTGTGTATGTTTTTGTTTCATGTATTTTAAGGCTCTGTTATTTGCATATATGCCTATATTTATTTTATAGTCTTGATCGACATTTTGAGAACCACTTTTGTCATAAAGTCTTTATTGTTTGATATAAGTATACCTACTCTAATTTTCTTTGGTTACTGTTTTTATCTTTTTAATTTTAATCCTTTTGTGACTGTGAATCTAAAGTATGTCTTATAGCTCAGATGCATTTTTTAAAATCCATGTGCTAATCTCTACCTTTTAATTAAAGAGTTTAATTCATTTATATTTATTGTAGCTACGGTCATGTGCTATATGAAAAAAATATTTTGGTCAGTGGTAGACTGCATATACTACAGTGGTCCAATAAGATTATAATGGAACTGAAAATTTTCTTTTGCCTATTGACATAATAGCCATCATAATGTTATAGCATACGAAGTTAAGTTTTCTATCTTTAGACATACAAATACTTTTAGGTATACAAATACTTACCATTTATGTTACAATCATCTACAGTTCTTAATGCAGTAACACAGTATACAGGTTTGTAGTCTATGAGCAATAGGTTATGCCATATAGCTTAGGTATTGTGGTTGGTTTGTGTAAGTATATCCTTTCATGTTTGCAAAATGATGCAATTCACGGACAAGGCTTTTCATAGAACACCACAGTTCTCAGAACACATTTCTCAAAACCCATCCTCATTGTTAAGTAATCATGACTGTACTTATAAGGAAATATTTAACATGTGCCATTTTGCTAGTTGTTTTGATTCTATTACATTTTCTGCCTTCTATTCTTCTATATTGCCTTCTTTTCTTTTGTGTTAAACAGATATTTAAATATTTAATAGATACTTCCTACAATTGCTATTTATTTTTTCTCTTTACCCCCTCCTCTGTCATTTATTTTTGAATTTTTTTTAATGGTTGCCCTAGAGATTACAATTTGTTTTTTATTTCAGAATATTATGAGAGTGCACAAATTTTGGTTAGATAGTTGCTTTGTATAGATTGAGTCAAAGTGAATTACCTATCCCCCCACTGCTATATAACTTTCATATGTGCACTTAAGTGTTGATGAGTTACTCCCAATGTAGTATTGAGAGCATGTGGTTTTTTTTTTTTGCATTCTTGCAATATGTCTTAGAAGAATGGTGTCCAGTTCCATCCAAGTTGTTAGAAGAGGTACTAGGTCCCCATTTTTTCTTTCTGGCTGAGTAGAACTCCATGGTATACATGTGCCATATTAATTTATTAATCCATTCATATTCATATATTGGTGGACACTTGGCTGTAATCACTTTGTGATTGTGAATTGTGCTACTATAAACATTAAAGTGTGTGTGTGTCTTTTTGATAAAATGACTTTTTTTCCTTTGGGTAAATACCTATTAGTGGGATTGTTGGATCAAATGGTAGGTCTACTTTTAGTTCCTTGAGGTATCTCCATACTGCTTTCTATAGAGGTTGGACTAGTTTGCAGTCCCACCAACAGTAAAATGAGTGTTCCCCTCTATCCCCAAGCCTTCATATGTTGTTTTCCAGATTTTTTGATAAGAGCTGTTTTCATTGGAATTAGATAATATCTCATGATTGTGATTTGCATTTCTCTGATAAGTATAGACATTGAACATTTTTTCCATTTATTTGTTAGGCTTTAGTATATCTTCTTTTGAAAAGTTTCTGTTCATGTCTTTTGCCCATTTTTTAATGGGGTTCTTTGATTTCTCTTTACTGTTTTGCTTGAGTTCTTTGTACATTTTGTTTATCAGTTCTTTATCAGATGTATAGCATGCAAATATTTTCTCCTATTCTGCAGGTTGTCTGTTTGCTTTGCTTATTGCATCTTTGGCTGTGCAGAAGCTTTTTTAATTTGATCCGATCCCATTTATTTATTTTTGTTGTTCCTGTGCTTTTGGGGTCATCTTCATAAATTCTTGGCCTAGGCTGATATCTATAAGAGTTTTCCCAACATTTTTTTTTTTTAGAATTCTTATTGTTTAATGCCTTAGGTTTAAATATTTTATGACTTTATTTTTAGAGTGATGAGAGGTATGGATTGTGTTTCAGTCTTCTATGAGAAATGTGGACCATGTTTCAGTCTTCTACATGTGGTTATTCAATTTTCCCAGCACCATTTATTGAATAATGATTCTTTCCTCTAGTGTATGTTTTTGTCTGCCTTTTTGAAGATCAGATGTCAGTCTGAGAATGCTTTTATATGTGAGTTCTGTGTTCTGATCCATAAGTCTCTGTCTCTGTCTTCGTACCATGCTGTTTTGGTTATTATAGCCTTATAGTATAATTGGAAGTCTGGTAAAGTAATGCCTCCTGATTTATTCTTATTGCATAAGGTTGCTTTGGCTATTTGGGAGTCTTTTCTGGTTCCATATGAAGCATAGAAGCAACAAGAAAAAAGTCCTGGACCAGGCAATTTCATAGCTGTATTTTACAAAGAACTGGTACCTACACTGCAGAAATTATTCTGTAACATTGAGAAGGAAGGAATATCCCTCTGAACTCATTCTACGAAACCAATGTCATTTTGGTACTAAAGCCAGCAAAGCATGCAATAAGAAAATTATAGACCAATATCTCTTATGAATATAGATGCAAAAATTCTCAACAAAGTCTTTGCAAACTGAATTTAGCTACACATTAAAAAAAATCACAATGACAAAGTGGGCTTCATCTCAGAGAAGCAAGGATGGTTGAACATATGCAAATCTATAAATATAATGCACCACATAAATAGAAGCAAAAACAGGCCAGTTGTGATAATTCATGCCTGTAATCCTAGCATTCTGGGAGGCCAAGGCAGGTGGAGTGCCTGAACTGAGGAGTTCAAGACCAGCTGGAGGAAAACTTCACCTCTATTAAAAAGAGAACAATTAGCTGGGCATTTAGGCAGATGACTATAGTCCCAGCTACTCCAGAGGCTAAGGCAAGAGGATCACCTGAGCCGAAGAGTCTGAGGTTGTTGTGAGCTATGACGTCAAGACACTCTACTCAGGGCAACAGAAGAGACTCTGTCTCAAACAAACAAACCAACAAACAAACCCAGGTGTTCTTTTCAATAAATGCAGAAAAGGCATTTGGCAAAATTCAGCACCCCTTAATGATAAGAATGCTTAACAAGATTGTCATAGAGAGGACGTACTTCAAATTATAAATGTCATATACAACAAACGCTAGCTAACATCATACTGAACAGGGAAAAATTGAAAGCATTCCCACTTAGCACTGGAACCAGACAAGGTTGCCCACTATCACCACTTCTATTCAACTTAATGCTGGACATTTCAGCCAGAGCAATTAGACAAGGGAAGGAAATGAGGGTATCCAAATGAGAAAAAAAGGTCAAACTATTGCTCTTTGCTGCTGATATATTTTATATCTAAAAAACCGCAAAGAATCAATCACAGGACTCCTAGAATTGGTAAATATATTCAGCAGAGTCTCCAGTTACAAAATCAGTATATACAAATTAGTAGTTTTCATATGTGCCAACAACAGTCAAGCTGAGAATCAAATCAAAGTGTAATACCTTTCACAATAGCAACAAATACCTAGGAGTGTATTTAACTAAAGAGGTAAAAGATATCTGTAGGGAGAACTATAAAACAGTAAGGAAGGAAATTGCAGAAGATATAAACAGATGGATAAACATATCATTCTAATGAATTACCCAAATCAACATACTACCTAGGGATTACAATTAACTTCATTTACAAAAATCTAGTTTAAATTAATGCAAACTTCATTTAAATATTATACAAATATTTTGGTTTTCTCTTTCTCCAAACACTTCCATTTCCTTTATGTTATTGTGATACAAATTGTATCTTCATGTGTTATATGCCTATCAATACAGGCTTATAATTATTTTTTCATATAATTGGTTTTTAAATGAGGTAAGGGGGAAAAGAGTTACAAACAAAAAAAATACCTTTACACTCTATTTTTATCTATATAGTTACCTTTGCCAATACTCTTTATTTCTTTGTGTGCACTTTAGTAAATTATATAAGGTGTTTGGGTAGTAACTTCAACATCTGGGCTTCCTCAGTGTGTAAAAGATCTCTCTCTCTCTCCGTCTCTAAGTAGTAGAGTATCTAACTATATACTTTACTTTAGAAATATGGATAATTGCAGTAGACTAGAAAAGAGAATATAACTGCCTGGACTAGGCTAGTTGCAATGAGCTACACAAGAAAGAGCAGGTATTGAAATGCTGACCTCTACGAGTAGTTAATAAATCAATCGACTATCAATATCCATTATCTACAAAACATTTCTGAATTTTTAAATTAGACTTTTCTTTTGAAGTTAATGTTAGATTCTCATGAAATTATAAGAAATAATACAGTGAAGTCTCATAATACATAAAGATCCTTTTATTCACTTTCACCTAATGGAAATATTTTACAAAGCTGTTGTACAGTATTACAACCAGTAATGATACAGTCAAGATACAGAACATTTCCCTCAATACAAAGATCTGTTGTGTTGCCATTTACAGCCTCATCTACTTCTTTTTGACTCCCTCTTTAAGTCTTGGCAACCTGTTCTCCGTTTCTATAATTTGGATTTTCTATTTTGGTCCATTAATCTATATGCATATCCTGCTACCCAAACCACACAGTCTTGATTACTGTAACTATGTAATTAGTCTAGAAATTGGGTAAGCTGATTTTTCCCAATTTATTTTTATTTTTTTTAAACCACGCACATACAACCAATTAATCTTTGGGAAAGCAGACAAAAATATACACTGGGGGAAAGAATCCCTATTTTAATGATAATCCCTATTCAATAAATGGGGCTGGGAAAATTATCACTCACCACTCACAAAAATTACTCCAAGATCAGTAAATGGCTTAAATGTAAAGCATGATGAAATCATTAGAATTCTAGAAGAAAATGTTGGAAAAACTCTTATAGATATCAGCCTAAGCAAAGAATTTATGAAGACTCCAATGGCAATCATAGCAACAACAAAATAAATGAATGTGACTTGATTAAATTAAAAAGGCTTCTACATGGCCAAGGAAATAATCAATAGAGCAAATAGACAGCATACAGAAAGGGAGAAAATATTCACAAGCTATAATCCAATAAATGGTTAATAACCAGAATCTACAAAGAACTCAAGCACATCAGCAAGAAAAAATTGAGCAACCCCATCAAAAGTGGGCTGAAGACATGAACAGAGGCTTTTCAAAAGAAGGTAGATAAATGGCCAATAAACCTATGCAAAATTGCTCAACATCACTAATCATTAGGGAAATGCAAATCAAAACCACAATGAGATATCACTTCAGCCCCTTTAGAATTGCTTTTATTAAGAACTCTAACAATGATAGATGCTGACATGGATGCATACAGAAGGGAATGCTTCTACACCATTGGTGGTACTGCAACCTCTATGGAAAACAGTATGGAGATACATCAAAGAACTAAAATTAGAGCTACCATTTATTCAGTAATCCCACTGCTAGGTGTTTACTTAAGGAAAAGAAGTCTTTTTATCAAAAAGACACCTGTACTCAAATGTTTTTTGCAGCACAATTCACAAGTGTAAATATGGGGAATCATCTGAGGTGTCCGTCACTACATGCACAGATGAACCAAATATGGTATATGTGTGCTGTGGAATACTCCTTAGCCATGGGAAAGGAGGACTTAATCCTCCTTTGGGATTAACAATTTGGGTGGAACTGGAGACCATTATTCTAAGTGAAATATTTAAAGACTGGTAAAATAAATACCACATGTCCTCAATATTGGGACTAACCAATGAGCTCAGATGTGCTTAGACAGGGAAGTAAAACTTAATGAAAATCAAGCAGGGAAGGGTGAGGAAGAAGGGATGGGTGAAACTCTACCTCATGGGTCCAGTGAACAGTATGTGGATGACAGACACACTTCTAACCGTGACACAAGTATTGTAAAAGTGATCCACATAAACTAAAATATTTGTTTGCTTTCAATACTTTGAAATAAAAACTATAAATTTTAAACATGTTTTAACTGTTCTAACTCCTTCTTTCCCATATAAATTTTAGGATAATCTTGTCTTTAAGCACAAAGAAAAAGAATTGTGATAATCTCTAAAATAGCCTCAGTGGTGAAGAGACAGGGCAACAATTAAGCACTGTATGCTTGAACTTGTGTTTCTTCCAGTAGTTGAAGGTTTCTTTGGTCAGGTTTTTAAAATGAAGATTTGACGTTTAAAATGTTCTGTTGTATCTTCTTTACTGTCAAATATTTTGTTTTTGTATATATCATGCACATGTTAAAATCATCTCTAATCATTTACTTCTGTGAGGGAACATATCAGTGTACTACAAGGGTAAGAAACACTGAAAATTTACGAAGATCTTGATGGAGATTGCCTCTACTTCAGCCCAGGAAGTGTTTATCAGATCTATTGTACCAACCTGGATACATGCTGGCTGTGAGTTGCTAGAGGAAACACAGTTGGTATTTGGTGTTAAACTGTATTCTGTGGCCGTATGTACTGCATGCTGTACTAGTATGCCAATTCTGAGCTCTATTCTACCTTTACAACGTAAGGATTATTGAAGCTAGAAAAAAAACATTTTTTTTTTAATTTAAATTGTTTTTTATTCCAGAGTAGAGCTGGGAATCTGGAAGGTCTGAGGAGCCTAGATCTGGGCCAGTATTCTCTACCTCAAGAAACCAGCACAAACATTTGTAGCTTCTGTGAATAAGAGATGATCAGAGAATAAGTAAAACATCAGGACTTCTGTAGACCCCCAAATATATATTCTATTGCGTCTTAGTAGTCTAGAACTAGAGCAGAGTCCAGTATAAACTGCCTTCTAAGCTAACTTGTTTAGATAAAATCTAAACTTTCCATTGGGTGAACACAATTCAGAGATAGTTATATAAAGGAAGAGAAGTGATTTTGTGCCTAGAGTTAAGCATGTGAAATTTATTCTTGATGCGGTGTTTACAATAGATCACAAACTTCCTGTTGCTCATTTTGCTAATTGTCCTATGTCATCCTTTTGGCCAAAACAGTCTTTAGACCAGTTTAATGGATAGTGATCGTTTCCTTATTGATATGTTCTAACTTTCTCTGCTCTTGTTGCCAATAGAAATGACAAAGAATGCCAATAGTTGGCTGAGCCAGAATCTTCCCTCTGCAGCGTGGTGTTTCTCAGTGCAGACCTAAGGATGAGGTAGAGTGGGGTAGATGATTGTGCTGTTTTCTGTACTGTAGCAGTTTTGTGGGTAAGCGGTTTTAAATCTCTAAGGCTGTCAAAATGGAAAGTTTCACCAGAAACAAATTAACATCAAATGAAAACATGAGTACCTGCGTTTGGTTGTTTTACCACATACCCAAGACAGACAGTGGACTGTAAACCTTTCATTTGCTGACCTAATTGGGCTCCATCTGTGGACCAGTATGTTGTTTCAGTGTCTGAGACAGACCACAAGGGATAGCCATACTTTGTGAATGTTGTTCTTCATTTTAACCTGTGTGTTTTCTTTGGTAAGGGCTGATGAGAAAACTCTTAACTCATTGAGGTGTATCTGGATATGTACCAGTGGGTGGCAGTAGATATGGCAGAGTTCTGACTATGTAGCTTCTATAAGAGATGGAGTCTAAAGGCAGTGTACTAGAATGACTTTTTTGCTTGTTTGTTTTATATCACAACTGATTATTTTTCAGACAGTTTCCTGATTTTAGCAGGGATATTTAAGGGTGGTTTTAAAAAATATCTAGAGCTGGCATATATACTATATATACATACACACACACAATTATTCTTATGAACCAGGCACTATTTTAAGTGTTTTGCATGTACTAATAGTAGGTCAAACGTATTTGATTATTTTTGTGAGATGTGGGCTAAGATAGTCATTTTGTTATACTTTTATCCTATTTACCTTTACTAGCATAATAAAATAGGGGGGAAATGGCTGACAACTATTATATTAAGTTGAGAAACTATTTAATTGTCATTCATTTAAACAGTTTTTTTGGTTTTATTTTGTGATATATTCTGTATTTTGTATGTTGAGCATCTCAAGTGTCTAGGTATTTTCTTTCCATCAGAGCCACATCATGTGGCTGGGTGTGGTGGCTCATGCCTATCATCCCACACTTTGGGAGGCAGACGTTGGAAGATCACTTGAGACCAACTTGGGCAACATATAGCAAGACCCCATCTCTACATAAAGAAAAATTAGCTGGACATAGTGGCATCTACCTTTAGTCCCAGCTACTTGCAAGGGTGAGATAGGAAGATCATTGCCCGAGGAGTTTGAGGCTGCAGTGAGCTATGATCACACCATTGCCTTCCAGTCTGGGCAATAGGGCAAGACCCCATCTTACAAAAAAAAAAAAAAAAAAGCTACATCATTTGATGCCATCTCCCAGAATTAAGGAATTTTAATGTGGACAGCCGGTAACTGCAGGTCTTCTCCTAGATTATTGATGTTACATAAAATAAGCACTTGAATGAAGTTTTCTTTCCTTTCAGTTTGGGGAGGCTTTAGGAGATAGACATTTAAAATAGGACTTGGAACACTATATTATTTCAGAACAAATCTTGAAAGTCAAAGGAGGGTAATCACTGTTTTGTGTAAAAAGTACTAGACCCCGGTTCCGTTCAGAAGTCACGGATTTCACTCACTAGCTACATGACATTGACAGAGGCATTAGATCTCTTGGAATTCAGAGCTCATCTATGAAATGTGAGGCGGTTAGATTTGATCGGTGGTTTTCAGTGAGGATGATTTGGAGCCTTAACAGCTTCATCATGACTCTCCTATCTGGGGTCTACTGCAGAATAGGAGAGAAGGTTGGCCCTCCAAGACCAAAGCAGCTTTTTTAATTAGTTATTTATAATACACATAGAAAGTATGTGTTCTAATTTAGACAGAATTATGCTTCTTTTTAAAAAAACGACTATTTCTATGTTCCCTTTTGTCCCTCAATGTCACCGATTCCAATAACTGAGTAGCCAAAGACATACACACACCCAGAAACTGACCATGTCTTTGCATGTAGCTAATGTCTTGAGTATCTAAAGTCCAACTGTGGGGAGTTCAGTCCGTCATTTATGACCTCTCTGGGTAGTGTGCAGTTATATTTGATTAGCTTTGTTATACAATGGCTGCCACCCCCAAATAGGAATGGCACACATTTACTTTATAAAACAGATACTGGACTCTTGAGAATTTACATTATCTGTTGTTTTGGTAAATGTCAGGACACATACAGAGTAAAATTCAACGGGGGGACTGGATTACTACGTGAGGTACAAGAACCAGAGCTAAATAATTTTCTCTGAGCTTCAATCATGAATTCACACATGTTCTGCTACAAATGCTGCCGTACCCCATGCTGTTGTTATAAATGTTACTGTGTCACAAGCCAGGTTTCTGTAACTTTCTCTCCCTTATCAGCTGGGCTTTGTTACAATAGGGATGAGGTGTTTTATGGTAAAAGTTAAAGGGGAAAGTAGTTATTTCTAACCTTGCTCTTCAACCTTCCTGTGAAGAGTCAAGTTACTACAATAGATGAGCGTGTTACTCACGCACACCTGGGTTTGATTCACCTTTTAAAAACAAAAGAACACTCCATCTGTATCTTTGGCTACCAGAAACCAGAATCAACATTAAAAAAGTGTCAAACCTCTTTAAACAGCCAGACCCCGGGTTGCAAAGACTGCAGAGGAAGTGGTACAGAACTGTGTTGGCCAAAACGTGGCCAGGATACAGGACCCTGAGTATGCCGGAGAAATGCAAAGCAGAAAAAGTAAAACCAAACAACTGGATTGTCCAGTTGTCATCCACGATGTCCTGCTTTTTTGGAAGGAACTCTATCCTCTCTAATGACCGTATGTCATAATGGGTTAGTATCGGCTCTTTTAAAAAATTGGAGCCAATGCAAGGAAAACATACAAAGCTGCTGCCTTTTTCCCCGAAACTTTTTGATTAACTAATGTTGATAGATGCACATTTCACCGCAGCAGTTTGCCTGGCGGTTGAATCGCTGTTTGTATTGAACAGCAAAGTAGAGAAGAATAAAGGGAAACCCGAACACACCAGCGGTGCACTAGGGAGCAGGGCAGCCCTTCAGGTTTTTCCATGCTGACCATTTATTTTAAAGTTCATGAGAACAAACAAGATTGTTCATTATGAGGGGCAATAAGTTGCCACAGCATTAAATCACTTCCACTATCTAGAAATCTCACCCATGTTCTTGTCTTCCATCTGTTTGCTATAGAGTAGTGTTTCTCAGCCGTGCCCGTAGCCATATTTCCTCAGCACAGGTTAATGACCCTGTTCATCATCACACACGCACGTGCTTGAACAGTGCACCTGACAAGTGAGCAGTTGCTTAGAGCAGGAGTGTAGGTGGAGCAAGCGATTGGGGGATCGAAGGCAAGTGTCAGTGGTGGGAGGCAGTAGTGAGGGAGGATGTGAGTATAAAGAGATGGAACCTCTGGTTGTTGACATCAGAGAACTCCTAAAGCAAGTCAGAATGCAAACAGGTGTGTATTTTTTTAATGATACAGTTTGGTACTGAGCGGTACTAGGGAAAGCGTGGTGTGATGAACAGAGCAGGAAAAGAAGAGAACAGAGCTTTAGATGTGGCTTTAGTTCTAAGTTGGTAATCTCAGGCAAATCATTTGCCTTCGTTGGCCCTCATTTCTTCATGTACTGATTGTAGCATGGAACATTTTAATGTGGAATAGAAAGTTCTTTCCAACCTTTTGAGTTCTTCAGGTTTCTGAGCAGAGATAAAAAGGTTCAGTCCAAGCACGGCCTTGGAGACTTTTAAAAAACGGCGGCAGTCCAACTAAAGCTAATTTAAGCAAAAGCAAAAAAGAAAAGAAGAATTTAGTGGAAGTTCAGGTGTTTAATGGCTTCTAAAGCAAGGTGGCTGCAGTCCTCCAATGCTCTCTTTTTTCTTGGTTCTCATTTCCTTTTTAGCAGCCTGTTGACAAGTTTCTTCAACATAGGTAGAAAACACAGACTTGGAAACACCAGGCTAATGTAAGCTTGTGGCTTCAGAAAGAGAGAGTTTCTCTCTTGGTATACATTTTAATCCCTGAAAAGGATTCCTACTTGTGTTGCTGAGCTCCTTTTGGGGGAGGTAAGATGCTCTGACATGCCAGCCTGGGTCACGATCTATTTTGTGGTGGGACAGACTAGTCAGGCCCCTTGACTGAAAGTTTCTTAAGAATCACATAGAAAAGAGGAATAGGAGCTTAGAGGGAAGAGGTATGGCACAAAGAAAAAGAAAAAAAGAAAAAGGTGTCCACTTATACCCCCCCCCCTTTTTTTTTGAGACAGAGTCTTACTTTGTTGCCCTTGGTAGAGTATAGTGGTGTTATAGCTCACAGCAACCTCAAACTCCTGGCCTCATGTGATTTTCTTGCCTCAGCCTCCTGACTAGGTGAGACTATAAGCTTCCAGTATAATGCCTGGTGATTTTTAGAGATAGGAACTTGCAATCCACCCTCCTCAAGCCTCCTAGAGTGCTAGAATTATAGACACAAGCCACTATGCCTGGCCTTTACTTATACTCCTTATATAAACTAGACAAAAGTTCAAGCAAGGAGAGCATGTATTTAAAATTTAAAATTCATGTATTTTAAGTGCTACTTCTAGAAATTCTCATATAGTTAGTTATATTCATCTGTCCCTAATCAAGCTTTGTCATTGGCATCAGCTTTGTTGGAAGAGCACTGTGGCCCTTGTGCATTTGGAGAAAACTGAGATTATAATTTTAAAATGCTATAATTTTATGAAGTTCTGTGTTTAGACTGAACTTGTTTACATCTTTGTGTTATCAGATAAGTGAGTTGTATTTGGCTGCATAAGGGATCCCTTGCCCCATTATTCATCCAGTAAGTTTTATCCAAGGTGTTTGATGCTTGCCATACCAAGTTGACCCTGGAAGAACAAGATTAGTTTTCTTTAGTGGTTGATGGCCCCACTATGCATCAATTCAGTTCCACTGCACCATTAAACCATGTAATTTATTACAAAGGGCCATCTCTGAGAACTTCCTTATATCCAGACATAGTGGAGTTAAATGACCTTGTCCTCTTAGGGACAGAGCAGTGATCTTATATTTCACTAATATTAAAGAGAGTTGGGCTGAAGACACAGTTTATTGAAAATATTTGGACTAGGGCTCTTGTTTTGGCCTGTTAGACGATCATGCCCCCTTCTTCTGTTACAGTATCCTAATTTTACATTTGGAAACTGTGATTTCTGTTCTTAGTCCAATCTTTTCGAGATTATCAATGAAGGTCTCTATACTTTGCCCTAGCCAGGTAGTAGGCAAGAGATCTAAGCTATGCTCATTAGCTCTTCTCTTTATGAAGTGGTATCTTGAGTGAACTGACACAAAGGTTAGAAGCACCCAGAATAAAATGCCCATGAGCTTATGCTACCCACAATCCAACCCACCTAGACCTTCTCTAGTTGTTATTCTCTTCAGATTCTGGGTCTCCTGTTCACATTTATCTCTTGGTTACTTCTGTATCCCTCTAATAAATTCTAAGCATTGTTCAGTTAGCAACTCAGGGCAATCACTTGGCAAGTTCTGGGTATCAAATCTTTCCAAACTTCCATTTATTTAGCTCATGATCCTGCAGGTTGAAGTTGGTGCTGTGCTTAGCTGGGTAGTTTGTCTTGTCTCAGTTGGGCTCCCCTGAGTCGTCTGTAGTTATCCTCACATTGGCTGGGCAGCTCTGCCTCTGCACGTTCACGGACTGCCAGCTTGTGCATCCTGCAAGGAGGTGGAGGCAGGCAGAGTCCTGAGCCTGTGTCTTGTCCATCTAGTTGGCTTGGGCTTGTTGAGATGCTGGGGACAGGGTTCCAGGTAGAAAAGTGAAAATATGCAAGGCCTCTTGAAGCCTCAAAGCGGAGTGATACAGAGTTGCTTCAGCTGTACTCTGTTCACCAAATCAAGTTAGGAGACCAGCCCAAATGCAAGAAGTGGAGAAGCATATGTCTCTTCTATCTAAGCATAGGTCTCTTCTATCAAGAGCATGACTTCTTGATAGAAGTAGTCGCATAGTGACAATGCAGATGAGTAAGGATGCAGGAAGAGAAACGACAGAGGACACTCAGATCGCAACTCAAGTGAGTTTCTGCACCTTATAGCTAAAAAGCCTGATAAGCCAATCAAAACCCCTTCTAAAATACACCCTCAACACTTCACACTCCTCTAGCTTTACTGATGTAACTAATTATAGGAGGTCTGGGGAGCCAAAGTCAGTTCCCCAAAGCATACAGAATAGAAACTACCTCTTATCCTTAAACCCAACACACGTATCTGGAGGAGAGTCCTTGCCACTTCCTTGGGGCCCTCTTAGCCATGTGGTTTCAAAGAGCCATCACTGTCAATTCTGTCATCTACCGAGTCCTTTGAAGTCTCAGTGTACTGCAAGCTCAGTTATGACACTGGCATGAGTCTGCCTCCCCACTAGATTACCACTACCTGCTCTATCTAGCACAGCACTTGCTAAAAAACCATTTGAGTTTGTCTGTCTGGGATATATATTGAATTTCTCTAAGTTCTATTTTTCCTTTTATGCAGCATAGCCTTAGTAAGCTATATCAATCACAGAGTAAGGCAAATGCTAATTTTAATATATGCTGCTGTGGGTGTTTCTTGCCAATTTTCATCTAAGCTCTGACTCAGCCTAGTCCTCTTTAGTTTTGTGAGATCTAATAAAATTGTAACACAGGGTGGTATGGCTGCAGGCAAAAATATATTTTCCTTTATAGCAAGTTCATAAATTAATGTAGGGCACTGGTATATCATGGCTGTATGCATACATTAAAATAGAATCTTGAGTTGACTACCTTCCAGCCACTAATTTCTCTGAGATGGTGCCAAACTCTTGGTCAGATGTAGCTTCAATGCTTCCTCCCTCTCAGTTGAAATGATAATTAATACGACTTTATAGTTGAGGCAGTGTTCTTACTTCCATTAATAATACTCATTATTTCAGGGTATTTTAATTTGATTATAAAACTTGACTTTAGGGGTGAACTTGGCTGGGGCACTTATTTTAAGAGCAAATGTTTATTTCCAATTTTTCTTTCAAAAGAAAAAGGCTTTCTTTAAAAAAAAAAAATTTGTGTTACTTTTGAGTTAGATAAGCCTTGAACAAAATTTCTAAAATATTGCTATGATTATGTATCTGTAATTAATATGCTGTCATCCTCTGGTACCTCAAATAAAGCAGGAACCTCTCAGGGCTTCTCAACCAGCTTAGGTCTGTCAAGGTCCAGAGCGCTGCCACGTGTCACTAGTTGGGATCAGAGGGCATTATGTTTACAGTGTTTCTGATCCTTCAATGTGGCACTCTTCTCTTCCCAGGTAGCAGTTTGTTCAAGCTCCTGACTCAGTTACATTTGATTGTAAGAGGCAACCTATTGCGTTTTGACAGGTGTTTTACTTTCTTGTTGTAGATCTGCTGGAAGAGACCCAAAGAAAAGATGAAGAAATGGAATCTCTGCAGGTAAATTGTCAAATAGGACAAATATCCTTGGGATAAAAACAAACATTTGTTTTGTGTTTTGTCATCCTTTATTATTGTCACGTTCACACTAGTACAGCAAATGAGGTTCCATGTACAAGGTACCATGTTAGAACTTTAAAGCTAATGTTGGAATTTGCTTCCTTTAGAAGTCTTTGAGAGGACCGATAATCGGAAGCAGGAAGCCAACTCAGCCTTTGTGCTACTTTTGAAAGAAACTTTTATTTCTTGATATAGCTCAATAGGAACTACCACATTAGGGAAGGAAGACAATATCCTCTCAGAGTCATTTCCCCTGAAATAGGGCTGATGAATGAGGATGAATTCATGAAATCTATTCTACATTTTCCAGTGAAAGTCAAATGTGTTCTGACTCCACGGATGCCGTCTACTAGTGACCAACCAATTAACACATGTGTGAAGGTTAAGATTGAGTTTGCGTTGCCTCTCAATTTGCTATAGATTTATACACATTCTTGGACTGGAAAACGTTGTTTGAAAGATTCCACTAGACTTTTAATTGACATTTCCATGGTATGAGCAATTGATGTTAAGTTGGCATCTGACAAAAGTTCTCTCTTCCACTTACATTGGGCTAGCTTGCAAGTGTGTAACGCAAGTGTCCGTCTTTATTAGGGGAAACATAATCAGTTAGACTCACGTGACAGAACCAATTCACTTAATGTCATGTTGGGGATTAAGAACAGTAAATACTTTGGACATTTAGAGTTCTTCATGGGCCTGGAGCTATAAAGCAGGATTGGAGCGTGATATAATGAGCTGGCTTGAGTGCTTTAGGGGTTTAGGGGTAGAGAGTTTGCTTTTGGTGAATGAAGGATAGATCAATTAAAGCCCAAACAGCAAGGGAGGTGTTCTGCGAATGGGGAATCTTCTATTTGATGGTATATCTGAGGGAAAATTGTATAATTGATTTACAAATGCTGATGAAACATAGGTCTATATATCTAATAAAAGTGGCCCATGTTAGCTACAGTTTTATACAGGTAAGATTCTATTAACATCTTGTACTATATTAGGTATAAAAAGAAAGAACATTGGTTGGTCCCATCTGGGGCTAGGAAAAATCTCAAGCATATACTCACCCTCCCTATCTCTGTGATAATATCAACAATGATCATTGTTATAGAAATCAAAATTCTATGTACACTAAATAATTGAGAAGGCATTAAAGTCTTTTTGAGGCATTTTGGTTATGTGCTGTGTTTGCCATTGCCCCCAGAATACCACATATAAACATCTCTGTTGAGTATACAGCTTTTGAAATGGCAGCACAAATAGTTTTGAGTTTCTCTCACAATACAAATGTTGGAACCAGTAATCCCATTAAATTTAATGGCCTATGTTACTTCTCAAATATTTAGTAGGTGCTGGCAGCATTTTCTATAAAAATGTCCATCCAGCACAATAGAATATACTAGCCAACTAGCTGTGGATATTTATAGACGTAGAGTCGCAATACGATGTCCTACAGCAGGAGAGTTTAATGTTGGTGCTTTGTGGTGGGGATTAGTGCCCGATATTAACATTCTCCTAAGAATAAAGAGGAAACTGACCCCTCTGAGAATGCAGAGGCACATCGCAGAAAGGCTAGAGGAAAACCATGGAAAAGCACCTGTATTCCTGAGAGTGTATATTCACGTGTGAATATCAGAGGCGACAGTTGAGAGAAGACCGTTCAAGTGTATAGGTCTCAGTCCTTCAGTGGCACAGTATTACCTGGCCCTGCTTCTGATTTACTGGGTAACCTTGGATAACTCAATTAACTTTGCTGTGCCTATTCTCACATCTGTAATATAAAATCATAAAACTGTCTTACAGAAGTGTTTAGTGTGGATTAGATTATCCCAGAGGGGAGAGATAAATATTTAATTCCAATTTACAATGTTAGCAGATCCTCATGTATCCAAATTGGAGTCAATTTTATTTACTCATTATCATCTTATAATTATGTATAACAGACATTCTGCATTTAATGTTATTCTCTTTAACGGAGGGGGCGTTATTTAGCTCAAAACCCTTCCTAGTTTCCTGTAAATAAAAGGCACTCCAGTTTCTCGTTGAACAAATATTTACTGAGCACCACTTATGCACACAGCACTGTACTAGGTGGGAGGGGGACAAAGGCAGGCTGAATATAGTGGCTAGCTTCTTGCTCTGTGTCAGAATTAGTGGAGAAGACTGTCAAATGAGTATTTATAATAAAACCATAAAAGTTATACTAAAGGGAATGTATAAGTTGCAGTGGGAACATATGTTAAGAAAATCTGCCCTTGTTTGTTGTGGGTAAGGGTGGGTTTGGTGTAAGTGAGCGGGAAGTAAGTGAGATTGAAACTGTAACGGGGCCGCAAGCCAAGTAGGCTTCTCAAAGGAAGCCAGTGTTCAGATGATAGCTAGGACTTAGGTAGGCAAGTTTGCTGTGGAGATGAAAGTGTAGGTAATGAAAAGGATATGGGAAGGCCTCGGATAAAAGAAAGCACATTTTGGTGTTTAAGGAATTGAAAGAAGTTTGGTATGGGAAAATGCGGCATCTGAGAGAGGAGCGGCAAAGCTGGAGGAATTTGTAAAATCAGCAGAGGCCCCGAGGAGCTCCAAAGGAGTTTGAACATTACCTTTAGTGTGGGCAGAACCATTTTAGTGTTTGAAACAAGTCAACAGTATTATCGAGTTTGCATTTTGAATTGGTAACTGGCTGTAAAGTCAAAGATAATTAGTTACAGGCAAGATTGAAACCAACGAGGCCAGCCAGTTTAAGCAGATATTTGTGCGAATCTTGACAAGAGATGATGGTGACCTGAATTGGGTGGTAGCAGAGAATATGAAAAGTGGTTGGTTTCTTAATATATTTTAGCACAGAAAGCCCATGGAACTTTGAGATTGGATGTTACAGAGTAATGGGGAAGGAGTTAATAATTCTTGGGTTTCTTGATTGGGCAACTTCAAGGATGGCTGTGCTACTCAAGGTGATAGAGGGAAGTTGATCAGTTCAGTTTTGGCTGTTTTGAAATAATACAGGTGGTAATGTCAAAGGAGGGTTTGTATGAGCCTGGAGCTCAGACGATGTTTAAGCTTGACATGCAGAACTTGATGTCATCAGATATGGTGTCCATATCACAAGGATGGTACTAAAAGACATGGGAGCAAATGAGAACTCCCCGAAATGAGTGAGAGAGGGAATGAGCAGAAACAAAAGCCTAGGCTAAAACCTCAGGGAACACCAACATTTAAACAACAGACTGAGCGCAGAAGTCCTGCAAAGGAGTCTAAGACATAAAGAAGATAATCTCAGAAGATCATATAGTGTTATGAATCTTGGCACAACAATATTTCAAGGGAAACTCATCAACAGAACAGAGTATTTGTGAAATCCTTGAATCCGTTTAACAATGAGGTTTAGGTTTCAAAACAAAAATTTACCAATCAATGAATTGGAATTTCCTATTATACCTCTGAAGCCACTCTCATATCTTTCTGTTTCCCAGATGTCCACTACTTAGCACAGTGCCTCACTGTCGTAGGGACTCAGTGATTTTCTGTTGACAAAATGAACCGCACTCTACTTGTCTCTTCTTTATATAGAATTTATTCCTGGATTTCCACACGGTCCACCCTGTGAAAAACAACCTTCATCCTTGTCCTACAGTGCATGTTTTTGCTTAAATTTGGGGGGGAGACATTCAAGTTCTGTCATTCCTGTACACACACACACACACACACACACACACAATTTGGCATGAGTGACAGGAAACAATGGAAAAGGATAAAATGGCAGGGGAATGGGCAGCAGGGAAGAGTGTTTCCAGTCTGCACAGGAACCACAAGCAATGAAGACAAACATATTTGCCAGTGATTTTTATAATGCAGCTTGTAATTACCAGAATTTTTCACTGGAGCTTGACATTGTCTGGCTTATTTTTCTGTGACATTGTCTGGCTTATTTTTCTGTGATTGATTTGCAGTTACATCGTGTGCTGCTTTTCTTAAAAACAAAATGTTGTCTTTGACTATAAATGTATAGAGCAGTACCAGAGTTCTATTTGCATACAGGTTTGAGGTGCTTTGAAACAAGCTAATCCCTTCCTTAGTCCTTTCAAGATCAGCTGAAACATTCAGTGTAGACAAGAAAGGTAATCCAGTTTTCCTCAGTTTAGTTGAAATGTATTCAGAGACTTGACACCTTGCCTGCAATGACTGGTAGAGGCAGGTACTGTTGCTGGTTTTTTTGTTTTTATTTTTTAAAGTATCGGTCTACCTGGTTCACCTTGCATTTGACTTCTCACTTTCCCCATGTTGTTTTGTGACTCCAGAAATGCAAAGCAGTCCAAGAGTTAGTATCATGCTTAGTTATGAAAGCTTCCCAGTGCTACCTAGCACAGTCCCTAAGTTGAGTTTCTGCAAAACTCATATGCCCCTCCTCATGTGCTAAGTTGTAGTCGTCTGGCCTTTCATTTAATTTGAAATGATTTAACCCCAAATGATTTTGAGCATAATTTTTTCCTATTCATTTTCTTGTTTTCCTGGGCCATTTGAGGGTTATTTAGAGGCAGCATCCTCATATCTATCAATTGAGGACAATAGTAATACTGACTTCACAGGACAGTTCAGAGGATTAACTACAGTGAAAAATGTGTAAACCTTGGTGCCTGGCGGAGTCCACTCACTCTGTACACCTGTTCTGGGCAGGCAGGATGCTGTGTGCCGGGGTAAAGCAGTATACGAGTCAGACAAGGTCTCTGCCCCATGGAGCGCTTCCTCTCTCTCCTCCCCCAGCTGCCCTTTCCCTCTCTCCTGTTCCCCTCCCTCCTTTCCTCCCACTCCATGGTCAACCCTGAAGTTCAAATTCGTATTTTGGTCAGATTATGCTAAAGAGAGTACTATGTCTGCTAAATATAATGAGGAAGAAGCAAAAAGACACAAGGCAGCAATAAAGAAGTTGAATACTGGGCTACATATGAATGTTAATGTCTTTATCTTAGGAACAAGAAAGCATGCTAGACTTGCCGGACTTATCATCGGAATGTTGCCCAGGTATTTCTGGACAGTTAGAAATTTTATTAGAAACAAGAATCCTTTGTTTAATTAAAAAAAAAAAACTTTGGTTTTTGTGTTTATATGTTAAAGTGATATATTTTTTTCTGAATCATTTCCAGAAACGATGCCATGGAGCATATTCAACGGCATCAGTGATGTGCTGTTTTTCAGATGACTTAGATTTACGTTTAATTTCCTTATTAGTTGGCTTTTGAAAATAGTCTGGAACTTTTTCATGTAAAGAGTTTGATTTTAAGGGTGGAGGGACAGGTGCTTGATTTTGTTCTTGCCAATTCAATAGTGCTTCGGAAAAAGCATTTGAAAAATGCAAGGAAGAGAAGATAATCTTTTCCCTTAGCCTTTACTTTATTTCAGGTACTTATAGAGTAGCCTATGGCAGCCCAGTGTTTTAAGGGAAAAAGCAGAACATAATTTCTGGATTCTTTTGGAACAGGCCTAATAAACATTAAGGTAGGTATAATACAGTATAGAGAATGCCCACATAGAGTTGTTAGGTACATTGTTGGGGACGACTGGGCAAGAAAAATCACCAAAGAATGTGACTGATGGGGCAAATAAATTGCCCCTGGCAGAAGCTAACAAGATAGTGCATTAACATCACAGTGGACCTCATAGATGGCCTGTCCTGATAGAAAAACCATGCAGCAAACCAGGCTAGCGACAGACCAGCTAATTACCTCAGTTTTGCTGTTGGTCATTTCTGCTAGACTATAGAATTCCTGCAACCTGTACTCTTAAACTGCATAATGGTTCGGGGATTTTACAGATTATGATTAAAACTACAGGAGCAGACACGTAAGTGTCACTTTCAGAATTCTTTCAGAGGTGCTTTAGAAAGGTGAGGATGAAGGGAGTAGCTGTGCTCCAGCACTGATTGCCCAGAAGAATTGAAGTGATTCACTTCTCCAGAAATTCTAATTTTCTTGAGGAATACTGAAGAACATTTTTAGAACGAACTGATAAATTGGGATTAGCTGTTTAAGGTTTTATTAAAAAGTGATACAGGCCATGGTCATCCCTAGGGTGACTCATGAAAGCTGTAATGGAACTTCTCTAATTCTAGAAACCAAAGTGTAGTGCGCACCTACTTATTCTTTGAAGATGTGTCTCTCAGAACTTAAGCAAATAGTTATGTGTCTCTATTTCTTCTTCTGATAAATGATGTTTTTAAAAAATGTTCTAAGCAACAACATAAACGGAACAAAACATGGGCTATTATGGGAGTGGAGTGTTGGGTAACCACTATCGAGGCAAGGAAACTTAATGGTTCATTAAAATCTCTATTTTCTCAAATGGTGAAGAGGCTTACCACACATTACATTTGGTATGACGTCTCAACAGAGATGAAGCATTAGCAGCCTGTCTTGGGATCAAGCAGGGTCTGAGCCAATCAGATTTGCACACTTCAACTTACTAAGTCAAGAGATTTCAGGAGAGCAGGACCCAAGCTCAGTAAAATGGATTCCACTTAAAATTGTAGTGATCTTTAACTTTTATTACCCTGTTTTACCTGAAATTTGAAATTTCATTTTAATTGCAAATTTATGGCAGAATAAAACTTGAAAATAGAATACCCCGAGAGAGAAGTGTTCTTGCGTCTGAATATATCGAAATTGATTGACTAGGTCACTTTGTTTTGAGACTAAAAGAAGTATAAAAATGTGCCTGGCTATTTATCCAACAGAATGAAAAGAACAAGTCTTTAGGATTTAGTATTCTCCTTGAGTCAAGCTTCTAAAAAAGCCTTTAAAAAAACAGGCACCATTTGGAAACATTTTAAAAATGCAAAAATAAAGGATAGTCTTTGAGCTCAAAAACCCAAATTTTATTCTGTGACACAAAGTTTCCTAAAGAAGTTGGTAGTGAAAATGACCCAGGTGTGTTTTACAGATTTGGCAAATTGCTCTCACAAGGGGAAGGGTTATTTGATGCATCTTCCTGCACCATCCCCTTTGCAGTTGACTTTATGAAAAGCAGCACTTCCCGAAAATATCCCTTGGTACCACTGACAGGAGTCCAAGCTCTGGGCTCCATGGGCAGTGGAGCCTACATAAATAGCAGCTTATGTTTTCTTGTGAAAAATGAAAAGCCATCTCAGCACATTATGAGTTTCAGTGTTAAGCTTGTCTAAAGTTTCTGCCAGTCTCAAGTCAGTGGTCACTTTGCAATTTGGGGCAATTTCATTTGAGTTGTAGAACTTAAATGATGACTTTAAGTCTGTTCCACATAATATGAGATCAGACCATTAAGTTCACGAACTCACCCTAGAAAAAGTGCTACGTACCTCACTGCTGAATGTCATCATGATCACCTTTGAAGTCCTCCCATTGGGAAGCCATGCTCTGAGGCCAGCACCGGGTCCATCCTTCAAAGCAATTTTGAAACTCTTCTGGATTGGCCGTCAGAGCTGTTGTTGTATGAGGTCTGACAATTAGGTTTGTGACCTCATCCCAGAAAAAGTACTTTGAAGAGTGGACTAGGGGCTGGCGTAAGTGCGTAGCTTCCCAATGGGAGCACTTTGAAGGTGACTGTAGTATTCGGCAGTGAGATATGTAGCACTTTTTCTAGGATCAGTTCTGGACTTAATCATCAGACCTCATATCTGACAGTGTACTGGTGATGATTTTCACGTTACACGCCTAGCTAGACCTCTGACTTTGGGCAGATAACCTTGTTAAACCATTTCGTCTCCCATCTGCTGATAGCATTTGTGAAAAGCAATATTCTGAGTTATGACTATAGTGTGCAATAGATGTGGAAACAAATGCTCAGTAATAATTTATTATTATTATTTGTGTCAAATTGCTGAAGCTTCTTAATCTATGTCATTTATTCCTTACAACAATCCTAAAACACAGATACTACTATTACAACAGTAAGGCTCATAGCTTGTTCACCCAGGAAGTGGTAGGGCAAGTACTTTGATTTCCTTCTGTACTGTTATTACTATTAGAACTATTATACATAAGTACTTAATGACCTATGAAAACTAGGATTTCTCTACCTTTTTCTGGTGGTATTCTAGTTCGTTTAGGTTTCTGGTCTTTCTTTTAGTTTCTTACATTTTTTTTTTTTTCCTGAGAGAATTGATTTATTAGCAGACATTAAGTATGCATTGAGGTAAAATAATGACACCCTACCACCTCCAAATAAAAGACTATATATAAGAAACTACATAATTTTTAGAGAGTACATTACGTAAGTCAGGTGATACTAGGGACTTAATGTTAGTGAATCATCTTACTGCTTTCCTATAAATTTAAAACCACTTATAAACCCTTAGACTCCAAATTTACATACATATAACTGGGGCAGAGTCACATATGCCTTGGCTACTAGCATGTGAGGAAGATTTTGAATTCCTGGTGCAAGATTATGAAGAGTCCAATAATCTCAAACACTTCTAGGAAGGAAGGGGGTCATTTTTCTTTTTCCATTCCGTACCTTTTCTTCTTGCTTATTCATCGCGTTTTAAACAAACACACTGAGGAAAGTTGTTATTAAAACCCTCCTCAGGCTTCTTCAATTTCAGTTTTAAAACAAGTTCAAAATATTCTGGCAAAAATTAAAGGCAGCATTAGAAGGTTTTCATAAATTTTAAATTGTGCAAACGGTGATAAAACTAAAATGAGCTGGAAAAAATGATTAATAAGCATCTCCTGTTGTACTTTTTTACTTTTTATTGTAATCAGTGATTATTCCACATTTTAAAAATCGGTTCTCAAGTGTACCCTTTTCTAGAGTCTCTGAATTATATATACTATTCTAAATTTGCTAGAAGTTTAATGTTTATTTTTAAAAGTCTAAAGTAAATTCTATGTTATAACTGTTAACAGTATTTCTGTATTTGCTCATAACATGAAATAGAAAATATTACCTACAAGAGACTCTATGCCTTTACTGTATTCTGGTTGTAATAGAAGTCCCAAGTTCTCATTTTACTGTTAGAAAAGAACGAACTATGGCTCAGTGCCCATAGCACAGTGGTTATGGCATCAGCCACATACACCGAGGGTGGCAGGTTCGAATCTGGCCCGGGCCAGCTAAACTGCAACAGGAAAAAAAAAAGAAAACAAAAGAAAATAAAGAACTTATGAATTTTGTCACAAATGAAATGGGATTTGAAGCAAGGAGGCCATATATGGGCTCACTGATAAATCCAAACTCTTACAGTCCAAATCCAAAAGAATTGGGGAACCACAACAGTGAGGCGTCATTTAGCTGCATAATAATAGAGCTAATTAAGTTTCGATCTTTGCTTTTCTCTCTCATTTCTCCTGCAATTTTCCCAGTGGTACTGACTGTGTGTGCTTCTACTGACCTGATGTCAGACTCAGAGAAGTAAGAAGGGGTTGCAAAGACATAAGGCAAAAATAGTATATAATCTCTCCTTTATTATGTCATGAAATAAATATTAAAACATATATCAATACTTTTTATTTGATCATTAAATTTTTTTGTGATATAGTATATTTTAGGACACTGTCACCTGGTGTCTATTCTGGCCTATTGATTCTGGAATGCTGCTGTTCTGGCATATGTCATTGTAAAGAAGCAGCTCCAGAAACAGTTTCCCAATGCATCCCTTAACCTTCACCATGCAAAAGATAAAATAGCCATGATGCTAATAAAAAAGCATTGATTGTCGATTTGCTCATGAAAATGTACTGTCAGCATGTGGTATTGCCATTAGCTCCATTTTGCAGAGCTGCTAACGGGAGAAAGATTCCTCTCTTCCTCTCTCTCCCTCCATATATATGTGTGTGTGTACGTACACACACATACATACGACTTTTAATTTGTTTTTGAGAGTTAGTATAGACTGCTTTGAATCAGGTGTACCTAAAGTCTAAGCCCCACTATTGAATTATGATGTGGACTTCAGTACATTTAATGTGTTCAAGTCTATTTCTTTAACTTCAAATGATGAAACTAACAGTATCTTCCTACTGGGAGTTTTACATGAGCATTAACAATAAGAACGTATGTTGTAAGTACCCAATACACTTTTGGCACTTCAACGTTCAGTGAATAGTGTTGATTTTTATGATATTGGCAATTTAAAGTGATGTTTTCATTAATAGCCACAATACATGCGCCAGGGTCCCCTTTGGTCTTCAAATTAAGGAAGCCCTTTCCTGGCCCAGGACCTTTGCCTCAGCTGACTCTTCTCTCTGGGGTTCTGCCCTTAGCTCTGTCAGTGGGTGGCCCGTTTCTGTCTTTTAGGTTTCACCTCAAATGTTGCCTCTCGTGGGGACTTAACTTGCCCAACCTGTCTAAAGTATTCCCATGTCATTAAATATTATTCTTACTCTGACTGTTTCAAACAAATAAAAACATAAAGACCATTTTTAGCTTTGGGGCCTAGAATAAGATGTCGCTGGCTGGATTTGGCTCTCCATCCTACTTAGCTGACCCCTGCCTTAAAATGAACTAGTTGAGTTGTTATGTATCTCAAGAATATATGCTTTTAAAAAGATGAACTGGCATAGGCAAGTCCAAGAATAAATATTTGAGTTCTTCCTCACAAAATAAATTTCTTTAGGTATTAATTTTTAGTAATTTGGCAGATGAAAAAGGAGTATAATTCTGTGTAATCAGACTTCCCAAACTGGTACAATCTCACTGGCTAAAACTGCCCAGATGCGACTAGTAACAAACTTCTTTCTTTCTTTCTTTCTTTCTTTCTTTCTTTCTTTCTTTCTTTCTTTCTTTCTTTCTTTCTTTCTTTCTTTCTATTAAATCATAGCTGTGTACATTAATGCAGTATTAATGTACAGTGTGCTGGTTTTATACAAAATTTGAAATATTTTCACCAAACTGGTTAACATAGCCTTCATGGCATTTTCTTAGTGATGGTGTTAAGACATTTATATTCTACATTTAGAAAGATTCACATGTACCCTTGTAAGATGAACTATAGGGAATTTAGGATGAGTTACTTCCAGGGATAAATTTGAATTTGTAAGGAAGACAACTGAGGATACCTTCCTTGAACAAAATCACTGATCCTTATTTGTAATCCTGAAATTTATAATCCTTACATTTCAAGCTAATGATTTCCCTGAAGTTTGTCATATTAAATTGGGTAAGGAATTACTTGGGGGACTGTCTTAAAAGTACGATATGGTATTATTTTCTCCAAATTCAAAAATGTAAAAGTAAGTTTGAAATTATCATAGTCTCTGTAGTGTTATTTTTATAGCTATTACTAATTACAGCACTTTCAGTTACTTTAAGATAATGGAACCTTTCAACTCCTTTTCATAATTTACGTCTCTCTTAAACAGCCGAAGCTACTGTTTAAACTTCTACCTTGGGAAGATGCTAGTCAGACTGCAGTGAAAAATCAGAATGAAGCTCAATTTGAAGAAAAAGCAGTTAAGTATTCCATAGATAGGAATATTCAGGCTGTTCAGGACTAGTCAAAATGCATCTGCTTTATTTTAGAGCACGTAGGATAATCCAGCCGTCAGGTATACTTTCCAGAAGTGCAACTGAAAACTAAGTTTGGGGATTAGAAGAATCGTGCACCACTGATTATCAGAGGATAGGTAATCTGAGGTTTTAAATTCTTTAACCATTTTTCTCTTTTTACCCATTTTTCTCTTTTTACCCATTTTTCTCTTTTTACCCATATTGTATTCAGTATGTTAGGGAATAGAAATTAATAATAGCTTTAATCTAAATTAAACTGAATTAAGAAACAGGACAAACCTACCTCATCTCAGATGTGTATATTATTTTAAGGCATTCTGCTTAGCCTTAATTATTCTTACCAGCAGTCTTCCTAGTGTAGAATTCTGAGAGGTATCTATACACAGAAGCATCCAGAAGAAATACGGGAGTGAGGGGTGAGAAGAAGTCTTTAATATAATATCCGTTGTGTTTTAATTCCTGAAAACTGTTGAGTAAATGACTCTGCATGTAAATTAGGATGTAGATTTTTAGAATTGTCGACAGGTAAGCGATTTAATTCCCAAGGTGGAATATTTGCTTGTACCATTTAATGCCTCCGCTATCAGACATGCATGGTAGTCAGCAATCCAGTGCTGTAATTCAAATGTTTAGGAGAACGGGGCTTGGGGACAGGATTCTGTGGTCACATAGGTTTCCTTGCAAATGATCTTTACCTAGAAAGCCAGGAGACATGTGTCCTTGAAGCAAACACAGGAGTCTCGTTAGCCCAGTTATATCTGGTGGCAGTCAGAGACACACCTCTTTGTGTGCCTGGCATGAAAGCAGACCCTACTGTTTTCTGCAAGTTCTGCACCACACGAGTCTGCCACACATTATGCCACAGTCACCACTGCGACATGATTTGCATAGATGTTCAGAGAACATTCTGCTGATATACGACCAATCTCACAACTAGAGACATGTACTTTATTTATTTTTTTTTTTATGTAAAACCTTAAAAAAAAAATATGGTGTGTTTGTCGCTGAGTTGTTGGCTTTCTCCCCTTACTACTCACCTCTGCTTCCTCTATCTCTTTTGAAGATAATCTCTGAAATTACATTGCCTCTACCCACCATCATAGTCTTTCATTTTATCTGCAAATAATTTCTAGTTGTTTTCCAGTCAACATGTCACTCTCCTTTGTCACCTGGTACCAGCAGTTTCACTGTGGAATCGGGCAATCCCAGGAGAAGATACTCCTGTGTCCCGTGTCCTTCATTTTGTTTGTAGTCATACTCTGTGGGCACGTACCTCTGTTCCACATTACATTGTGCTTTAAAGAATCTCCAGATGGGCAGTGCCTATGGCTCAAAGGAG
>NW_003852415.1:7080624-7083434 GCF_000181295.1 Otolemur garnettii | reverse complement strand
CCTCTCTGGCTGTATCTTCCAATGTGAATCTGTCCAAACAAACCAACAGAGCCTCTTCCCCTGTCTTTCTCTTCATCTTCCTCCTCCACCTCATTTGCATTCTCTAGCGCACAGACCCACGCACATACTGTATATCCTACTTCCAGCTTATCAGGGTGTCCTGAGTGGTGTCAAACTGAAGTGTAAAGGACAGTAATGGCCCCATTATATGCAAAACCACAAACCAGAATGCCAACCAGAGAATATAGCAGAAGAAAGCTGCAGAAGAGCAGCTGGCATCTGGATCACACACTTGGAGTTTGTTCTGAAATCCTGTGATTGTTTCTGCCTCTGATTCTCTCAGGGATTTGCCACATTCAGAGTGGAAAGCAAGTAACAGAGAACCTTACCAGGTACTCTCTTCTAAGGAAAGGACACAATATACCCCATTGAATTAATTTTTCTCAGTAAGTCAGAATGTTGGAGTTTTTATTGATAATTTTTTAGACAAAATCTCGATGCATCACTATGTTTGGAGGGTGTTAGTATTTCTGTTTTGTTATTTTTGGATCCTAAAGTAAGTTATTTGAAAAGTCATACAAAAGCAGCTAGGGAAACAAATTAACAAAAATTGACAAGTATCTAATGATGGCTGGATTGAATACTAGATAATTTGGAAACCAGCCCAACCTGCTCTCATGCCACCATCAGAGGGTTTTTTGAAGTCTGACTTTTAATCACACGCAATATTAGGTACAGATCATCGATGCATTTGGTATATTCAAAGCTATATTTTAAAACTCTTTTCATGTTGCTATATTGAGATTGTGATATTTTTCTCTGTTTTAACTTATTTTAAATTGCTGTGTGAAATGTTGATCTTGTTGTGATATTTAATCAATGTCTTTCATTTTCTTTACTATCTTGAAGTTTGAAAAAGAATACATTTGAAATTATTTCTAGCTCTCTGAAGTATTAAAAAATAATTGGCAAATTATTAAAATGTAATGGATTATCAAGGGGAAATGCCTAGAAGAAAAAACCAAAGGTACATATTTGCATTTTATTCTATATCCTTTATATAGGAAGCAGCAGGTAAAGTGTGTTGATGGACCAGAGTTGATATTTCCAGGGAGAGCACCACGCAGTGGTCTCTTCAGGTGATGCTCAGTGGATTTTTCCTGCAGAAGAGAGGCTTTGTGTTTTAGAACAGTGATGGCAAAGAGTCTTCCTCGTTGTGGGTTTTTCTTTTTGAAAATATGTCTATCGTGGCCCTTAACTCTAGAAGAATTTTCAGAATTATTTTATATTCTTCAAGTTTCTAGATGTGGAAATGATAGAGACTTTTATTTTTTATGCCCGTGTTACACTTTTTCATACACTAAAGATATAGGTAAAGCATTCTTGGAAAATAATGCATTGAGGTAAAATAAAGTCCCTAACCCGTTCAACTATGCTTACCAGAGGCAGGAGAATTCTGATGATTTAGACATGTAATCTTCTAATTCATCCCTCTGGTGTGATGAGTCAATGTGGCTAATTGATTGGCTCAGGTGAGTCAAATAACCTGTTAATTTTCAGAAATTGAGATAACAGTGATCCATTTAGCGCTAATTTCCTAACTTTGCCTGCAAATATTTGCCCATCTGCAGTGATGCCAATGAATTTGCCTTGGTTCATTTGCAAATTTTAATATACACCTGAGTGTGACCAGGTAGCAAACGAATGTTTACAGCTCAAAGCTGGTTACTAACCTCACTGTAAACAGTTAAGCTATCTTTTCTTTTTTTTCTTTTTTTTCTTCAGTTTTTGGCTGGGGCTGGGTTTGAACCCACCACCTCCAGCATATGAGGCCAGCACCCTACCCCTTTGAGCCACAGGCACTGCCCTAAGCGATCTTTTTTTTATAGTACATATGCTATAGGCTTCCCCCAAAATACAGTTCTTCCTACTTGATTTGTAAAGTGCAGAATAAACGAACACACGATGTCTAGCAGGATTATTTTTACTTAGAAAGCGTGTGTGATATTCACTTATTGATAAGAACAGCCATTAGCACTGTCCATTGTACTCCATGTCAGTGACTATAAATGCAGTCATTAAGAATAAACATTAAAATAATTATTTGTTGCTATTTAAGTGTTTCTTAAGTTTTCCCTTTCTTAGAGCTAAAGAATAGTGGGAAAAGGTTAGTCACATGAAAGCAACAGCAACAAACAGGTTTGTTTGGTTTTTTGTTTGTTTGTTTTTTAAGAAAAACCCTGTTTTTCTTCAAAATATTGGAAGGAAAATTTCCTTTGGTTCTTGTGTAACCTTCCCATCCCACTCAGAGTTTCATATTTTTACCTCTGCACTGGGCTCTTAGAGTCTAATTGTTTCTTTCTTTGTTACTGATGTTACTGATCTTGAAGCATTTTATGAAGGAGAAAGACTTGTTTTAATATGATAGATTATTTGTATAACCTTACATTTTATTTCAGATGTTTTTATTTGAAGTGAAAGAACTTGGAGGCTCATAGGTGGGCTTCAGACAGTCTGCATGTCCCCTAAAAGTACAGACAAAATGATATGGGGTTGTTGTGTGTAATGTACATCTTCCTAGGGGAAAGATCAAGTTTTGTCAGAATCTCAAAGTCTATGACAACAAAAACGAGAACCACCAATTTATTAAAACCACCTGAAATAGCATGGAAGTGTCTTAATTACATTTGGAGACTACCTTCCCTCTCTACTTCTCCCACCTTCCAACCCCCCCTTTCACGGTCTTAACAATGTCATTCTTTTCAAGATGTGGGTTTGGGAGTGTGTGTGAGGAAGACAGAGTGTTGAAC
>NW_003852415.1:7078993-7080576 GCF_000181295.1 Otolemur garnettii | reverse complement strand
TAGGTTGAGTGGAAGAGGTTAAGGAAATATAATTTATTTTGGTGTAATTATACATTCATTCTAGGACCTATACTGACATTTTTTTCATGAACTGTATGAAGGCTACAATATTGGCATATGAGAAGAAATATGCAAATATTTTGTTTGGGAATGAGGATGGATAGTCCCCTAATTCTTTTATATACAGATACATATGTATGTAATAACTAATCTTGTCTGCCAATAAAGATGTCAGCTACAACCATTTAAGTTTTTCAAAATACATTTCTTAAAAAAAAAGAGAAGTTGTACTAGCAAAAAAATAGATAAATAAAAATAAAAAAATACATTTCTTAAATTTTAAAATTAAGTGTTAAGTTCATGAAGATTAGGAATAGTTTCTTGTTATTTATAGCCAACAAGTAAGACTGAAAACTCTCCAAATTAGACAAAGCTCACTAATTAGCAATAAACACTGGTATCTTATTAGCTGTTGTTAACTGGCACATCAAATTATTGAAGTTTAAGTTAATGAACCAAATTTCTTATTTTCCCAATTTTCCTCTTTTTTAAAAAAAATATCCCTTTTTAATCAGAATGCATCTGTATCCTTTTGGAATGGAGTAGTTTTAGACAGACATAAGTAATATGCAATCAAACATATTATTTATCAACCTTTATATATTTCACCAAAATACAGGTGTTTTAATCATTTAGGTTTATAGTCTCATAAACCTAAATGATTAATACACCTGTATTTCTCTTTTAAAATCAATATTTAAGTAAAAGGAGGGCACCAATATAAAATTACGATCCTTTCTGTTTATCTTTACCAAGCACTAAGACATATTTAATTCAGAACTGTTTTCACACTATAAAGTCACCTATTTCAAGGCAGCTCTATGTGTACATTTAAAATATGTTACTCCTAAATAATACTAGCCCAGAAACCCATGGAATAGGGTAAACTTAAGACCTAAATAGGGCTGTAAATATTTTGAGCTTCCAAGATGGTTCATATAAATGTGATACTGCCCAAAGGCTGTTTGTGTCTGTATGAGGCACCTGATGAGGTTCTGTTTAGTCTGCAAAGGATAATAGAGCATTGCTGAATGGCTTTGTCCCAGATGCACTATGAATAAGATGCCTGGTAGCAATAGATCAAAGCCCCCTTGAGGCATCATATGCATTTATTATGAAGTGCTCAAACGTGACAGTACACAAGTCACCAATAAAATAGCAGTTATTTTATGAAAATTTCAGGGGCGAGGGTGAGGTCCTCTCAAGTATGCCAACAAAATGCAATTACACAGATTATATTGCTAAAAACAGTCTGCTTTGGGCTGATTTTGCATAATATATTCATTTAACTCATGCCCACATAGCCAAATGTATATAGGGGAGAAATGTCTCACTCAGTTTCCCAGACTGAGAGTTGGAGGTTGGGTTGCAGAAGTCCTCAGAGGCAGGCCCTCTGATGTAGGTGATGCTGAGAAGATCCAGCTAAGGACCAAATGCATTCTGCTTCTAAGTGTTATAGGTTCATGTGGGTCCCTGCAGAGAATTGAACTGAATCATTCTCTGCATTATTTTCCTCTTTTTAA
>NW_003852415.1:7074366-7076090 GCF_000181295.1 Otolemur garnettii | reverse complement strand
TTCTCTCACAACTCAGCCCTTAAGCCTCAGAAAAGCATTAGTGGTCCGTATTTGGTTAAGTTGGTATTAGGGCACACGAGGTGTTGCATGTAGACCGTTTATCATGGTGATACAAATCTACAGAAGTTTGAAATGTCACTGTTGCACTGTAAGTACAGTAGAACCTCCATAGTTGGCCACTTCCCTACATTGACCACTTCGTTAAGTTGACCTAACTTTTATAGACTGGGCACATTCCAGGAGTAACACCCGTGTGTGGTCAACATAAAGAACCAGGCCTACTGTACTGGTACATACATGTGGTGCTAGTGGGTAGGCTCTTTAAATTAGAAACGGCATTTTATGTGTAAACGTATCCCCAGGGTCTATCAAAAATGTCTACTATCAAGTGGGCAAATGATAAACATCCATAGGATGAAATAATGAATATTTAAGAAATGTAAGGAATGTATGTTACCCTCACCTAAGACTGCACTTAGAAACATAAACAGCACCACTTCAGTAGTTGGAGGAAAATGTCTCCAGAAGAACATCGATTTATTCTTTATTTCCTTGGTTTTCTGGTCAATATTATACTCTATTTAACGTTTCACAGAAGTTCTAACCATTTTCACTGAAGTTTAATATGATTTTTTTCTGAAAAGGAACCACTATCAGCCGAAAGATAGTAGGCTGATTTTAAGCTAAGTGATTACCTGGAAAAAAATCTTGATTGAGAGCCAGGATGGGACTCAGTGATGGATGGATATTTACTAGATATAGTATAAGGCACTGTGCTGACACTGAGGAAGAGAAAAGAAAATAAATTGTGATCTGTGCCCTGAAGGAACTCATATTCTAATTGAAGAAAGAAGTCACTCACATTGACATAAATTAATGGTGTAAGATGAAAGAAAATACACGATATAGCATGTGAATAAAAAAGATACTGTGCTTTGCAAGAGCTGTTATGAAGATTGTAAAGTGAGTTGAGACATCATTGTGGTCTAAGTTTCATCATGAAAATCATGGATGTTGTAGTTTGAGGACATGATGAGGAATTTAGATTTTTCTCTGAAATATGAAGAATCAGGAGTGTCAGGTAAAAAGAGCCAGAGAAGCCATTTCTTGTTGGGGATGTAAATCAAAGTTTGAAGATATCTAATGAACAAAGGGTTTATTAAAAGGATATTTGTTTAAAAGGTAAAATCATGACTCTCCTACAAATATAAAATAAACTCATGACAAGTATTTTCATAGTAGAATCTTGTAAATTACCCAAGGGACTATAATAAGCTGATCAACAGAGACCACCATACAGAGGTGGTCAACATAAGGAACTTGGCCTACTGTACCGATACAAACATGTGGTGCATGTCCAGTCTGTGAAATTCTGATTAGCTTAAGGAGGTGGTCAATGTAGGGAGGTGGTCAACTATGGAGCATCTACTATATTTAACTCATTAAATAGTGAGGGAATGAGCAAGATGTTATTACAACTGACTTAAAGGGGAATTCAAAGACTCACACATATATAGGCACTAAAGAGTGCTGACTTAAAATAAAGGCAAATTAGCTTCTTCTGCAGTAGAGAAGAGAAATGAGGGGAATCTTGCCAGACAGAGTTTATTGCCTATGAACAGCAATCATTTGCATTGCGATCAGTTATGTGCAACTCACACAGTTATAAATAACTCAAAAGCAATGACAGGTAGAGAGATCCCATAGAAATAGAAAACCCAGAG
>NW_003852415.1:7066987-7074006 GCF_000181295.1 Otolemur garnettii | reverse complement strand
TGACCTTAGAAATGTGCCTGGAAAATTAGGGATGGGGCAGTCTGGCGCCAGAAGGGCTGGATCTAAGTGGATACCCTTGTTTAGAAAGGAGAGTTTGTGAACTTAGTAAGTAGAAGGTCAAGGGAGAAAAAGAAAAATGCTACAGTAAGAGTCATTTCTGGAAGTGAAAGGAACTATAAGGCAATTCAACTTGTAGATATAAATTCATATCGCCTTTCAAATCTGTCTTTATTTTCATTTCTATTAAGACCATGATAATTTAAATTCTCATACCTTTGTGTTAGTTAAAGGTAAGCATGACTGCAATAACGGAGAAAGTCCAAAACTAATAGTAGGTTAAATAGGCTAAAAATGATTTTCTCTCATGTAAGAATCCAAATATAAACTGCACATAAAGGTAGGCTGTTGCCATGGTATCAGAAACCCAGGCTCCTTCTCTCTTTTATGCTTCTCCAGCCTCAATATGATGCTTCCAGCTCATGATCTAATGCCTCTTAGATCTGGCCCTTACATTTACATTCTAACTAAAGAGAAGGAGGGGAGCATGTAATTTACCTTTAGTGGAGACTGGAAGCTGCACTTCCAAATTTGCTCGTATCCATGGTCCGAAACTTAGTGACATAGCCAGATCTAGCTCTCAGATTCAAAAAGATAACCAAATAAGCCATAGACTTTAGGAAATTTCAAAACAAACTTCTAAATAATTCACAGGCCAAAAAATATACATAATGGAAATTATAAAATATATAGAACTGAATAATGATGAAAATGAACATTGAAATGTGTGAGATATACAAGAAGTAATATCTGTCATGAACTTTAGAGATTTAAAGGTTTACATCAGAAAAGAGAGGATAGAAATCCATGAGATTACCACTCATCATAAGAGAATGGAAGGAAGTTAAATTAAAAGGACAATAAACCTAATGAAAGTAAAAGGAACAAACAGAGAAAAGACTAGAAATGAATGACAGAGTACACAAACATGCAACAGGATAGATAGGCCCAGCAAAGTAAAATCCGTAGTGTGACCAACCCAGTCCTAATGAAAAAGACCAATGTCTTCTATGAATGAAAACAAGGACATAAATAGAGCTACTGGAGAGTTACACCACATAGCAGAGTGTTGTTCATAATTTTCTAATTATAAATTTGAAAATGAGAAATAACTAAATTTTTTAAAAAATAATATAATTTGCCAGAACTAAGAAGAAATAATATGATTAAATTTGAAATTTCTTTCTTTTTTTTTTTTTTTTGCAGTTTTTTGGCTGGGGCTGGGTTTGAACTGGCTACCTCTGGCATGTGGGGCCAGGGGGCGCCTTACTCCTTTGAGCCAGAAGCGCCCCCACTGAAAAATGTTTTAATCAATTAAAATTTTATTCAGATAAAAGAGTTACCAATCTGTAATTTATAGAGAAGTTCTACCAAATGTTTCAGGAGCAGATAACTTCACTTTTATAAAAACCATTCCAGAGACTAGAAAAAGAGGGAACATGCCCAGTTCATATTGTAAATTGGCATAACCTTGTACCAAATGCCACAAAATGTATAAATAAGGGAAATTAGGGCCTTTCAGTGATTAACACAGATACAAACATATTCAAAATGTTAACAAAATAAATTCAAGCATGTTTAAAAGGATAATTTATTATGAGCAAATCGAGTTTATTCCAGGAATTTAGGGTTGATTTAATATTAGAAAATTAATCAATGTAATTTGCCATTACAATTGTCTGGTGAGCCTTAAATAATACTAGGTCTTACCCTAGGTAACAGAATCTGGAGCCAGCATATGTTGAACTAAAATTACTGGGATTATTAAATAAGAACTTTAAAAATAGGTCTAGAATACAACCTAGAGTGACAGAGTAAGGAGAAATAAAATTTGATTAAGACATCTCACTAAATGAGTAAGAAGCAGTTAATTTGCCATCATCATTATCATAAATTTTTTAGCAAACTAAGAATAGAAGGAAAGTTCCTTAATCTGGTAAAGGTTATATAGAAAAAAATTCCGTAATAAACATTACCTTAGCTTTGCAACATTGAAAGTCCTTTAAAGGCCAGGAACAAAGCATATGCCGTTTGACAACTTCTGTTAAACACTGCAAGTGGTCCTAGCCTGTGCAGTAAAACTGTCATTATTGGCAAGTATTGCTATTGTTTATATAAAATGCCCAGGGAATTCATAGTTAGATCTTAGAAATACAGAATTTCACAAGTTGCTTTGATAAAAACCAGTATGTTCTTCTAACTCCAGAAACAATTACTGAGATAATGTAATTAAAATTGTATCTACCTTTCATAATCAAATTCCTCCTACTTTACTAAAAAACAAAGTTAAAAAAATATAAAACGCAACTACTTCTCACTCATCCAGAGTTTCATGATGGCAAATTCCTCTGGGACTTCTGAGTGCCAAAAAGGGGTAATTTAAGGTTTTAGTGCCTGCTGGCCTCAATTACTCAAGGCACTGAGGTGTTACTTCTTAGTCGCATGTATATTTTTGTTAAGAATAAAGAGTTGTATTAGATATATGGAGTATTGGGGTTGAGGTGTTCTGAATGAGACTTGTATCATTAATTAAGAATGGGAGGAATGAAGACGTTGACCTCACCTTTCCCACCACCCAGCTATAATCAAAGAATGTAGAACTCCAGAAATCAACGCACAAGACCCTGTCAGTAAGAAATCATTGACGGTAACAGTATCTTATTTCATCCAGATTACCAACTCTGGCCCAGCTCTATGTCTTATCTATTTATTTGTTTTAGAATTATAATTCAAATGTGAGATAGTTGTTACAGGGACACATATTAACACATTTCATTGAATTGAGAAGAGAAATAGGACTTTTTACTCCCAGAAAGTAAGCCTGATTTGGCTGATTGGTTTGACAATGAGGACTGGCTTTCCCAGTCTTCATGTCCAGGATTTATATGAATATATTTTTAATGCTAAAATAAAATGGATATATCAAAGATATTATACTGATAGAGTGGTATTAAAGTGAATAAGATTTTTATTTTTTCAATCTTTCCTGCATGTTGAATTGAACAAAGTACCTCTAAGTAAAAGAACAGTTGTGGTCATTTGGTAAGTGTTAGTAAATAAAGCCTTTTTGATATATCTTTCAGAAACAGGAATTAAAAAGTTTCAATCACTACATTGCAGTCCTTTGGTAGATTAGGTGGTTTCTAATTCTTTGTTTTCCAGAAAGTTGAAAGAGAACTTAATGGAGCTTGTAGATCATTAAAATTAAATTTTGATGACAGATTACTATATAATATTTGCTATAAGAGTAGGAACACTTTTTAAATTCAAGAAATTCAAAACATTGTTATAACAAAACTGCTTTCATGCTCATGTACTTTTTCTGTAATGATTTCTTGGTAATTAAATCTATAAAGACAAAAATTAACAATTATCGATGGTTACAAGGAATAATTAAGTATAGGAGAAGAGGAAGTTACATTCATTCTATTCCATTAAGAGATATACTTTTAAAAGCTTTGGAGTTTTTTAGCACATCACATTTAATAATTTTTCTCAAAACCTATACCCAGTATTAATTATAATGAGTATATGCGACTAAGTATATGCTAATTATATACCACTTAGAGCATTATAGTCATAGGAAATTTTAAAAATCAAGTTTTTCCTGTACATTTATGTATATGTTGCTGTCACAAGGAAGGATGAAATATGAAGAGTAAGCAATGAAAGTACTTAAAAGCTTAGATATATTCTATGTAAGATAATTATCTGTAAGAGAAAATATATTGGAAACATTATAAAAAGGGGGAAAATAAGATAAATTTCTGTTTTAAAAAGAGGATCCTATTTATTTTGCAAGTAGATAAGTGGTAGCAACAAATTACTTAGGTATTTAAAATTTACTGGATAAATGTATATAGGTAATAAAGAGTTTTATTTGAAAATATCATTATTTATATTATTGCCAAAATGTCATCTTTGGCAACTACCTAAACTTAGGATGAAAACATTTAGACAAAAAGAGTGTGTATGTCGTATGTGTATGCATTGGGAGGTGGGGAGATACATAATACAAAAACTTTAGGAAGTATCTAATCAAAATTTTAAAAACCATTGACTTGGAACAGCTTGTAATTAGTTGCAATTTGTCAGCCATTAATCAGCTTCTCAAATGCATAAAGAAGTCTTATGTCCCTTATTTTCCAGGTGTACTTACAAATAATGCCCTAACATAATTTGTAGAATAAATCTTAACCTAACACTGTGTGGAGAAAAATAATACCCAGATTTTTCCATATTTAGAAATATTGTAAAATACTGAAATATTGTAAAAGGCTTAGAAATATTATTTTTATTTAAAAAAAACTATAGCATCTTCTGTAAAACCAAACAAAAGCATACACGAGGACGTTTGCACTTGAAGGTTTACAGCAACTCAGTTCACAATCACAGAGATGTAGAAACAACCCAAATGTTCATCAGCCCATTAATGGATTAATAAACTGTGTTTTATATATATACCATGGAATACTATTCAGCCATAAAAAGATGGAGACTTTACATCTTTTGTATTTACCTAGATGGAGTTGAAGATCATTTTCCTTAGAAAAGTGTCACAAGAATGGGAAAATAAACATCCCATGTACTCAATACTAATTTGAATCTAGCAGATGAACAACTACAGGCCCCCTACAAGAGGAAAACCACAATTGAAAATAAAAACTACAGAATTTCAAGCAGGATTCATTCAGCTTATATTATTGGTACCAGATTTGAACTCTACATACTGGTTAATCTTCAAGAATTTGGCGTCCAAGATTACACGAGTAGGCCCATGTGTCTCAATGAAATTACGGACCAAGTAACACTGCACACACCTACTTGGTCTGTCTGCACTCAAGTAGACAATGCTGTGGGGGTAGGGAGGGTATTTTTAATTTTCTTTCCTTTCCACCCTGGATCTCACACTATTTGTGGCTTATCCTCCTACATGTGCAAATCATTCTGCAGGCACATAAGTTGAAAAGCCATTGGGCTCTCTTAGGACACTGAATTGTGCTCTAGGACACTTAGGAATATAGGGGCTCAAATGTAGAGTCTCCTTACTTTAGTGGACTGAAGTGCCCCTGTAAGCTCAGGAAACGACCGACTGGAGTATGTAAATCTGGCCGAGTACTGTTAATTATTTGCAGTGCCTCTCCTAAGTATTTGTAAGAATCTTGAAGCTAAGTAAAACTTGCCTTTATCTCTATACAAAGCCAGAACTTGCTGTTTTAAAACCAAAGATCAAGCTAGGTTCATTTTTGGTTTTGCCAAGGCTATGAGCCTCTCATTGAAGTTGTCTGAAAGGTCCAGTCCAATTGGCTCTGCCCCAAATAAAACGCAGTGTGCTCTGTACGGTTTTGACCCAGAATCAGGTGAATCTCAGCAGTTTTGGCTGAGCTACATTGTAAAATTTTGGATTTGTTCGGACTTGACACTTCCTGGGAACCCATTCAAACTGAAACCGGAAAAAGGTTTTGCACAAACCCTGTCCCGACCCATTCTGCCAAGTTTCCCACTGCTCTAATGTCGGTCTACCTTCTGTATATTCGCATCGAGGGCAAACGGAAATATCCTCATGAATCTCTCATGAGGGATCTTGGGTAAAACAATCTAGACATTCTCTTTTTTCTACCTTGTTCCAAAATACAGAGCCCACTTTCTGTGTTAGTCAATAGTAAAATATGAATGTTCTCCAGTAATGGGGACATCTTCAAAAGGTTATGCTTCTAAAACATGAGTGCTTATGGTCAAATACAGAAAATATTGCTAAAACAAATGGGCTTTTTAGGTTATTGCAGAGTTGCCTTATGACAAAAGGTGATAGCCAACTGAAAAATATAAGGCTTCGTTTCAGTCTGCAGAAATTGTTTTTTACAGCCCTGTCAAGCTTTTCAAAAGTGTGGTGACATAGGGAAGGAATTCTTGAGAAATTGCATGAAGAATGCAACTTCACCAGCAGATGAACTGAGGGTGTTATTGAATTGCTCGCGGTTTGTAGGTCAGACTGACAGCTTTGTGTCTGCGGCCGATGAGTTGTGGTACTGCCTTTCTCACTGCCTGCCTGTGAGTGTATTTTAGAGTCCTGTCCTGAACACTATCAGGAACAGTGCATTCTCTGGTGCAAGTGTTCTTGCTTTCTGCTGTAAAGATAATGAACGTATAGTGCAATGGAAGGATATTTCTGAAAAATGTAATGCCCATAAGAAATGCCTGATCTCTTCAAGAGAGTGTATCTGGGTGAAATCTCAAAGTCATAGTACAGGGTGGACATAAAGTTTGTGTGCAATTTACAGTTTTTGGCCGGGGCTGGGTTTGAACCCGCCTCCTCCGGCATATGGGGCCAGCGCCCTACTCCTTTGAGCCACAAGTGCCCCCCTCATATGCAATTTACATAGTAAACTGCTGCATGCAAACTTCACGTCTACCCTGTATGTCGATTTTTTTTTTTTTTAAAGATCCTAACTTAACTAGAAAACAAAGCTTGGTATTTCACTCTGTTTAATATTTTGTCAGTGGATGTAGTATACATTATGCACATTTTTGTTGTAGGTGGATGTAGTATACGTTATGCACATTTTTGAAGCAGCCTTTAATGAAAAACTAATTTGGGGAGTTTTCATTTTGTACATATGATTTTAACATTATATTATGGACAAATTTTAGCTGAAATTATATGCCTAGTTTAAAACAGCAGAAAGTGATAAAAAAAAAATAATAATAACTGATTAAGAGTCAGAAAATTGCCAGGCACGGTGGCTCATGCTTGTGATCCCAGCACTGTGGGAGGCTGAGGTGGGAGGATTGTTTGAGCTCAGGAGTTCAAGACTTGTCTAAGTGAGAATGACACCCCAACTCATAGAAAAATGAAAAGCCGGGTGCCACAGTGAGCACCTGTAATTCCAGCAGCTTCAAGAAGCTGAGATAGCAGGATGCCCATAGCCTGAGTCTGAGGTTGCAGTGAGCGATGATGCCAC
>NW_003852415.1:7061000-7066675 GCF_000181295.1 Otolemur garnettii | reverse complement strand
AAAAAAAAAAAAAAACAAAGTTACTTTTAAAAAAAATAGAGTTAGAATATCTAGGTTGTAGTTACATCTCCACCACAGTCAGGCACAGAACCCTAAGCAAGTTACTTAATGTCCCTGTACTTCAGTGTTTAATTTTTTTTAATGATTAGGCTGAACTAGATAATACGTAAAAGCTCCTCTCCCTTATGGGCTTTAGTCTAGTCTAAGAAGAATTAAAATCTGATCTTCACAAATTCTCTGCCTGTCCAATAGTTGCTATCAAAGGAGTTACTCTAGTTTAATCACACTGTATTATATAACAGATACTTACTGAGTCTCTACTATGTCTCAACACTATGTAGAAAATATAGCAGACTAGGTCCTACTGCAGTGGCGCTCATGTTTTAGATCATGTTAGAACTAAAAGGAGCCCTGGAGACCCTTGCCCAACCCCTCACTGTATACTTGACAAGTCTATGAATTTCTGAGAGTAACAAAACTAGGACTAGAGTTTATGAGTTTATGTCCTGATTAGCAACACAATGTCCTGTCCATTCCACATCCCCCACTTGTGACTGGTGAGAGTAATGAAGACGTTAGGAGCAATTAGAGCTATCTAGTGAGTGATACAAAGAGCAAGAAAATTCACCATCAGAGCTCATCTTTACCTGGAGCAGGGCAAGAAGTAGACTCAAAAATAGGGCAGTAACTTTGTTAGACCATATTTAGAATTGCCAGAATGTGCTCTAAGCTAATTGGTAAATGGAATTTTATAAAGCAACTTTAATCTAGATTTTTTTTCCTTTTGAATGTTGAATAAAAGACTTGGACTCCTCCTAGATTGCATTACTAGTTCTGTCTTGCGCTTTCTCAGTGATAATAAACACCTCAGTTGATCTTTTCTTTAGTGCATCTGCATATAACTTCTCTCTCACCACTTAGATGAATGTTTATAAAGTTTATTTAGAGCTTTTAATAAACTTTGATCTCAGATGAAAGGCTGGAGAGACTATAAAGTGTCACTGTTAGCACTGTTAATACACATACCCGGAGTGGTCTCCTGTTAATTATTTAACATTAGTGAATGATTTCAGCCTGTCATTGCTCCCAATTACATTATATCTGAACATCAAACAGTGAAAGGCCAAACCATCAAAATAGCCCTTCCCTCATTGTTCTCTTTAGGCTCTTTTCTTAATTATTTTGCATAGCTGGTCCCCTACAAATGACTTACAGGAAGCTCTTCATGTTTTTCTCTACCAACATCTCACATCTACCTTTTCTTTCTATCCCAAGCAAAAGCCAAACATGTTCTTGATATGTTTATTTCATTGTCATCGGGCACTAACCACATGGTCTAAAGCTTTCTAAGCCTAGGCAGACACACTAACTTAAAACACTTGGATACAATGAAGTACACCCCCCCCCCATGCACCTTCTTTTCAGAGAACTTCTACTTTTCATTTTATCCCTTTCATTTCTAACTTACACTGTGTTTTACGTTGTAATACTTCTACACCCAAACTCCTAATCTGACATTTGTTTTTTTCTTGAAGACAGTGTGTTTGTTCCAGAAGGATGGGAAATGAATGACAGGATAAAGCAAAGGCCAAGATGATCTCTAGCTGCTTTATAGGATGATTAGAGTCTGGTGGTGGGAACTGGAAGACCTGATTGTAAATTCCGGCTCACGTGGGCACTTCACTTAACCTCTCTGAGCCCATTTCCTATGGGCCACAAGTGAAATGGGCCTTACACTTGTCCCGCTTATCTCAAAGGTTTGCTGAGAGGATCAGATGAGTTAATGGCTTGGAAAGTCCTTTTCTAAATTCTAAAATATCCCTCCCTCATGTGTGTATTACCTTCGCCAGCCAGAAGAACAGCATATGGCAGGGTCCTCAAACTTTTTAAACAGGAGGCCAGTTCACTGTCCCTTAGACCATTGGAGGGCTGGACTACAGGCCACGGGATGAGTCGGCTGCTAAGCAGGACAGGCAGCGGTGGCAAAAACACCTGGTGGGCCAGATAAATGTCCTAGGCGGGCTGCATGTGGCCCGCGGGCTGTAGTTTGAGGACTCCTGGCATGTGGTCAGGACATTGTATTTTCGACCCACTTTTGCCTCAGGGGTTATATGTCTTAGCACTTTATGTTATATAAATCTACCTCCAAATTTCAATTATTTCTAATTTAGGCTCTAGGAAGTTCAGATTTAGAATTCTTATTTAATAGCCCCACTGATTTTAATTCAGCACATCCCTAGCCCCAGATTCTGTTAACCTAGAGTAAGACCCTGTGTTGTTTAAAGCTCGTCAGACAATTGTAAGTGCAGCTGTGGTTGAGAATCACAGATTTAGGCTGTCCTCAATGTGTCCTTTAGGAATCTGCCTTTGTAGCCTGGTGAATACAGAGGATGACATTGAATTTCCAAGTCCAGCTCCTGTAGTTCGAGCAGCTGTGTTTGCATGACATATGATTGAGCTTTGTCTTGCAAGAGGATTGACCTGTCTGTATTGAACAATCTCACCTAAAGCAGCATGGTCATCATTTTATCCAATCCACGGCAGTGGACATCCACTGTAACCGATTGACAGGTTTCATGGAGCTGTAGTGGATAATACCAGCATGCACCACCAAACAGACACCATTAGCTTTTTTGATGAAATTTCAGTTTTAGACTGAGCACTTCTTTATCCAATTGTGCCGAACACTTGAAGTTGTCAAATAGAATCCATTTTTTTATGGATAGACATGGTTTCCCTATATGTCATAATAGGAAAGAAAGGCACGCTTCTAGACAATTTCTCTTGTGACTCTCATTTTATTCGCACAGAACCCATCTATCCAGCTTCTTTACCTTGTCAGTTTGTTTCAAATGGTCCAATATCATTGGAACAGTAACATCAAACCTTGCTGCTAATTCACACCGAGGTTGGGATGTATTTGCGTCCACTACAGCTTTCAGCTCATCATCATCCACCTTGATCCCAGGTGGACCATGTGTGCCTCATTTGCACGATTAAATCATGAGAATGGAACTTCTTAAACCACCAATGTACTGTGCATTCGTTAGCGACATCCTTCCCAAACACTTCATTGGTATTTTGAGTGTCTGCACTGCATTGCTTTCGTAATGGAACTCATATTCAAAAATAACACAATTTTTTTTATTTATCCATGGTTTCACAAAAATTGCTTTAAAATGTTTCATAAAGATAGTCATAAGCCAAAAAGTGCATTTGTAAGAATGAGGATATACTTTTACTTTTATTTATTTTATTTAAAAATAAATAAACCAAGAAGTGTCAACGTGAAATATCAGAGGTATCAGCTGTCAACTTGGTACTTAAGGGAATCAGATATTCCATACTTAATAACCTACTATTGTGGCTGAAGATTCCTGAACTTAGAAAGCCTCCATTCTTATAAAGGGAGCTGCAAGAAATCCTACCCAAACTTGGCCCCAGAGGGGAACACTCTTTGTATCTTCCAAGGCTTTTTTCTGTGCAAACATCCTTGAAATGCTATTCTGGAACAAAAGCTTTCACAAGCCGTGCAGCAATGCCATGGAGAAGGGCTTCCCAACAAAACAGTGTATCATCTTTCAAGAAGGTATGGAGTGTTCTGCTTGACTGAACATCGTTTTGCAGGTTGAGATTTCAAATTGTTTCATTTTTTTGTGATAATGACACAGAGAAGGAAACTGACAGAAGACATTTCAGTTATTAGATGACTCAGAAGATGAATAGAAAGCACTGTAGATGTGCATGATGATGGTAAAATTGATTATACAAGCAAAAAGCCTGATCAAAATATAGATGAAGTATTGCAAACCCAAGAATCGGTAGCGAACATTAAGTTTCTAAAACAAAAAGGAAATAGGATGCAATCATCTGGTTAGTCTTTCAGCAAGAAGGCTTTCACTGTGTAGTATTTTGCAACAAGAACTTGGACCTGCCCATTTGCCAAAGGATATGTGATAGTACTCTTTAATAAATTCTTTATTATGTGTTACATGTATGAGCACCAGAATTTACTTTATACGGTTTGCAAGTGGGAAAATGTTGAAAGCAGATTATATTTAAAAAATTAGGAGGAAAAATGATATAGTAATGAAAAATTTTATTGGAGCAATTGTTTTCACTAATGCTTATTCATCTAAAAGTAAAAAAACTTATGTAGTATAGAAGATAGACTTATCCATTTATAAAACTTGGCAACTGCCACATTTTTTGAAGTATTGTGTTTTGAAGACGCCAAGTACAAAAAGAAAGAGCTAGAAGTAATGATAAGCTAGAACTCATCAGAACTGTATTTGAAATCTGTAATCAGTATTTATAAGATGGGTATTTTCCAAGTTCATAAATGATAGTTTTCAGCAGTCCATTGTACTCATACCCTCAAAACCATAAATTCATGTTGTAGTAAGGTTATTTTTGCTGTCCTTTTATGATTCTCTAAATTATTCATCAAATGAATACAATGTTAAAAAATAAAACACCCATTGGTCCTGGATAATAAATACTGGTGACTAATTTTCTTTATATACTAAAGATTAAACAAAAGTACATTGTTGTGTTCGAGGTTCTGGGAGAAAAGTACTGTTTTCTGTTCCTATCCTTGTGTTATTTGTTATAACTTTGTTTGTTATAATTGAACCTCCTGTTTCTTTGTTACAAATGTATCCCCTGAAGTTCCCATAGTGTAAAAATGACAACTAACTTCTGTACGTGATATTACAGTAAATTTTATAGACCCATTTTTACTTATCAGTTGGTATGTTGCTTGCATCTCCAGAAAATTTCTTAAAAGCACCGAATTCCCTCTAAGAAGATGAGAGTACAAATATCTAAACCGATGTTCTGTGTCCTGAGCATTGTCCCTCAGATATGTACCTATGTCTGCACCTTCTTAGAAACAAAAATAATAAGAGGAATAAGAAACAATAGCAAAGCTTTCAACATTGACCTCCAACGAAAGCCTTGGAGGGGTGGGGACTGTAAGCAGGGAAGTAATATATAATTTCCAAATTTGCTCTAACTTCTCAGGGGTTTCTTGTCCTACGATATCCCAAAAAGTGGAACCTCTTTCTCACTTAATTTGATCATACTGCTTGCAACTTCATTATTTCATTTAGAGTGAACTTCAGAATTATTGTCATGTCCATATTCTTCTGGCAGCATCAGAGACCATTCCCAAATCAATACAAATTACCTCATCTTTCACATTAGCTATTTTTAAAAACGTTGAGAAGCAATTGTAGCCACAAATTCAATAAATATTTATTGAGAAGCTGTTAATTATTAGCACCTTCCATTTGAAGAGTAGTAAGATACTCTTAAGAACTTCATGTTTGTGTTCCCCCCAAATCATACTTGGAAACTCAAACTGCTAACAGGATAGTATTATAAGGAAGAACCTTGAGATTATTAGGTTTCGATGAGGTCATGAGTATGGAGCCCACATGGTGGGATTATTATCCATGTAATAAGGGGAAGGCGCTAGATCAGTGGTTCTCAACCTTCCTAATGCCATGGCCCTTTAATACAGCTCCTATGGGTCGCGACCCACAGTTTGAGAACTGCTGTGCTAGAGGGAGGATCTCTCTTTTGTCTACCTGGCGTACAGCAAAAAAGTGGCTTTGGGCTCGGCGCCTATAGCTCAACTGGCTAAGGCGCCAGCCATGTACATCTAAGGT
>NW_003852415.1:7054486-7060648 GCF_000181295.1 Otolemur garnettii | reverse complement strand
CCAGACTAAGACAGTTCTTATGTTTAAAAGCCTCCATTTAAGAGGGAAAAAAATGGTTAATGAAAAATTACAACATAATATATTTCTCTGTATTGCCTAACAATGTATTTTCATTCAGAAACCCAAGTGACGTCTTTAAATCTGGTCAGGTTTAGCAGAATGAAGCCTGGTGGAGTGATGTGACAGATGTGATTACACACAGTAGGTGCTTAATACATTTTTGTGGAATAAAAATTGCCTATTTTATGCAGTGTGTATGGATACGTTTCTGGGAAATCCTACCTAATTTTTAGAGCATTGTGTGTTTTCTGGAGTTTTCATGGCATGCTTGAAATGTCTAAGGTCATGTGGTTTGGGCTGCTTCTAGTTTTAATGTATCGAGGAAGGGCTGCAGGCCTTACTCATTTTAGTTAAATACGTTTAGATGAAGTGGGCAAAGGGTCCTGAGTTCACAATTTCAAATTATTTTGGCAAGACTAGCTCTTTTTTCATACTAACTACCAGGCCACAAAGTTTCATTGTTATCCAGCTGAAAGAATGAGTATATGGCTTTCATTGGGGCGGAGGGGGGGGGGCTTTCTAGCAATTGAAGTTAGAGGAAAACTGTAACTACTGTTTGTGGCAAATGTCAGATAAATTTGTCCGCCAGATAACACTGTCAACTATATTGTGTCCATTGGATTTCATATTCCATGGTTAAAAATCAGTACAGCACCTGAAAGACTTCAGAAATATATACTTGCCTCACAAATAATTCATACGTCCCTTCGTACCCTTTTTATTCAGCGTTCAGGAGCATAGTTTAATAGAGCATCTCAAACACATTTGTAGTTCACCTTTAACACTAGCTGTTTAAAAGACGTGTCTGCCAAAATGTATTACTGTAACTTTAAATTATTGATAATTTTAACGAAGTACAGTCTGGCAGTGGGGATTCCTTGAGATAGTTCAGCTACATTTTTGATGGTTTTAAAATATACCTCATAGTTTCTGCTCTCGTCTTTGGCAGCGGTTATCAAGGGAATGCTTTGTACAAAATCCAAAAGAGTGTTTTCTAAGTGCTCAATGAAAGATTAATTATGAAAGAAAACTTTAAAAATATAAGCAGAATTGATCCCAGTTATTTTTGAATTGAGGTCCAGTGCCACAATGATAAAAATAAAACACCTTGTCTGATTTCTATTTAGATCTGATTTCCCCGTCACCAGAAACTCATCCATATGGGGGGATTAACTGTTCACATGTTCTTTCAACATCCAAGTGCTGTGTGTGGAGTAATGGAAAATGATTAATTTGTTTTGTCATTCTCTTTGAGAACACAGGACATCTCTTAAAAAGAAAATAACCCTTTAGTTTGAGAACAGAGAAGATTAATTATGTTCACCTCACCAAGGTGCTTTTAAGTAAATTAGCTTGGACCTTAACTCAGCCGGAACACTTCTCATTCCTAATCAGTGTTCTTTTATCAGGCCCCTCTGCTCCCTGTTAAATACAAAAGAGACAAGTGTGATTGCCGACTTTAGGTGTCTGGAGGACTTGGGATGAGGGCTTTGCAGGTTTCAGGGACATCATTAGCATTTCTCAGTTCAGGACTCCATCATTGCCCAGCAGGGCTCAGCCCCTGTGGTTGCTTCAGATCACTCCCTCCCCCTGCCCCTTCTTTAGATCTCGGGAGTCTTTGCTCTCATTCTTCTCCTTAACTCTGTCTCGGCTACTTAACTCAACTTCCCTGTCTTCTGCTTCTTCGTCCATGTTTTTGAATTATCATTTCTTTCACTTTGAGTCTGTTCAGAAATATTCCCTGTGTTTTAGTCAGTTTTTAAATTTTACACTTAAAATGTCTTGCTGTATTTTTCTTGCCACAATAGTTCTAAATGTATATTTGTCATTGTGATAAGAATGAAGTTGAAATTTTTCATAAAGTTGAAATTTATCACGTGAGATACCAAGTACTCAGCACTGAAAACATAGGAGGACATATCATGCCTTTAAGGGATGTGCAGTTTACTGAAGGAGACAAGTAAACACATTTAGGAAATAATTACACACATGATGGGAGATTGACATGTGCACAGGAGCTAGCAACTAGCGAGTGTAGCCACCTGACCTAGAGTTGAGGGGAGTGGACCAATAACTAAAATTAACATCGTCTTAATAGCTAGTGTTTCTTGAGTGCTTACTACACTCCAGGCCCTGTTCTAAGTGCTTTGCCTGTGGTAATGTGTTTGATGCTTACAACAACTCTGTACAATAGGTATTATGATCATTCGTATTTACAAATGAGGAAACTGAGTCGCAGTGCAGAGGGATGGTAACTTCCCTAATGACAGTCAGTGAGTAACTAATCTAGGATTTAAACTCAGGCAAGCTGGCTCAAGAGCATGCACTTAGCTGCCATGTTAGAGCAGGTACTGACCGTGCCAAGTCTCGCAGAAGGAGAATCAGCGAGCTAATTTAAGCAGCATGTAAAGAACATTCCAGACTGAGGAAGCTTCATGTATAATGTCATAATGGCATAGACGCTGTTAAGGGAGAAGCAGAAGTACCAAACAACATTTAGGGCAATAGAACCAGAAGCTAATTAGCAGTATTCAGATAAGGGGGAAACTGTGAGATCATTGTTTTTTAAGTTAGGCCAATTATAAGTGGAAGAAAATGAAAAGCAAATTTGTTGCCTGCTTTTGGAAGCATCTTTTCTAAAAATACAAATGACAAATATTTGGAATTGGTAGTTTGATGGGCAAAACACCCAAGGAGACAAAAATATCTTTCTTCCTGTTTTTAAATACAGTCATTAACTTTACTTTCTACCATAGAAAAGTGAAGGTTTTTCCATCCCACAGATGTTCTTGGGTACTCTTTCCAGTTTTTTACGCTTAAAAATCAGATCCCATTCTACTCTGAGAAAAATTCAACCATACATAGTGGACTAAAGTTAGAGCCCAAAAAGGTTATACAAGTTATTCAGATTCCCTTTTCCCGTTTAGAAACTGAGACCCATGGGTCAAATAATTTGCCCAGATTCATACAACTGGTATGTCAAAGCTGAGATATAACCCTTCATCTACTGATTTCATATCAATGTTTTTTTACTGTATCTCACTGCCTATCCTTAAATAGAAAGCTACCACAATGAAAATAATATGTGATGAGTAGAGAAAACATTTTGTGGACATTTAGGACATTTTCAAGCAATAAGACATGTTCTTAGGGAGCAAACATATTTTCAGTAAATCAGGAGTATTTGTATAGCACCCTGGGGCCTCTGGGGATTCAGCCTGTTCTCCCAGTAAATTTCTCATGGAGCTACATGCAAATGACCCCTTGAGATGAGTCTCAGAGTTTCTGTTGCTGCTCAGCAAGTCCCAGCCTGGGAATTAAATGCACAACCTACCTTCATACAGCACGCCTGACCTCCACAAGTTCCTCTCCTGGTTAGGGCTAAGGGGCTAGCGGTCCATTCTCTAAACAACATCCAGAATGTTACTTTTGAGAGTGAATGAGAGCATGTCACTCCTCTGCTCAGAACCCCCAAATGAAAGTGTGAGTGACTGTAAATTGGTTTCACAATAGTACTGAGTACATTGGATATTTTTCTTCCATTCTTGAGATACTTTACCAAGAAGGATATGTTCTAGTTCCATCCATGTAAACATAAAAGAAGTAAAGTCTCCATCTTTTTTAAGGGTGCATAATATTCTATAATGTACATATACCACAATTTATTAATCTATTTGTGGGTTGATGGGCACCTGGGCTTCTTCCATCACTTGCCTATTATGAATTGAGCTGCAGTGAACAATCTGGTGCAAATATTTTTGTTATTAAGTGATTTTTGGTCTTTTGGATAAACACCTAGTAGAGGAATTGCAGGATCAAACAGCAGGTCTACCATTAGATCCCTGAGTGTTCTCCATGCTTCTTTCCAAAAGGGACTTATTAGCTTGCACTCCCACCAGCAGTGCAGAAGTGTTCCCTTTTCTCCACATCCATGCCAACGTCTGTAGTTTTGGGATTTTGTTATGTGAGCCACCCTAATTGGAGTTAGAGGGGAGGAGAGAGGTCAGATGGAGGGAGGGTGAATGGTGGGGATCACACCTATGGTGCATAATGCAAGGGTACATGTCAGATCTATTAATTGTAGAGTATAAATGTCTTAACACAATAAGTTAATGAGATGAGGTATATATTAACCAGTGTGATATATAAATCACACTGTAAATGCTCCTAATTCTATATAAAATCAGCACATTGTACCCTATAAATGCATTAATGTATACATGATCTATGTGTTTATGATTTAATAAAAAAAATTAAAAAATAAAAAAGAACCCTCAAATGACCTATCTCACTGAGAATTATATACACAATCATCTTGGGCATGGCCTAAAAGGGTCTTTAAGATCCTGCCCTGGGCATCTTTGGCCTCACCTTACAGTGGGCTACTTACCTGACCACGCCAGGCTCTTGGACATTCATTCCTGCAATAAGCCAGACAGGTCCCCTCCTGAGGGCCTTTGCTCTTAGTTTGTTCTGTCTCCATTGCTTTCCCCCAGGAATTCTCATGAATCAGTCCCTCACTTCATTCTGGTCCAAACAGTCTCATCCAAGACGCTATCCCAGATCACTGTCTGAAATGGCAACCCCATCACTCCCTACCCCTCCACCCTCCTTTATTCCCAAAAGCATTTATGACAACCTTACATTTTATGAATTTGTTAGTTTCTCCTCCTTTAAAATGTAAGCTCTGTGTGGACAGAGACTGTTACGATACTTACCTTTAGAACAGTATCTGAGGCATTTCAGTAAATATTTGCAGATTGAGGGAAATGTGAAAACCTTTCCTTAATCAAATAATATTCATGTATTTGTTTAAGCAGCATTTATTGAATACTTCTCCTGTGGCAGGCACTGGGTAGAGTGCTGGGGACACATTCCCTGCCTTCATGATGTGTGTTGCCTACTGTTGACACAAACATTAATCTAACAGTTACACAAATGAATTTTAATGCTCTGATAAGTGTTATCATAGTGGGGTTCACCATGCAATGGAGAGCTTATGTGACAGGATCAGAAAAGGCAGAGGAGCCTGGACTGAGGGTTGAAAGATAATAAAATCTAACCAGTTAATTTAAGATCTGTGAATTTCCTTATATGTAAATTTCACATTTAAAAAATAAGCAATGAACTGGAGTTAGTTATTTGCATGCTGAAGTAGTTAGGGGATTGTACACTATATGTGATTTACTTTGAAATGCTTCTTAAAAATAAATTGGATTAAAGGACAGACAGGGATGGAGAGCTGGATTGTATGTAATAAGTAAATATAATGTTAACAGTAGAATCTAGGGATTAGAGGTGGGTGAGCTCTGTAAATATATTTCAGATTTCCCATATGCTTGAAAATGCTCATAATATTTGGGAGAAAGATGTTACCTGTGGAGAGTACAGTATGTACAGGAATAACTTCTGAGCCATTATGCCTCTGGTACTTTCATGTTTTAGATGATGTCCATGGAATAATCAATGCATTTCTAAATATTGGATGCAATTTTAATTAAATTTGCCTTGTTTCTGCTGTGTCCTCTGTTTACCGGTTTTTATTAGCCGTGGCTTTAAATTGTCGCTGACCTCTTCTCTAGTTGAGCGTTGCTGGAGCTGATAGTACCTCAGACTCAGCATTTTTTCAATGTCTGCTACTTGGAAAACATTTGACAATTTTTGGTGCCCTTTCATACTCACTCTCTGACTTGATACCCTGTGAGTATAAGAACATCATTATTTATCCCCATTTGCAAATAAAATACTGAAGCTTAGAAGGGTAGAGCAAAACCACAGAATTCAAGTAAGTAACATTACTGGAACTGTGACTATCCACAAGCCAGGGATGACTGACTTCCAGTTCAGCGTATCTTTCCCTCCACCCCTGTTCATCAACCACCTAGAAACATAATTTCTTTAGGTGCTTCCTGAGCAGAAATCGCTCAACTTAGTCTCTTCCAAGAAGCCCTTGCTTATCCTGTTTGCCCATTTTTAACATGTAATCATATTTTTCCCCTGAAAATGCTCTTAAATTTCTTTCCCTTGTAAGTACATTTTATGCTCAATTTTAAGAAATAAAATGACTTCAATTAAATAGATTGTAGATCTCAAGACACTCCT
>NW_003852415.1:7052379-7053805 GCF_000181295.1 Otolemur garnettii | reverse complement strand
TGTGTGCCCTGAGACACCATGAACCCTTCTAAGTGTGTGTCTGATTTTTAGACCTCTCTTAAAATACACAGTGTAGAAATAGAGGACTCTTCTGATAGTCCAAGAAAGCCACATGACTTTGCGCCCCTCACAGCTGGGGCTTGTGGAGGATGTACCTCAGCAGCATGACCTTGCTGGCCTGCTCTCTGCTACTGTTGGGTTTGGTTCCAGTTTGTGTCTTATACCATTTGGAAAACAGGGCCCTGCAAGCCAATACAGCTGTGCTGGCTTGAATTACATGAGTGGAAAGGCGCACAGTCTATCCTTTTCATGATCTCACCCTTCCTGTCCTTGAGACGTGTTTACTCAGGTCCCTTGACCACCTTTTAGCCATTTGTCAAGAAAGTTGTGCAGCGGATCCCTTTCCAAATGAAATAGAATTGCATTTTTTGAACCCCCCCAAAACTGCTTCATAACCCTGTTTATTTAACATGTGTGCAGTGCCAAAAATACACACACTTATTTTTAAAATGAAAATATAGACAGCATCTCCTTTAATTTATTCATCATCTTAACTCAGAACACATATGATTTCAATAAGGCCATAGAAAATGGTAGTTGTTATATGTTAATAAGAAAATAAGCGTGCGTTTTTACAAAGAACAGTATATAGACTAAAATATGTTTATGATTAAATCTGTTTCTTAAATTTTCTCTACAGGAGACAGGAATCTAAGAATTGCATTCCTCACTGTAATTTCTAATTGCTGCCACTTATGTTGTCATACTATATTATTCAATTTCCCAGTAGTCATAAACAAAGGACTATTAAGGAAAAATGTGTCGTGGACCAGTACCAACAGCTCAGCTCCATAGGAGTTTGGTACATATTGAAGATTTTGGAATGGTGAAACCAGCAGCTTATTTTTTGCCCTTGTCAATGGATATATGAACACATCTGTCATTGCAAAAGCCACAAGATTTAATAGATAGGTTTTGTGAATTACACCAAACTCGATCCTGAAAAAAAAATGAAATAGCACACTTGGGCTTCTGAGTTTTTAATAAAGAGGTCAAGACTGAGCGGTTTTTTTAGAACATGATAGCTGTGCCTTTATCTTCCTTCAGTGAATATTTGTTCGAACTTCTTGTAGGTCACAAGGTAGGCTACACTAGTGCTACGTGTTATGAGAAAAGAAAACAGGGTGTTAGCCTCAGAACCCTCTTCTCCTAGTCAGCATCCTCCAATCAACAGAAAGATATCCAGATCCCTTGTGTGAATGTGTGCTTAGATGCACGGACCTGAGCATAAACTCTTTAGCACCAATGAGATGAAATTCTTCATGGTTTCATCTTAAAATTCCTCTTTAGGAAATAAGTCCATCAGCTCGGCGCCTATAGCTCAGCAGCGAGGATGCCAGTCACATACACCTGGACTGGTGGGTTC
>NW_003852415.1:7029039-7052171 GCF_000181295.1 Otolemur garnettii | reverse complement strand
GTGAAACTCTGTCTCCAAAAAAAGAAGTCCACTAAGGGCATATCTTCAAAATCTGGCTGCTATGAGTTGATAACTGGAGAAGCGTTAGGAATTTACATGAAGTACTATTATAGCTTCTGGTTGACATCTGCTCCTTTTTATGTTTTTGTAACAAGAACACCACCATTTTTGCATTCACACTGCTTGAATTTGCACCCTAGTTTTGCCACTCTGTTGTCCCCAATACCTCGTCCATGTCATGGTGATAAAAGTAGCGCCCAATTACCTCCTAAGGTAGTGCGGGGATTGAGAAGTGTATTCACAATAGAATTACATTTTTATGGTTCAGATTTTCATTCTGCTACTAACCGGGTTTAGGATTAACTGATCATCTCCTTGCCCACTGCTTCCAGGCCAGTGCAAGTCAAGCTCTTCAAGCCTCTGAAATAAACCAGATATGCTCAGTGTGTTGGCCTTTTATGAAATGGTGTGAATTTTTGTTTTGCCATTGGATACGAAATATAGTATCTTGTAACATTTTCAAGACAGAAACATTTATTAAAATTTTCTGTGGGCATCTGATTTATTCTAGAAAATGGAATTAAGAAAATTAAAAAACAATTAAGCACCTATCATTTGCTGGTGCCATTATTATAATGAACTTTGCTCCCGTAATTCTAAAAGTGGAGACTTGTCTGTGCCCTTTAAAGTGTTAGATAATGTAAGGCAGAAAAAAATCAACCAACTTAAAAAATAAAACTGTTCCTAGCCCTACCCATGGTATTTTACCCGAGGAACTATAATAACACAATCTAGGACTTCTTGGCATCTCTGGAATCTAAGTTCCTTATTTATAGACTTTTCACCAGCTAATGAATCTTATCCCTCTAACGTGCTTAGCTTTTGAGGAAGAGTGATTTTGAAATGACAGGTAATGTGACAGGATTCTAATCACAGAACCCCACCTAATCTCACATGTTACAGAACAAAACAAAACAGAGTTGCAATGTTGTGCGTATTCTCCAGTCTATACGCTGAAGTGGTGGTTTAAGCTTTGGTAGGGGGGAGCCAGAAAATAAAGATACTCCTCAAAATCTCACTTAATGATAATTCTGTGGTGTAGACACAATGTCTTTATTACTTTACATCTTATTGTTGCAGATAACCTAGAAATCACAGCATCTGTACATGCACTTTCCTTAAAATAAGAGCAATTAATTTTTCTCTTTGTATAATTCTTACGTCTTTAGTATATGTGTATTAGTGATAAGCTAACTATTCCCGAGGAAAGGAGAGTATGAACAGGAGGTATACTCTATATTAGTCCGTATCTGTGTCCTGCAGAGCTTTCTATGATATCTAAGCGACATGTATTTGTTGGTAACTCGGTACCTGGAACGTAAGGATGAAAAGAAAGGCCTGGATGCCCGAAAAGTGTTTTTAATATTGAGGAAGATATTTAGGAGCAGCACATAGATAGAATATAAACTAAGCCACAAATGGAAACAATGGTGAGAAGGTGTAAAGAACAATTAATGGAGACTCAGAGGGGAGAAGCCAGGGGAGAGAGGAGTATAAAAATAACTGCACTTAGAGAAGCCAGGGAACTTTTTAAGGGTCACTCCTGAAACTGTAGCCATTTGAATAGACACCCCAAAACACAACAAAAAAGTCCAAAAACTAGCATGTGAGCACATGCAAGAGCTGTGGCTCAAAAGGGTAGGGCACCAGCCCCGTATGCTAGAGGTGGTGGGTTCAAACCCAGCCCCAGCCAAAAATGGCAAAGAAAAAAAGAAAAAAGGAAAAAAGGGTTTTGAGTAATCACCTAGTGGATTGAAATTTCAAGCAAAATTATTTGCATAACATGCTGGATTTTTTCAGTAGGAAAAGAGAACCTTTGCTTCTTTTGAAAACAAAATGAGTTTAACATACTTAACCCAGGTTCAGAGGATTACTTTTGAATGAGAAAAATGATGGGATGAAAAAAGAAAATAAAGTTTTAATACTTCATTATCAGAGTGTGTTTTTGAAGATGATGTTACTCAGTGCCTAAAATTTTTCTTTAAAATCATCAGGGCATTGCTTTATATTTTATTGCTTAAGGGCCAAAATAATTCCTGTGAAAAATCTGTAATTTTATTATTTAGATAAATGTAGCATATGTGGTGGGAAAAGCTGCTTGCCCTCCTCAGCCTTCAGGTTGAAGCACGTCATTTTGATGAATCTTTGCTTTCTATGAAAGCACTAAATGAAGTCATTTAAAATGCATGGCAGTTTAAGTGAGTACATGCGGACAAAAGACTGACAATAATATGAACGTTAATAGAACAAAATATTAAATGCTTTAAATGGACCTTTCACTATGAACTTGAAGAAATAGCACATGGGACTTTTTGTTTCAAAATGGCAAAATTAAGGTATTTCTGCCCTCGGCTCAGAAATCATATTACAATATAAGGATAAGAGGTAGAACCATGGATTTGCAGGTGTCTAAACTAGAAGACATCTGTAACTCCAAGTCACAGAACTTTAGAATGTGGTAAAATGAATCGGAACACAAGAGATAAAACTCAGCTACTTGTCAAGGGGGTAGCAATGGAAAGTGAGTGTCCTTCACCCTCACAGAAGTCCGGAAGGGCTTTTGAAGTGGAGTAATTGGCACAATTACTGCAGAAGGAGATGGTAGAAATGGGTGCATAGAGTCTGTAATGAAGAATTAGACCCTCAAGCCTCTCTCTCCATCCCTGCAGGAGACCAAGTGTATGGTCTGGAGAGACTGCGACAATGAATCTCCGGATCACAGATGCTAATCACAGACCACCAGGGACAGATGGTTTCAAATAGGAAGGCTAAATGAAAGAAAACTGAGTCCCTCCTGAGAAAAAATTTTTACATACTCATAATCAAGAGCCTTCCCTGTCCCCCCAAAAAGGTGGTTGACTTCTTGATTAGCTTATATTTTAATTTAATTTTCAATTTAGGTATTATTTGTGGTAATTAATGCTGTATTGTGCATTGGCAACCAAAAACCCAGAGTCTCGTCTCAGTCCGGAAGTGACACGCTTAACAGTCCAGTGTCAGAACCTTTCACTTGGGAGATGCAGGGAGCCCATGGATCTTCCCATGCACCAGCCATACGGTTCATCATTTGTTTCACAGAACAATTAAAATTCATTTTACAATTAAAAGCTGATACCTGTTGCTTGCCTGATACATTCTGGCTCTGAAACAGGAGTGCATATAGAGTTGTATAAGATACACAGTATGTTCGCACCATCTCTGCTTTCAAGGTTATTCTGCCGTTTAACCTCTTGTTTCACATTGGCTTTGAAATAATTTTCTGATCATTCCCTTTTAATGTTAGGCAGGTTTGACAGTGACAGCTAATCAACATTTGCATGCTAAGCTATTGATTTCTGATCAACAGAATCTCGTGTCCCTGTTGCAAATGTTTAACTTCATATATTTCTCCCAAGTCTTTTCCTTTTTTAACTAAAATAATGCTGAGAACTGTTCTTCTTTATAATGGCAACATTTGAGAATCTCTAATATGGTCTGTAGATAAGTAACTGCAAATGCATCTATTTCTCGGCATTATCTTGTGGTTTATTTCTGATGTTCACTGAAGCAGTTTTGCAAATTAATACCAATATGAAATGCTCTATAGAAAGTTTCATAGCGTATCAGTTGAAAGCAATTATCCAAGAAGAGTTTTTATATCTGAGTCAGTCTTGCAGATGCATCTCATATACTTTTTGAGAGGAAATAATTCTTCTGATTTAAAAAGATAAATTTATCTTAGAAATACTATTATGTCTGCTCTCATTTGACTCTAAATCTACAGCGTGAACTGCTTATACCAAACTGATTTTTAGTATTTGAATTCTGGGCGTGCTAATCCATTTTTTATAATGTTTGGTTTCCTTATGTTTTCTTTTTCAGAGTACCCGAGTGGCCTTGGACCATCTGGAGTCTGTGCCTGAGAAGCTGAGCCTACTACAGGATTTGAAAGACTTCAAAGTGAGAAAGAGTTGACTTGTCTCTTTCTGTATTTTTATCTGAATGAGAATACTTGACATCTTCCTGATGTGCAGAGAAAAGTGTAGAGAGGAAAGAAGTATCAAAACACGTTGGGGACTTCTCCCACCCCACCGATCAGACTTTATTGACATTTGTGAAGTCAGGATTTAAAATAATGAAACTTACATATTAGCACCATATAGGAAGGTAGAAACTTTTACCCTTACCACTGGAAGCTCAGTTGTATCCCTGCAGCTTTTGCAATAGTTTAGAAAAACCTAAGAATTAAAGGGAGTTACACGTTCGACTGATAATAGATACCTTTTTTGATTAGCAATTTTAATTTATGAGTTGTCATCTCTTTTACAAATTGCTGAGTACTGTTTTAGAGATATGGTAGTTCACAGGTTATGACTATACTGTGACATAATGAATTCAAATCCACCTAGAGTTTTAGATTTCATATTCCACACCATTTATTGGCAGAACTCTAAGCACAGAGTATTTCATTATCAAGCCAGTTAATTACATGTGTGAATTTGCCATCTGTAATTTTTAAAGTTCCTCATAGAGGAGAGCTACAGAGCAAATAACCCTGCCAGACGAAGTCTTGTCCAGAAAACGTCTGTCTCCACACCACCTTAGAGATACATATGTAATGTAAAATGTTAACAACGTACAATTTTTTGACCCTACGTGGCTGAAGTTACCAATGACAAGGGTTTTCCCCTTGGAAACCATGTAATCTCTTATTTCACATTGGCCTTAATATATAATTTATGTTATGTTTAGGTTCTGTTTAAATCTAACATATTATTTGAGGATACGGTAGGTAGGAATATAGCCAAATTACGTCATGTTGGTTCATTGGAAGCAAAGTTCTCGAGGTCTGCACCGTTGTTAAAATTATCTCATTAAGCATCTTTTGGAGTTCCATTTTGAGTGAGATCCAAGGTTGAACTGACACATCCAAAAATCTAGACTATCACAAATGCAACAAAACTAAGTGTTTGAAGTATATTTTACTAAAGTATTTACTCTTTCTTATGATTTGATTATATATTTGTGGCTTAAATTTCCATCAAAGATTGTGAAACCAGTGTCCAAGGTGATGTCAAGTTGATGTACTCTCTCTTTTCTCTCTTTACCCTCATATTACCCCGTGAGATAGTGGGCGGTGGATGATGTAGCTACCAGAAGGTATCTAAGTATATGAAGGACAGGCAAGAGAAGATATAGGAAACAGGGAACACTTGGTCACTGTGAAACAGAGGCCTGTTCTATTCCAGTATAAAAACATAAAGTTTAACTTTTAGTGATAATCACTTTTTCCCCAGTTGTCTTTACTGGACAGAATTATTCATGCATATAATTTAACAGTTATATTCTCCACTATTACCAAAAGGGTTATTATTATTTTTTGTCCTATGGGCTAATGATTATCTATAATATACATGCTTCCATACACACAAACTCACATATGAAGAGGCCTAAAATTAGGCCTAAAATAAAAAGAGGCTTTGTAAAATTTTGACAGAGAATATTTTTCAAATTGCAGAATTGTGCTTCTCAATACATTAAAATTGAAATCATGTCCACACTGTATGGCAGGCAGTGGCCATTAGATGTTTTTCTAATCTTTTGATACCTCCTGCACATGGACAGTATTTTCCCCCGTTTTACAGACGAGAACACCAAAGCTTGGAGTATGTTAAATTGGTTGGACATGGGATCTGGGTATAAGAGCAGAGCCCATCTGCTTTGCCCTGCTGCCTTTATCTTGAATCTCATTCAGGGTTTACCCTAAATCCATCTATAGTGTTAAAAAGGGTTGATTTAAATCAATTTAATAAAAATACTAGACATAAGTCTAAATGAAAATGCATAAAGCCTTTATATTATTAGATGTAGACAATATATTTTCATATCCTTAAAACTTCATATAAATTGGTATGCTATGAACATAAATGCAGTGGCCTACGTTCTGGTCGTAGCTCATGCACCAGACAGAATCACTAGTATATCAAAGGGTACGTCCTCAGCCGTATAATGAGGGAATTAGGCAGCGTTATCTCTGTGGATCCTACCCAAACTAACATCACTAGCATACGAGTGAGAAAGTTTATTTCACGTGCACAATTCTTGGTAGTGTTATGTAGCCTATAACTCTGAGTACAGACCTCATTTTATTTAGATAGGCTTGGTTTTATTCTTGTTTAAATGTAGTCATGTTCTCTTTCTCTCTGATTTTCTCTTTCTCACACCCTCTCACCTTATTTTGAAAGAAGTAGTTCAGCTCTACAATCCCATATTTTAAACATGTATTTGTTTGTTTGTTTGAGATAGTCTCACTTTGTTGCCCTCAGTAGAGTGCAGTGGCGTCACAGATACAGCAACCTCAAACTCTTGGGCTTAAGCGATTCTCTTACCTCAGCCTCCCAAGTAGCTTGGACTATAGGTGCCCGCCACAACACCCGGCTATTTTTGGTTGCAGTTGTCATTGTTGTTTAGCCAGCCCAGGCTGGGTTCGAACCTGCCAGCCTTGGTGTATGTGGCTGGTGCCATAACCACTATGCTAGGGGCGCTGAGCCTTAAACATGTATTTGATGAGGTGAAAAGAGGAGAGTGTTGAGTTCTAAGCCTACTGTGCCCCAGACTGCCTAGCCCTGCGCAAGTCATTCTTAACTTCCCTAAACTCTAGTTTTTAGGATGTTTTATTTGTTTGTTTAATAAATAAGAATTCGGAATTCTAATATCCCTTGCAGCCTGAGCATTTAATAAATTTAAGGTCCCTTGAGACCATCTAGGGCACTAAATCCCATAGATGATTTTTTGTTTTTTACATTCCAAAATCATTTGCTCTTATTTTCTTCTAATTTCTCCGTAAATCAGAATAGAAATGTCTAAATAATTCACTATAGTAACTGTTTGCGGTGTTCCTTCTCCCAATAAATGAAGGGAGGGGGAGGGAGAAAGAAAGGCCCTGGAAATTTTGGCTTTGTTAATTTCTTTATTACCTGAATCTTCTTTTTCTTACAAGGGCAGAGGAGATCTCTTTAATAAGTTTAAGAATCGACATGATATAACAGTTAAAAATTAGAATGTTGTTTAAAGACAAATGAAGTAAAAGAGCATCAGTTTTAAAGGTAGCACTTTTTTAACAAGAATATTTTGGTATCAAGTATTACGTCAAAGGACAGCACACCCTATCCCAAGTTGATAGATATCATCAAAGACCATCCTTGGGCAACTCATTGTTACCTGAATCTTGCCCTAAAGGATGTTGATCATTTCAGATAGGCAGAGGGACTAGTGGTTAAAAGAATCTGAACGAGCAACGTGGGAACTGTTCTATTTTTATGGTAGCCTCTACAGTGACAATTTTGTTCTTTTTCGGTGGTGGCCTATGATTACCCTATATGTCTCTGTAAATGCTTGTATGGTAAGTTTTTATTATTTACATATCAACCCTTTCTTACCCTAATTTCAAACACTGATTTGTCTTTCATTCACCTAGTCAGAAGCTTTGTTGTTTTTCCAGGAGGCCCGCGCTTCACCCTCAAGAATTGATGGGAGATTTTCTAAATACAGAGTTCCAAGAGATTTTCTTCACCATCACCAAGACGACACCAAGTACAGAAACAGAAGTTTCAAAGTAATGTTCTTTATATACTTCTTTAGTCGTTAAGCGTTATTCATGTTTAAGGATACAGCCTCTTAAGCAGCCCCTGCAGCGAAAGGAAAGCTTTTCCCTGTTATATGAACTAGATCTTCAGTTCTATAGAAGCAGAGATCAAAAATCCAAAGACCATGCTTGTAACCTTTTGCCTTAAGTCTATGCCATTGTTGCTTAACATGTTGCTTGTCTGTGGAAACATGCTGCTAGAGAAATCCTGAGCCAGTTAACCCCTGGGCCCTGGGCCGGTCAAGTCTTGGTGAGGTGGTTTCCCTCCTGTAGGTCTGAGTCCGGTTTCTGTTGGCACTGAAGTCTGCAGCAGATCAAGTAACGTGTTAGCCTCGCATTTCCAGTCATTCTTTTCCATACTCATGCTTCAGCTTATGGTTCATTACCACGAAGCCAACATGGGTACTGGGAAGACTGGACCATATTGATACAAATCACACCATTCCCAAGAGCCTACCCCATATCCATCTGGAGTACAGGTGATTTTCAGTGCACTCAGCCCTGATCAGCTCTTCTCCTGGAGCTGGGAATTCAGTAAGTTCCCAGTTCCTTAGGACTAAATCCCACAGAGAATTTTTTGGGCCAGGTGATTCTTTGTTGTAGAGGCTGTCTTGTGCATCGTGGGCTGTTTAGTTGCATTCCTAAACTCTACTCACTAGAAGCCAATGGCATCGCAGCTTGTGACATCTAAAAATGCTTCACATCGCCAGAAGTTCCTTGGATGGCAAAATGTCCCCCCTCCCCCCATTGAGAGTGCTGACCTAGAGGGAATCCATCCATATGCATATGTCAATTTAAAAAAGAAGAAAAACTAAAGGCTCTCTGGCCTTTTTTCTATTCTTACAAATTTGAATATATATACTTTTTAAAAGTTTAATTCTTAATATATATTAATATTCATCACACTGTATATGTTCACTTATTACAGGCAAATATATTTATTTCTAAGAAGCTGAATGTAATTGGATAGAATGCTCGGTGGGTATAAAGATAGTGCTCATTTCCATAAGCCCTCCGCAGCATACTTAAAACAAACACTATACTGTCTCCATCCCAAACAAAAATAAGCACAGTTATGGCAAATGACTGATACTCTTACTACTGTGAAGAGGACATCCGTGACTTTCTTCCTTTTTACCTTTGTTTTTAATAAAGTGGTATATTGACTGTAGTAGTGACCTTGTCTCATATGGCAATTTTTTAATTCCTAAATCACCTCCCAACATTCTCATCAGGTCCCTGTATACTCCAGTGTTTCCCCACCATTTAAAGAAGTGCCACTTATCCTAAACGGAAATGTAGGGTTTAGGCTACGGGAGCTAACAGTAACTGCCAGTCATTGAGCATGTGTTAGAACTGACCCCACGAAGTTGTGCTTTTTGTGGGTGTTGGTGTGCCTTATGTCCATTATCGTATTTAATTATCACAACGATCCTGTCAAGTTGGCACCCTTATTTTTCCTCTTTTACCATTGAAGAAAGCAAGGTTATTTAATGGTTGAATCAGCATTAAAACCTAAATCTGCCTAGCTCCTATAATTTGTGTCCTGCCATGCTGTTAACAGTATAAATTTAGACTTCATATGACTAATTTTTTCTAGAAGTCACCAAATAGACAACTGTATTTTTAATATATAAAAGTCAGTTTTTTGCAAAAATATATAAATGCAATACATGCCTCTTAATTCAGTGGAGGCCTAGTGCAGATGAAAGATTTAAAATATTATTTCCCAGTACAGATATGTCTGGTATGAGGTGAATCAGTGCTGTCTAGTGGTACCCAAATTGCTATAAATCAATACAATTTCCATAACAGCATATGGCAAAGCTATGAATGTTTAACATGTTCAAAAAGTAATCTCATTGGAGTTCTGTAGAAAATTACATTTGCAGCTGAAGAGGAAATTAAGCCTAGTTCATAAGAGAGGCCAACATTTAGCAATATGAAAAATAAGTTTGAAAATTTCACAAATAAATAAGTGCAGGTATGGAATAGAATCACAAAACACATTTTCTAGTGGCAGTGTTCCACACTTAATGCCACTTAAACATTTCAAAACTAATGCATTTCGATGTTTAATATACAGATTGTTCACATATACATAGCAGATGCCTGGCCTGAAATAATGTAGCAATTTAACACAAAACTCGCGGGAATATCCCAATTTGGTATTCACGGGAGTGGAAATTATGGGAACACATTTTTTCCAATTGTAGGTACCACTGGTCATTTGCTCATATGCCTTTTATATAAATAAGTTACTTAAAAAGATTGAGAAGGGAGACAGCCTCAAAGGAAGCAGGAGCTTAGATGGGTAATGAGAAAGTTCTGTTAAGCATTTCTTGTCTTCATGGGTAATCAAAAGAGCTACCTCCGGTTAATCATTGACATCCTGAAGAAAATGCTTCACATGACAGAAGTAGAAACTCTTTAAATCAGGCATCCTCAAACTACGGACCACGGCCCGCCTAGGACATTTATCTGGCCTGCCGGGTGTTTTTGCTGCTGCTGCCTGTCCTGCTCAGCAGCCGACTTGTCCTGGGGTCCGCAGTCCGGCCCTCCAATGGTCTGAGGGACAGTGAACTGGCCCCCTGTTTAAAAAGTTTGAGGATCCCTGCTTTAAATCAAGAGAGAAGGTACCCCATTACTATATCAGTTTCAGAAGAGACATTGTTTCAGCAACTGTTAACTTCCCCCACATTTTATTAGGAAAATGTTAAAAAAAAAAAAAAAAAGGGCATATTATAGGGATTTGAGTTCATTGGTTCTACTGAAAACTGTGGTTCCAGAAAATCAGTGCATGTAAGATTCAGTTTAATGCCACGAACATACTGTGTGGCTACTATACCGTCCAACACTATACTACCAGTTGGGGTGGGGTGGGAGAGAGACGTATAAAGATGCAGAAAGCATGTTCTTCAAGGAGGGAATCATTACCTCGTCATCTTAATTCTGCCTCTTGTAATTGGAAGATGTTCATTTTTTTTTTTAAATGCAACATTCAACAAACATTTATTGGGTTTTTACTGTGAACCATGTGTCCTGTATGAGGGGTTCAAGAGAATGGCATACGAAAAACCACTGTCAACCTTTAGGAACTTCAACACTTCACACAAACAATTGCGATGGAAAGGAGGAAGGAATAAGTGCTATAAAGAGCACCCCCCCCCCCCTGCCGCCATGGACCACATTAGGGTCCAATAGAAAGGAAGATGCTCAAGAATCTTTTGAACAGAGGTTGGTGATGACAAAGTGCAGGGCAGAGTTTTGTCCACACCTCAGGTTGGAGGAGGGTCTCTGCTAGCATGTCAGTTGTAGTGCTCTGACTGTGTTGCTGTTGACAGACAAATAACTGTTGCAGTTGGCTTCTCTCCTGCTGTGGCTGTTGTGAGAAGGCAGGGAAACTTCACCACACCACACTGCTGGTGGAGGAAAGTTAGCAGGAAGTCAGCAAGTCAGGAGCTTTTTCAGTCAATCCAAGGGTAGGGTTGCTCTTCTGTTTATTCTCGTGGCAATCACCAAGGATAAGATGATCAGATTTCTAGAAACCTGTCAAGATTTGAACAGGACCAATTGTGGGAGCATAGTGTAATATTGTATTAAGTTGACCAAGCTTACTAGAAAAACTCTGATGTGCAAATTTTGTATTTAGAATTCGATTCAAAGCTGAACGGAGCCCATTTTCTCTGTCTTGGTAGACAACAGAAGCATTTCGTGGCCTCTCTTTCATCAGGCCTAATTGGGTTTCTCAGGACATAGGCTTCCTTGCTGTCCAGCTGTTTCAAATAGAACAGAATGTTCAAAAGTCAGCCAGTAACACAGCATTGCTAATCTGAATTCACGGAGGAGCGTGGTTTTGTCCAAGAAATCCCCATTTGTTACCTTTACCCATGCTAAATATATGGTTTTAATTAAAAGTGGAATTTTTTGGTGAAAATCACAGAAGGCATGTTTTTCCCCATCCATCCTCCCCGGAAGGGAAAGTCATGATTTTTAACTTCTAGTTGGAGAGTTGGTATGCAGTTTCTTTTCAAAGAAGCAGATGTTTTATGGGATAAGATGGGCTAGGTGAGGAAGCATTGAGAATGGCTTTCAGCAGAGTTTATAGAAAGCAGTGTTTGCCAAAGTTCTTTGTCATATTTGTTCAGCGTAAGCATGTGTGTGATATAACTACGAGTTTTGCTCCAAGAAGTCATTTCTCGCTCATTGAATCTCTGTAATTTGTTTATATCTTGCTCCCAGCAATTAATGGCCGTTAGCACAGTCTCTCTTGAGTCAGCTATTTCTGCACATACCTTCAGACTTCCCCAACAGTAGATTCTAAAGTATGCTGTGCATAACTGTCGGTGCAACTCAAGATTGTAGGTGAAGCATAAACATTTTTATTTTAATGACTATTAAAATATATCACTAGTGTATTATTCATGTGATTTTACAGATTCTGCTTGGAAATAGCAGTGGCAAGCATGCAAGGACTTAAGAGAGCTTTAACCCTGTATAATACCCCAGTTATCTCCTGGATAACCACTCTTCCTCATGCTTGGATAAGGGATCATATGTAAACTGCTATGCAGATACAGCTCTGTGCTTCTCTCAGTCCCAAGCAATTTGCCATCCTTAAAGCCTCTCCTCTCTTTTTAATTTTTAAGTAAAAGTAAAGACAATGGTAGTATAACGTGAGTGAATATTGCAGTCTGAGAGACGCTGTTCGCTGGATGGTACAGCCTTGGAATGCAGGTGCTGTCTGCCTCATCCTTGATTCCAGAATATATAGTGAGTGTACATATGTGTCAAATTAGGAATTTTATAAACTTAAAAAAATAAAAATTCTTTTCTGTTTCAGCCTTTCTGAGATTCTGACAAAGATTTAGTTGCTGTGTTTCCAGTAATGCTTATATGACACATCTAAAACCTTGTAGGCCATCAAAGCATGCTGAAATCTGAAGAGATTTTTATTCTTTTGAAGTGATAAAGACTAACCCTTCCAGCTATAATATTTAACTATTTGATTCTATCTTGTTCTTTAAAAGTTAGACAAAATGTTGCAAATTGAATTGGATTTTCTTTGCTATGAGATCTAAAAAGTATAATGAATCAAAAGTGCTTATTCAGAAATCAACATGGATACATAAATGAACATATTAATATTTTAACTTACAAAGCATTACTCTACTGAACCCAGACCCCTTACCAAACCACATGATTTCACCCTTCTGAATAATTTAGTCAACAAGAATATTAGGAAAGGAAAGATTGTGAAGAAATTCACCTATAGAGTCCTTTTTTTTTTTGTGGCAGTTTTGGCCAGGACCAGGCTTGAACCCACCACCCCTGGTATATGAGGCCCACGCCTTACTCCTTGAGCCACAGATGCCACCCTAGAGTCCATTTTTAATAATCCCAAATTCAAAATTCTAGGTACTAAAAACATAAGAAATTCCAGTTAAATTTCTTATTTATAATTAATAAACATGCCATAATATATTTATTAAAACAATGGTTGTTTCCTTTAAAATAGTTGCTTTTAGAGAATAAGCATTGATTCCAATAAGACCACCGTCCTTAAAATATCTTTGCATCTCTGCCTTTATTACTTAAGTGAGTGGCACCTTCTCTTGACTGTGTTTGTTTATGATAAGTTTTTATCCACTGTGAGTAGATTTGGTTTCTGTTTTAAAATAGAGAAAAGTCATGGTGAGGCCCATCTGCACTAGGTTAAAAAAAAAAATTGAGTAAAATCTTTCTCATTAGTGATTCACTAGAAATATAAAATTTTACACAATAAAATATAAATTACATAAGGGTAAATGTATCAGCACTACTATAAAAACTGCTCTAAGAGCTTTAAATGGCCTTATCAGTATTTTCATTAGTCTATTAATCTGGTAGATGAGTGTTGTTTTGAGTTTATCATCTTGTTGCATCAGTTTGGATTTCATGTGGTAAAAATAATTTGCAGAGTTAAAAGTACAGGTTGTTTATTGGTTCTGTCCAGATAGATTAGTATAAAAAATCTAAGAGGACTTAGCGATGATCTGGTCCAGCCCCCTAATTTTTTTACATGAAGAAACTGAGAATGTAAGAGTAGCATTCTTCTTCCAGTTTCTATAGCAAATTTTAACTTATACATTTTTGCCAAGAAATGATATGTGATCAATTATTGAGTTTCTTATTGCAGATGGCACTGTGCCAAATTGTGGAGTATTTGGACGAGTAGATGGAAAGATAGATAGATAGATAGATAGATAGATAGATAGATAGATAAAAACTATCTAAAGCTCACTCTCCTGGAAATTAAAATCTAAAATGGCCCCAACTGACTTTAAAATTGAAGTAAAGTTTAATGAGGAAGAGATTAAGCTTTTTTGATCACTAGTGGAAAACTGGGAAATCAAAGTGGGGCTGAAATGCAGGGACAGTGCATTGTTAGGTTACAGACAAATTCAAATTCAAATATTTCTGCCACAGCTCCAGAAATGCATACATGTTTCTTCCTTCTCTCCAGAGGAGTAGTTGGATAAATTAAAATTTGAAAAGATTAAATGTATCATTTGTCTAATAAACTTTGAACTTATAATATTCCTGAGAGAAAAATACATGGCATCATTAAATATTAATCACTAGAGATCAGTTTAGCGAAGAAATGTAGTTAGGTTAGAACAGCTTTTAAGGAACCAATTACAATGTGGTGATTTAAAAAAAAAAAAAAAGTGGATGAAGCCCAGGGAAAATATTAGAAAATGCAAGTCCTTTCACCCAATGGAATTTTTGTAGAGAATTCTGGCTAATGACCTAGTTGAGTCAAGAAAACAATGAAAATAGGTCCTTGTGCTAAGGATACGCTAACAAGCAAAAACTGGGGTTATTAAAATTACAGAGACACTTCCTTTTTAGAAAATATTTTCTTGTTACTACTTAAGTATTTAATTCAAAGATAAGTTAGAATTAGGAAGAAATATTCATTTTATGGTCACCCTATAAAATTTACTTATATAGAAATTCTACAAATTAAATATCAGTAGATTTTTAGTAGTATTGGTTCAATAGAATGCAGTAGAATTGAGTAGAATTGAACGAGATGCGGGTATTTTTTCATATTTTTTATGTTGATTGTTCAAAGTGACTGTGAATTTTTTTCTTTAAGGGTAGTCTTTTAAAGTTTATTTTGCTATTCTGTTACAAGGGAGATTCTGGCAGTTTTTTGAAGATTTATAAAAATTTTAATCCATAATTGTAGTTGAAGATGTCAACATTCATTTCTCAGTAATTGATAAAACAGTAGGCAGAAATCAGGAAAGATACAGAAGACTTGAGCAATACTATCAACCAACTAAATCTGACTGGCATTTGTAGCTACTACCTCCCAACAACAGCCAATTAATTACACATGTTTTTCAAGTGCATATTGAACATTTTCCAAGATACATTTTATTCTAGCTGATAAGGCAAATCTCAATAAATTTAAGATGCTTAAAATTATACAAAATATGTTGTCTACCCACAAGAGAATGAAATTGGAAATCAATATCAGAAAAGTACCTGGGAAGTTCCCAAGTATTCAGAAATTAAACAACATCCTTCTTAAAAATCCATGGGTAGGTCAAGGAAGAAATGAAAAGGAGAATTAGAAAATATTTTGAGGATGTGAAAATAAAAGCCCAATTTATTAAAATTTGTGGGATCAGCTAAAAAGTTTCCCCAGAGGGAAATCTGTAACGTAAAACGTGTATATTACAGAAGAAGAAAGATCTTATCAATAATTTAAGTTTCCATTACAAGAAACTAGAAAACAAAGAGCAAAGTAAACTCAAAGAAAGTAAAAGCAAGGAAATAGTAAAGAGAAGCTCAGAAATCAATGAAATAAAAATTGGAAAAAATAGGAAAAACAAATTAACCCCAAACTGGGTTTACTGAAAAAAAAAATAATGAAATTTAAGAACTTCTAACCAGAATAATTAGGGGAAAAAAAGACAAGCTACCAATGGTCAGTATTAGGAATGAAGGATGAACATTACTAGAGCTCCAAATGACATCAAAAGGATAATTAGGGAATATTATGAACAACTCTAGCAAAAATTTGACAACCGAATGTGTTATCCAGGAACGTTACTTCTAGGAATTTATAATAAATAAATATATAGACAAGGCTTTTTGCACTAAGATGTTTATCAAATGATCATTTATAATAGAAAAACCTTAAATCAACCTTAAATTTCCAACAATAGGAAATTAGTAAGATAAATGATGAGATAATTGTAATGATGATAATAACGGTAGAGAAAATTTTTGTATATAATGTTACATTTAAAAAGTAGGAACAAAATTGGTAACAAATGGTGGTTTCAATATAAAAAGAAATTTATTAAGAATTGAAAAGTGTACTCTGACATTTTATTATCTTAATACATTTTTATTTTAATTTGTTAGGTTGTTTATTTTCTTTTTAATTTTCTTGACTTTTCTAAATTTGATAAGAATGAAAGACATCAGTGCCATATTTTGACTATTCTATGTGAAGAAACTAGCTTTATCATTAAAAATATAAATTATGTTTTATATAAACAGAAAAGATGCAACTGCTTTGATGCAGTTGATTTTGTTTTAGAAATTTAAAATCATGCCTTTCAAGACAGATGAATAGTGTTTAAAGATCTTTGTGCACTTCGTCCTTCCTCTGGTAGGCACATTTTTAGGCCGCCATGACACCATCTGCTCCAGCAAGATACCCAAACCTATATCTCTATTCCTGTCCTCTCACCTTCTTTCTCAGTTCAGGTGTCAGTGGGCAAAATGTGTGTTTGTTTTCCTGTATGGTTTTCTTTCTCTTATCACCCATAGTGGTCAAAGTATCTTTTAGTGGAAAGCCATTCATTTTGTTTCTCTCTTTGGTGCTTCACAGGGAAACCATGGTTCATTGGGAATTTCTAGCACTGATTGCCGTCTCCTTTCATTCATGCATCTTCCATCTCTGTCTTGGCCTTGATTATGTCACATCTGGGCTACAATAGCCATCCACCTGCTTCTAGTGTGTGTGTGTCAACTCATTCTAAAGAAGTCGTTGGAATACAGTATATGTCTTTTCAGAAATCCTACAATGAATGGCTTCTAGTTTCTTATGAAATCTCTATAATTAAAAACCACTTCCTTAAAAATCTCAGGGTCTTCATCTTAAATCTACTTAACCTCTCTTTTCATACATGAAGGCAAATGGTCTTCTGATTTTGAACCACTGGAGGATTATGCCTGTAGCTCAGAAGCAATGTGCCTTTTACAAATACTACAATTAGCTGTTTTGGCTTTTTGGGTTTTTTTTTAAGAGAAAGAGTCTAACTCTGTTGTCCAGGCTGGAGTGCAATGGCCAGATCATAACTCCTGTAACACCATCACACTGGCCTTTTTGACCTGTCTTTTTTACTTATATACAATGTATGTAACAAAGAAATAAAATATAAAATTGGTACTTGGTACAGAGAATGTCAGCTAATTCATCAGATGGTCATTTCATGAGGCCTTACTCTATTTGAGGAATCTAGAACATCATTTCCTAACTACCCTCTATCTCCTTCCTCCTTACCTTTCACTTTCCTGTCCTCTACCCGCAAGTTTTCACCTGCCTCATTCATTATTCATACTCAGCATTCAAATATTGTCTTAAGTATCACCTCCCAGAATGGTCTTCTCTGGTTCTCAAATCTAGCTTTGGCTCTTCCTGGCACTTCCTGTTCTTATAGCACTTATTATGGTTTTTAATTACATCAGGCATTGTATAATTTAATGGCTTTCTTTTCTGCAGGTCCTAATGTTTCCTGATCATATATTCCAATCTCTTGTTTTCTCTTTACCTAGCACATAATAGATGTGGAATGAATGAATAAATGAAAGAAGTAAATAAATAATTACACAACATTCATGCTACAAAGTGCAATTTTACTATTTATCAAAGAAAAGTGTATGTATATTAAAGCACCTGTTTAATTAGTAAAATCACTTAAAGTTATGCCCATTATCAGCTAAGGTTTGGGGAGAAGGACACATTTGTACGATACGTGAGGAGATGAACTTTTCCTATGTTCCTTTTTGTTTATGTATTAAATATTTGTTAAATGAGTAAGAGGATGAATATAATCATTACAGAAAGCAGTCTAGCTAAATGTATTTAAAACATCAAATTGTTTTTATTGACCCAGTATTTCCACCTAAGAATTTGTCATAGGGAATAATGCTAAATATGGAAAAGGTTATATATTTAAAGATACTTTTTACAGTGTTATTTATAGCAGCAAAACACTAGAAACCACCTAAATGCCAAGTATAATAATGGCTGAGTAAAGCATAGTCTATCCACTATAGCATATGAGTAACCCATAAGCCAAAGATTAACATAATTTAATGACTTGAAAAATGTTTATAGTATAAATGTAAATAAATGAACAACACAAAATTTTATAACTATGTTCATGAATCCTGCCCTTGGGGGGAAAAAAGACTGGAAAGAAATATGTCATGCTGCTGCGGCAATGGGTGATTTCTTTCTTTTTTCTTATATTTTTTAATATGTACATATTTTATTTTTTACTAGGATTACAATTGTATTAAACTACATGTGTAACATAGCTTGTGTGTTAAGATTTTATTTCATCCGTGGTGAAAGACTCAACTACAACTCTGACTTACCTAACAAATGCAAACAGTGTAACCTAATCGTGTGTACCTTTTATTAATTTTTAAAAAATACATAAATTACATTCATTAAAAAAAATTTTTTTAAAGATTTAATTGCAGTTTCAGCACATTTATAATCATTGACCTGAAATGCCATACTTTCTTTCTTAGGAGGGCAGAAGCTTTACCGAAGGTTCCCACACTCATGAGTTAGATCTCTCATCCTCTTGGCTGGATCAAAACCGCTTCCTGTCTAGTCCACAATTTTCACACTTGAACTGTAAGTAATGAAGTCCTGGACCAGTTTTTAAATTAAATTTAAGAAAATACAGCACACCAAAAAAAAAAAGAAAGTTTGAGGCCAGTGGCATGATAGTAATAGTCATATTCTAAGTCTAAGAAAATTCTCATTATGAATCATACAAATAATGCCCAAATATATTTATAATACTATGAAATTTACTAAAAAATATATGGAATCCCATCATTTTAGACCTTACACTTCTCGGGAAAACTAAAACTATGCCGCCCAAAGTAAAAATCTTAATTAAACAAATTTTTTATTTGGAGATTGCTAGTAACTGTGGATAAAGTGAGTAAAGGAAGTTATAATAAAATGCAAATAATCAAGAAGTAGAAAATTTTTGCATATAACTGTTCAGAAATATGGAATCTTACACAGAGAATAAGAATACTTGCCAGCTTTCAGTCTGTGCATACTGTGTAAATCTTGATAAGATGTCACTAAAGTATCAACAAGGTGTGGGTCCATTGGCCCCAGGATGCCGTCTCCCACCATCTGTCCCCTCCTCTCCCTGCTGTGTTTGTTTCAGCTTGTATATAAGGTCCTCGTAGAGGCTTTAGAATATACAGTTTTAAATGTGGTCTCTGTTATGAGGACCCACAATGTCCTATGCAGTTTTCCTGTAAAACCTTTCCGAATGATAATTACAGAGTTATTTGTTATTTGAATGGGTTTTTGTTCACTAATTCTTCTCTCCACCGAAGAGTGAACTTTGGGAGGGTAGAAGTGATGCCTGTTATGTTCACCACTGTTTCCTCAGCACTCTACTTAGCACTTGGCACATATACTCATTAATAGTCAATGAATATTAGAAGAATGTGTATGTGAGTGTTTTTAAAGTCCACTTTTATTTTTACTATTGGGATTCAAATGTTACTTAATGGATCTTTGTTTAGATGATAATTTAGCTCTTCAATTTATCATGGGCCTGGAGGGTTATACATTAAATTTGATAATTCTGTCATTTATAATAGCTAGATTGGTATAAACTAAAATACTAAAATAAGCCACAAGGAACTAGGTCAAATCCTAAGGTGTCAAGTCCTATTTTTGCTGATTTATATTCATGGATTCATTGAATAAATATTTATCAGTTTCTGATAAATGGTTTAGTTTTCATTATTTCATGATTATTTTATTTCAAATGCTAAGCATTTTCTCTTTCCTGTCTTAATCATTTTACGAAGTGATTTTGTATCTGCATAAACGCTCTGCTATTCAAATCTGGCAGACACCCTTCAATATGGATCATATGTCAATTTGGTTATGGCACCTCAGAATCCAAATTACACATTGGCCAAACTTTTTGTTGATTATAAGCAATGGAGAAATTTCCCCAGGTCTGTTTAATATAAATAAACAAGGAGGAGGGTTAAGGACTTAGTACCACCAAATCTTAGGGTATCCCACTCAGTAAGACCTTCAAGAGCCTGGAGAGAAGCCGCAGAGCACCATGATGTGTGCACAGAAGTCTTTGTTCCATTGCAATTCAATTTTGCCATTATGACCTTCTTAAGGCTCCCTAGAAAGGAAGCTGTTTGAAGGCATTAAATGGAAAAGATCAAGATTTTTGGAATTGTATTTATTAGTAATATTGTCATAAGCAGTGACAGAAACTGTATTTAGCTTTCTATTCTAGCATTTCATAACTAGCTATGACCATGTCTCTGATTAAGAAGTATTTCTCAGGCAGCCATAGGTTTCTATATAAATGTGTTGGCTCAAAAGGAAATAAATAAGAGTAGGAAAAAATATCACTGAGATTTTTTGAATAAGAAAACACTTATTATAGTTTATATTATAAAATCTGATGGAAAAACTTAGCTCTAAAAGTATAACTATTTTATTGATTAATTCATAGCCTTATGGTTTGCCATTCTTCTTGTTTACAAACTTGTTTTAGACCTTTCAGGCCTATCCCCATATTTTTTAGAATACTTTTTGAAATTTAGTCATAGCTATTTTGTCATTAATTAGTTTCAAGTAACTGAATTAAACTGATTTCCAAAAGTCATATTTATTCTTGTTTGCTTTTCTGATAAGCCTTGAATTTTCTATATACTTTTACTAATGGAGTATATTAGAAGTGGGAAAAATTAGGATCCCCTTAAATACTTTATTTTTGTGGCATAGTTTCAGCTTTGTTACAGAAATTTTCCTGTAATTTTTCTTCAGTCCCCCTTTAAACTTCTAAAATTGAAAAGAAAAGCTATCAAGACCAACAAACACAAAATCAGAATCTATAGCAAATGCATAATACAGGGAACAGATGTTTTTAAAAATATTATTAATACCCTCAGAAAGATCAGAAAAAATATTACACCCATTAATGTTAATAAGAGCAAGATACTCCATGAAAATGGAACACAGAATAAGAGGTTTTATTTGTTATATGATTGCTGTAAAGAAAACAGAAAACCAGAAAGTTAGAAAACAAAGTTGAAAAAGCTACAAAGAAAAAGAATGGGACCATAGAGAGCAAAGATAAGATTCTTAGAAAGTCAGTTCAGGAGGGACAATTAAGGAGAGAATTGAATGAGAAAACACATCAAATGCAGGGCAAGGCCAGGAGTGGCCGGTTGAAAGGTCCACCCAACAAGCACCTGTCATCCTGAGATTGTTTTACCCTTTGCCTGTCTTGATACTCAGGTTTCCCAGATCTTATATATTCCTCTCTCCCTTGTTTCACTTTGTTCTTTAATACGAGCACATTACAGAAAGGGAGGTAAATATCTTCAGTCTTTACATTTCTAAAAATAGACTTCCATTCACACTTGACCAAGACTTCGGCTAGCTATAAAATTCTGAGCTGGAAATGATTCTCCTTCTGAAGTCATTGAACAGTTATCCTCCAAAATCCAATGTTGTTGTAGAAAAAAATCATAGGTAGATAGGTACAGACTCTCGTTCCTCTGAAGTCATCCTCTCCACCCACCCCTTACCCTACACCTTTCCAACCTGTGTCCCTGGACACTTTGGGGATCTTCTCTTTACCCGCAATGAGTTTATGATATTGTGCCCCCTGTATGTCTTGTTTTATTTCTAGCTACCTGTTGGGTGGACCTTTTTAATCTAGATGTTCATATTCTTTCCTTCTCCCACAGTAAGGAAAGAATGGAGAGAGATTCAGTGAGAAAATCTTTAGGAAACAAGCAAAAAACTGATGGATTATCTGATACACTTGAGCACCCAGGGAAAAATAAAGGCCACTAATAGACATGTGTTAGATGTAATTGAGTAATCAGAAATAATTAAGGCGGCACAGAGAAAGAGCAAATAAAAAATAAAATAAAAACAAGGGTCAATTAATTAAAAAATGAACAAGAAACATTGTCCTACTGTACCTATTAGTTTTGTGTGAGCCATATTTCCATGGTCATAATAACATAACCACTCACTACTGATATAACACAAAGTTCACAAGTAACTGGATGGGAGGACAGGTGAGGAGAAGTGGGTAGGTGTAGATAATGTCAAAAAGTGATAAATCAGAAAACAGCAATATAGGCCTTAACATAAATGACATAAATATGAAAAAGCTGAAAGAGTCGATTGTCCCCCTGGGCAGTAGGATTATGGGATTGAAGGGGTGGGTTAAGAGGCTCTGGTTTTTCTGTGTGACCTTTTGGTACTATTTGATATGTACATGTACACTTTGGCTAAAAGTCATTGTTATAGAGATGAATGCTAGTGATAAAACCCAGCTTTTATCTCTGACCACCAACTGCCCAATTTTCTTGTTAATTTCTGAGTGGAACATAAACTGGGGTTTGGAGTTTAGGGTGATTTAGACCTGTGCAGAGACTGGGGGAGTAGATAATCACAGGTCCTTGGGCAGACATGAGTTCCTGGGACCACAGGACAGACAACTTCCTACTCAAGTTGAGATTTGTACTGAATGAGGCCTTTTTGCCTAAGCTGGAGATGCTAAGGCGTTCACTCTGCTGACTTAGATGCCCTGTCAAACTGTGACCAAACTAAAGCATAGAGTCACTGACCATGGAAAAAACAAAGGAAATGGGAAAATACTGCATAATTTGTGGTCTCTGACATGGTCCAGCATTAATGAAAGTTTGTTTTAAGAAGTAATTTATGTCAGCTTTGTGTAGTTCAGGTCAATTCGAGAAAAGGTAGATTCCTTCTGCCAGGACGAAGGGAAGAAATGTATAAATTGTAAGTTTATATTACCATTGGAAATAGGAACACAGAAATCCATTATTTAAAACCATGATCACTACCAAATTTATCCTGGCTGGCTGGAAGTTATGGCCATGAGTCAGGACACTCTTTTAGAAGACTTGGATTCCATTACCTTCAGCCTGTAAGACAGTGGGGGCTTAGTAAAAGAGAAGCATAATGTCAGCTTTTCAAGCTGTCATTTTCGTTGTTTTTTTTTTTTTTTAAGTAGCCACTGACCACTAGTCCCCATGTATAGTTCCTTTTTGACTAAAGGAACACAGCTATATGAAGGGCCATTACTCC
>NW_003852415.1:7023027-7028210 GCF_000181295.1 Otolemur garnettii | reverse complement strand
TTGCCTCAGCTTCCCAAGTAGCTGGAACTACAGGTGCCCGCCATAGCGCCTGGCTAATTTTTCTATTTTTAGTAGGGATGGGGTCTCACTGTTGCTCAGGCTGGTCTCAAATTCCTAAGCTGACTAACCACCTACTTCGGCCTCCCAGAGTTGTAGGATTACGGGCATGAGCCAGCATGCCCAGCCCAACTACTTTTAAATAGCCTAGTTCTGATTATTGCAATTGAACAAGGCACTCACTCTCTAGAAAGCAGTCAATTCTCAGTTGACTATTGTTTAACTTAATGTTTACTAAGAGGCTCCATGAACACCATGCTCTGTGTTCGTTTCTGGAGGAGACAGTAGTGAACGGGACAGGCAAGGTCACCTCCTCTCATGGGAAAACAGGTAGTGAGCAAGCAAACAAATGATTTAAAGTGGCGACTTGGTGCTATAAAAGGGAAATGATAGAGGGTGCCAGCACAGGACTACTCCTTTAGATTGATGATCAGGGGACGTCCCTCTGAAGACGTTACAACTGAACCAAAACCTGAGTAGCAACAAGAACCAGCTGAGTCAAAACTGGATAGGAAGAGCTTCCTGGCAGTGGTAGCAGAAAGTGCAAAGGCCCCGGGGAAGAAAGGGCTGTGGTCAGCTAGAGAGGTGGGCTGCCAAGCAAGTGAGCAAACGAGCTGACGAGTGTTTGGATATTATTCTAAGTTCACTGGCTGTGAAGTGGTGGGACTGAGAAGGTTGTGCAGGAGAGTGGCAATCGGATTTACTTTTTAGAAAGACAATTCTGGTTGTGGTGTTTTGTCTAGTGAGGGAGCAAGACGAAAACTGGATGGGAGAAAATGGTGACCTGGGCTGGGGCAATAGTAATGGAGGTGGTGCAAATCAGGACTCAGGTTGAAACTGGATGGCAGACTCATCAGAGCTTACGCTTCAGTAGAGTGGGTGGATCAGACAGAGCAAAGGAAGAGAGGTCCCAGGATTTGAGAAACTGGCCGTGTGGCTGTGTCCGTATCATTTTCTACGTGGAAAAGAGTAAGGAATGTGCTGGCATCACAGAGTAAAAATCGTGAGGGAGGATTTCACGCAGGCCTTGGGATCTAGGTGTCGAGAGAGCAGAAGACAAGGAAGAGGTAGTAGAAAAACAGTGAAGTCAGATTCCAGATTCATTCTCAGCAGACTAGAGGAGGTGACAAACAGGACTCCATAAAAAGGAGGCCCTTAAGATTTCTCCCTTCCTGTGTGTGAGGGGCCTGGTTTACATCATTGCATTCCAGCCAAGCACACACCTTCCATTCTTGAGTACTCTTCAAATTAAAAGAGAAAAGTTTTTAAATCATATGAATATGTGATTTGGGAAATGTAGTAAATTGAGCATGCTTATTCTTAGGTTGAAGGTTTGTTAATCCATACAAAGCTTAATTGAAGAAAACCTCATGGAATACCATGATTGACTACCCTGTGCAAAATTAATTTGTTAGCCCAGGTTTTATATTCACTCAGGTTTATTTTTCTCTTTCCTCTCACCTTGCCAGCATTTACCAAAAGAACTATCACTCCAGATCCAGCTTCAATCAAGGAGGATACCTTAAGTTGACCAATGAACGGAATGAGTCCACAGTCCAAACGAGAGGAGCATGAGAGCTCAAAAAGCAAAAGCAGTTACTTTACATGAGTGTTTTACAAATAACAACATGTAGGCCTGCAGCCACTTGGGCCAGATCACCTAGCAGACATACCTGCGGTTTCAGCTCTTGGATATTGCCAAGCATCGCCTAAAATGACAATACAGTTGGTCTTTGTAATTGATATTAGTTAAGTGAATCCAAATAATATCAGCTCATGAGTGATGTGCAGCTAATTTATTGGCAACTTATACTAGCACAGAAAGAGTGATACTCAAGTATAGTCAGTCACATATTCCTGACCAAAATTTGGATTTATAATTGAGGCCTTTCAAAAATTACTGGCTAAAAGAGGAGGAAAATGAGATCCCCTTGAGGCAAAAGTTGCCAGCACTTTAGATTCAGGGAGCATTTATCTACAATTGATTTTTTTTTTAAATGCTTTCTCCCTAATAAATTACCATGTGTTATAACATGTCACGGAGATATGCATTTGTAATATTAGACAGTCCGCATTATAAATGCTCAGGATCGGTACATCCATCATCTCAGCAGTCTGTTACTACATGCAGTAGTTTAAAATTATTTCCAATCATCCATTTTTAATAGCAATAAAGAATTTATAAACAGTATCTGAATTGTAAAGCACTGTAAAGAATTCATAGCACAATTTATTTATTTGTCTTTAGTGGTCAAATAGCCCACTATGATGACTTTGGTCATAATCTAGACCATCTTTGGTTTTCTGTGTCCAAACTTCATAGCACCAAACTCCTGTGCTCAGACGATTTGCTCTGCAAGAGTTCTTGTATAATTTGGTATTCTCTACTTCCGGCATCCCAGCCTTTCTCGACATCTGTGTGTTTTTAAGAACTTACTCCCTTTACATGCTAATCTACCAATGAAGGAAGATTTATATTAAATGCTGAAGAATGGTAAACTTCCAGGAACTAAATCCTATTGGGTCCATTGTGGGAAGTTTCCACACGGAGACAAGGACAATAAAGCAATACCTTTGTAATGTACATTTTATTTTGTGTTTGTCAAAGTACATTTGTTAATTTTTTTCACATTTCATAAAGGTGCTTCTATTTACACTCAAGATCTGTTTTCCTAACTTGCCATATTTGAAGGTACAGAAGAAAAAATGACATTCTCTTTCTATGAACTCAAATGAAACCCGTACTATAATGCTTGGGTATATTTCATATTAAAAAATTGTGTAACATGAGCTATATACTCCCTGAGCGTATAGCCCCATATTTTATCATTTATTCAGCCTCAACCCCCTTCCTTTTGTTTGAAGTTCCTATGATATGCCAGGTCATTGTGTGAGGAGGAAAAAAAGAGATATAAAAACAGGTACGCAAGTCCCATGGTTTATTTGGCATTAGGAATTATATTACAGAATAAAAAAAGAGAAAGATGATGTGTTCAGGCTAGCTGAAGAAATTCTGAATTAAATAGAATTAAACAGCATTAAACAAGTTTGATTTTCTTTTATCTAACCTAAGAACTTCTCAGGCTGTATAATGTACTTAGCACTGTGAGGTTCTAGTGGGAGGATCCCTTTGAAGGAGCAGCTTGCAGTCCTGATGGTCCATGTAACCTGTGTCACCCTATGGTAATATTTAGGGTATTGAGAAATTATTTCCATTGATATTTTAACATTACAATCATTTTTTTCTTTTACTCCTTGGACCTAAATAACAGGAAAAAAAAAATAAGGGATAAAATAAACAAGTTTTACTTAAATCCTAAGGACAAAAGTTAAATCGTTTTTCCCTTTTTACTTTAGTAAGGGACTTCAGTCCATTCTGTTTAATGGAAATTGATCTAAACCATTATTAGTGCATCTGTAGTCATTAAAGAAAAGTTACGCCAGGCCAGTTAGACCCAGAAGTTTAAGGTAACTGAAATTATTTACTTAGAAACCCCTTGAAAACATATTAGCTTGTGATTTTACAACAGAATGGAGACAATTCTTGTGAAAGACCTTTTTAAGTCTGAAAAAAAAGTGACTATATCATGTTATTGAATGCCCTGTGCTACTATTGGATGAGTGAAGGTGTCTGGCTTTAAATATGGAACACACAAGAACTTCAAAGGTAAAGTCAATGTTTTGTGAGCAACAATTTGGTCAAAATTCCTTTGCCCTCTGTTTATATGGAATTAAGTCCAAGGACCTGTCTCCTCTGAGGATTTTTCCTATCTCTTTCAGTTACCATACCTTGAGCTGGAAATCAAAGAGATTGCTAAGGAAACACTAATAGCGTGATTTATACATTTCAAAGCCAAACAACTTCTCTTCCTGTCCTGACCCCTTTGGCAGGATAGCCTCAATTACGCATGATATGGGCCCCATTGAGTTGTAGCTGGTCCACCATATTGCTTGTAGCCCTGGGACACTGAAAAGTATAAACCTTATTCGGCAGTAAGCCTCCTCCAAGACTTAATTTGAAGATTGACCTTTTTGGTTTAATAATTTTGATTCTTCTGGCCATCTTTCTCCCTAAGCACACTAAACTTTCATTGAAGTTGCTGAAGGCCACAGACAGGAGAAACACAGCTGGGAGAATCTGGCTTGATGTTTTTCCCTTTGGCTAAGTCATATTATTTCCTTGACTAATGTCTGACTTGAAGGTTGAAAACCAATTGGTTATATAACATTTTATGCACCCAGTTTCCCAGAACTTCTTGCTTTACTTCCTATTGTTAACTACTCAAAAAGACATAAAATCTATAGCTTAATAAAATAGTATTCATGTACCAGTTACATTGAAATGTTAATATGTAAGAAGTCCCTACCTACTTAACTACAAGAACAATTAAAGCTAATTTTCTTCTGTTTTTTTCCTTTCAGGTATGATAAATGGATTTTTTGTTTATTTTGAATCTCAGTTCAGTGGTATACAGAGTCATAGTAATTGTTACATTTTCTCTGTCTAGTCTGTATTGACGTGTATAGTTAAATAACAAATAGTGTTTTAAGTGGGACCAAATTCTTACATATAATGAGATGGTATATTTACTTAACAAACCCTTGTTTTAGGAAGGGATAAATACCTCAAATTGTTTTGCTCAGGATTTGCGCTTATTACAAACACAACTACACATCATATGGTAGCCAAGAATGAGAATGATCGTTGAGTAATTTTCCAAGATTCTTACACCCCCTCCCCAAACAAACTGTCCCAGTATTTTTTTTCTCAATTTAAAACAAACAAAACAGTAAATTTGTGATTTTCATGGCCTTCAAATGAGGAATCTGTTCTCACGAAAGCATCTGGTTTTCTTGGATCAAAACTAAACCATGAACCTTAGCTGGAAAGTAAATGTGGGGAAGTTTGTATATAAAGACGATTCATGCACCAAATTATGAAATAAAAATAGTTACATTTTTCAACTTTTACGTTCTCAAATGTTTAGGAAGAGAAACAGAACACCTTATCCCTATTTGAGAAAAGAAATTTAAACCATGAAAGATTCCATTTAGTTTCATTTCTGTGCAAAACACAACACATCTGATTTAAGGCAGGAGAAACAGTGAGAAGCAGAACTTTATTT
>NW_003852415.1:6981379-7022751 GCF_000181295.1 Otolemur garnettii | reverse complement strand
GCCGAGCCTTTTTATTTGTATTTTATTTATTTTTGAAACAGTCTCACTCCATTGCCCCTGGTAGAGTACAGTGGCATCAGCCTAGCTCACTGCAATCTCAGATTCCTGGGCCCAAGTGATCCTCCTGCCTCATCCTCCTCCCGGGTAACTGGAACTACCGGTGCCTATCTCCATGCCTGGCTCATTTTCCTAATTTTTAGTAGAGATGGGGTCTTGTTCTTGCTCAGGCTGCTCTTGAACTCCTGACCTCAAGTGATCCTCACACCCTGGCGTCCCAGAGTGTTGAGATTACAGGCAAGAGGCACCATGCCCAATAAGAAGCAGAACTTTAAATTCCAAGCCCCCAGATGAATTTCAGAGAAGTCACCCTTGCTTTGGACTGTAAACCAGTCTGTTCTGCTCTCGTAAAACCAGCCCCATCTTCAACTTCTAACTGGACCTTAGCCTCTCTGGCTCTGTGTCAGTACCCATATCCTACCCAGGTCCACGTCCAACACTAGTCACTCTTAGTATTCTACCAAGTCAGCCCCTGCTGCTGGCCTCTAAAGCCTAGTGTCTACGCCACCAAACCAGAGGGGCAGACTGGGGTTCGTAGCACCTGCATGTCTGTCCAGGAGCAGGCAGAGAAGGATTTGTATGTCACATGCCTTTGGCTACTCTTATAGATGAAGCCCTAGGCATCTTTTCTTCCTTAATATACCTGGACTCTGACATGGGTGCAAAGCCCTATGATAATTGTAGGTGTGAACGTGCTCTCCTTAGCAATTCTCTGGATTTCTAAACTCAGCTCCATGTTGGCTGGCTTTCAGGAGGATGGTGGAAACGAGGTCTAATCTGATGACCTGCACCTTTTACAGTGAAGAAGAACCTTATGTTTGTGAGCACACAATTGGGAACATGGGGGAAAAGTGGAACTATAGTCAAAACAGCCGTGGAATATTTATCACCTGTACTTCCAACAATAACTTGCTGTGTATAAAGAAACTGAGGTTGCACAATGGCCATTCTCGAGAATGAATGCCCTTTTTCTCAAAGGGCCAGATGCCAAACTGTCTTGCCCACTCTGTCTTCTGTCAACTCTCTGTAGGTTCCCACAGCTTCATACCCGCTCAGGTTTCATATTTTCAGAAAAGCATTTTGACTGGCATTATTTAAATGAAAATAAATTACAATTGATCCTTAAATATTAGACCTCCGCCATCTCAGCTATATGCTTCCCTGGAAATAAAAGATTAGAATGCTAGCTTAAAATAATATTTTTTTACAACTAAATTAATGGATACTAAACTACCAACAGATCAGATGTTACAATTTAATAGTAAGAAAATATTGTGAGGGAAAGTAGGAGATTATATGTTCCCCAGTCATTAATTGACAGTTTCCTTTAAATTCTGATTTAATATTTCCTTAAAATCATACTTGCTTTAAAATAAAAAGGCCAGGCTTAATTTTTACAGTATCAGGTTTTTCCATTAAATTACGGTTGTATTTTTTTTTTTTTTTAGAAAACAAATTTTTCAAGTAAGAGTCAGGTGTACTTGTGAGTCATGTGAAGTTACCAAGTGTTCCAATGGCTTTTGAAAGCCCAAGACATTTAGCCAACAATGTGAAAACTTGTACTTTGAGCCAGTATATCTCTCTTTGTCCTTGAACTACTATGTTTCTATTGGAAATATTTCTTCCGTCCCAGTGTCTCTCTTTGTTTTCCTTTTCTAGTCTCCCTTTATCTCAAAGATCTTCAGAAGCAGAGTGTTGTTGTTGTTGTTTGCTTGTTTGTTTTTCCCTTTCTCAGCCTCAGGGGTAGCTGGGACTTCAAGCACCTGCCACAGCACTTGGCTAATTTTTTCCTTCTTATTTTAGATAGCGATGGGGTCTTGCTTTTGATCAGGCTGGTCTCAAACTCCTGAGCTCGAGCAATCCTCCCTCCGTATCCTCCCAGAGTGCTAGGATTATAGGCGTGGCAAGAAGTAGCTTTAACTGGGCCAGCCTGTGGACTGGAGTCAGGTCACTTGTCATGAGCATGTTATTCAAGATATCAAGATAATCACGGCCATAAAGAGTTAGTGCATTGAAGGCATGAAACATGTTATTTTTCTCAAGCTATGGGCTGGATTATTAACAGTATCATTATTCTCCATCCAGGTATTTTTTAATACCCTGTTTATATTTACTTCATGTATCAGAGAGCCTATCCCTATGACCTTCTTTACCTCATAACCAAATGAGCAACTTCCAAAAATATATGTCCAGTTGCACGTGGGATTTGACATCTAAGTTTCAAATCTGTCCCCTTATAATTGTTTTTTTTTTGTTTAGTTGTTTTTTTTCTTTTCTCTCCCGAAGCCAGCTATTATCAGATCATGCTGCATAACTCTCATTCAGAGTTATCCCCAGGGTCGTGGTAATGCTAGTTTAGATTTTGTTTGTCCATTGTTGCTGAGCACTTAGCTGGATAAGGGAGTGAAGGATGGCAGGAGTTCTGTAAAATGATATGAACACAGAGGAAGCTGGGTTGCCTTCAAGAACACACATTTTAAACTGTGTGCTGGAAAGAAAAAGCTTGCGGTAGCACTCTGTCCTTTATGTGCTGCGGGGTCCTGGAAAGTAGCAGCGTGAGAAGCCCTGCTGAACGCGGTGTGCGCCATAAAGGCCTGTTTCTGATGAAAGTTTCGCTAATCCTTGCTGTCCTTTATGGACCGCTGGCCGGCAGATTGGATATGGATACGAAGTGGCTTGCTTTCAGATATTTTTCAAACTGGATGCCCTGTGCCTGTCTGTCATTTTGGATTTTCATTTATTTATGCTATCATTAATCCCACGGTGAGTGAAGATGCAGGCTTGATTTATGTCTTAGCATTTTAAAAACGCCCCATCATAATGAACCTCAAGCTGTCTGTCACCATAAGTAAAACAGCCACAGGGGGGCAAAGCCATCTAGTATGGTGGCTTTGGGAGGGTGGGAGTTAAAAGGGGTTTTGGAGAAATCGAGATATTTTTGCCTTGCGGGGGGGCAATGTAAAATAGATGCCTCCGTTCTAATGAGGTACTTCCGGCCCAGAGTCACTGGCAGCGCAGCCTCCGCCCAACAGCTGCAGCCTTGAGAGACTTCAGACCCCTGGCCAAGGTTCACTCTGTGCTTTGACTAAGACCACAGCCAATACAGCCGGTGTGTGTGTACCATGGGAAGAGGTTCCCATTTTTTCCATTGGAGGAGTCTTCTGTGAGATTAGATGGACTGTTCCAAATTAACAGTGGTAGTCATTGCTTATTTTTTAATTTCAACTGCATACAAACCTGATTAGATCCCACTGAGGGTAAATCAAAACTTTGTGAGGAATACACATTCTTTTGTTTGGATATGGCTCACACTGGTTTCCAAAGCGTGGTCTCAAACCTAGCAACACCAGTGTCACTGGGGAACTCGTTAGAACTACATACTCGTTGCCCTCCCCAGACCTGATTCCGAAACTCTCAGGGTGGGGCCAAAAATCTGTATGGCAACAAATCCTCCAGGTGATCTGAAGAGTGCTCAGGTTCAAGAACCATGCCCCACTTACACTTGATAGCCTTTCCTGAGTTTTAGTGTCGATCACACCCACCCCCAAAAGAAAAAATGCATTCTTCCAGAGGTGACCTACAAGAGTGCCCTTTTAGAATTTTGTTTCCAAAATCATATGTTCTCCCAGATGTCCAATCTGCAACCCCAGTTCCAGGTTAAGGGCTTAAAACAGCTTAGAGGTCACTTCCCCACCTGCTTCATCCAACAGACTTCAACCAACCAGGATTCTACCCATTCATCAGGATCACCATCAAGGCATCCAGTGCAATCAGAACCTGTAGCGCACTTCTCTCTGGTTTGAAGGGCAGAACCACACTGTCTTTAGAGGGTGAGAATGTCTTTAGGGCTGAGTTGTAATCCTGCTCTGTTGCTCTCTCAGGAGCTTGATTTATGTCTTAGCATTTTAGCAGCCTGATTTAGGACATTGGTTTTCTGTTATCTTTTCACAGGCAACTTTGTTTTTTCCGTATATCTACCAGTGCCTCTCGGTCATCCACTATGTTTCAGAGTAACATTTCCAGACTTGGAAATTGTCATCTTAAGATAGGTTTTGATCTGATGACTCTCAGATATTTAAGTCTCTTCCAGATTCCCCTCACTATCTACAACCAAGATCTATGGTATCTTTCCATCTTGTCCCTGAGAGACTTATAATTAATTTGTCTTAGCCTTTCATCTTGCATTTTATTCCCCCCTCTTAAATATAATTGATATCTATGAAAGATTTGTTTGATATAGATTAAGTCGTCCACCCCCATCTTATTACTTACGAATGGGCTAAAAAATCTATACAGAACTCCCCAATTCTAAATAACAAAGTCTTTCCAAGAATTTAGATCTTCTCCTGATTTCTGAAAATAAATTTAAATAATCAGAGAAAGTGTGTTTTTTGAAGGAGTATTTATTTATTGGGTAACTACAGTGTGAATAGACCCCATTCAGAAGCTTTTCTAAGGACTCCCCACTCTTCCAGCCAATTATAGCAATAAAACTACTAAAATATGTATATATATATATAAAATTATATATGTATATATAAATATATATTATATATAATATAATAAAACAAAGTAAATCTAGCAAACAGCATACCTCTCAAACTGTGTTTAAAATGTCAATTATTTTAGGGCCAGGCATGGTGACTCACACCTGTAATCCCAGCACTCTGGGGGGCCAAGGCAAGTGGATTGCCTGAACTCATGAGTTCGAGACCAGCCTGAGTAAGAGTGCGATCCCATCTCTAAATATAGCAGCGGGGCCTCGTGGCAGGTGCCTCTAGTACTAGCTATTAGGGAGGCTGAGGGCAAGAGAATTGCTTGAGCCCAGGAGTCTGAGGTTGCTGAGAGCTATGACGCCATGACACTCTATTGGGGCGACAAAGTGAGACTCTGTCTCAAAAAAATAAAGTCAATGATTTTATGGGGTATGCCAAGTGCTTATGTATATTTTTAAAAAATAAAACAGCCTACCAGAATATCCATTTTATGCATTTTATTACACCTGCTGTTACCTACTTTGAAAAGTCTTCTCATTGTTGAACAGGGACTTATGCCAACAATTGCATGTTTACATTCCTAAATTTTCTCAGTACTCTTAGCTTTCCTCCCAAGAAAACATTCTTCCCATTACTTGAACTGTCTATCCATTTACTCCTTCATCAGTTAATTAAACTATTATGAACCTATTATGTGCCATGTCTCTTTTAATGGGCTAAAAAAAGTTTTCAGTATATATTACTAGTCTTCACTGTAATTTTTAAGAGAATAAAATTTCTTTACATGGTATGCTGATGAATTTGATTACCCATCAATATGTGGCTATCTACTGCTCTTCTCAGAAAAGAAAATACAATTGAACATTAGCATAGGATGCATCTAAAAATTATATATATTTAGAAAATATCAAATCATAAAGGAAGAGAGCCAGGACCCTTGCACTGCCTTAGACTCCTTTTGAGGTAAAACTAAAGTTGGAAGATAGGTTGAGCTTAGCCATACAACCCCCAAATAACTCTTCTTGTTTTGCTTTGGGTGACCTTTAGTTTCCAGAAGCGAGGACATTGTATGTAAGAATTTATCGTTTGTTGGGTATTAAATGAAGATTAGATGCAAATTCTCAGAATTGTTATTAAAGACAGGCTGAGCGTCTCAGATCTCATGTGAGAACAATGCACGTGTGGCAGCGCAGAGATACAGCTGTCTAACTGAACAGCTGCCATCTTCTGTCTGCTCTTACCTCCGGGCCACTGCGTCTGAGTTGTGGACAACGTGTTCTTATGCTGATGCCTGTGATTGATTTCAGATGTTCTCTATCCTTAATTTTGCCCAATAGGACTCAGTAGATTTTCTCAGTGGGGTGTCCCATCATAGACGCTGCTACCAACGGGCAGCGATAGAGACACTTTTCCCTACAATGTTCATGCAAGGAGATGTTCAGACTTAACGTTCATTACCCTTAAATACTGAGTGCTTATTGCAGTTTTCAGAGAGTGATTATGAACTAGAAATAAATTTGGCATCGAAAGGAGAATAAGTTAAAACCTTCTGGGGTCTGTAACCCTGCTGTTGAAAGCATGGATGTGTGAGGAATCTTCTTTTGCCCTTTCACGTGTGCAGACTAAACATCTGAAACTACCAGCTTTCCAACTATGACAACTCATGCCCATCAGAGTGGCAAGCATGAGAATGAGACCAAGACCCATGTTGATTCCGATACTGAGCTCAACCCCACAACTTTTCACAGATGTTCAATCAGTTTAACAAAAGCAATTTTGCCTTTTGCCAACAGAGTAATTACTTACCTTTTGCTGATAGCATCATGAAAGCTAATTCCCAAGTTAATCCTAACTTGTGTGAAATACCTAACTTGGTAACATTTGTAATCAGGTAGGTCTTGAGAAAGTCAGACCAAAATAAATCATCACTGCTTTTGATATTTGCAGTGCATTTTATAACTATCAGCCAAAGATCTAGCAGATAGAAAAAATTGTATAAAAAGAACTAAGATTGGGGGTTGGGGGCCACCAGCCACATACACCCAGGCTGGTGGGTTCGAACCTGGCTAGAGCCAACTAAACTACAATGACAACTGCAACAACAACAAAAATAAATAGAAATAGCCAGGCATTATGGTGGGCGCCTGTAGTCCCAGCTACCTGGGAGGCTGAAGCAAGAGAATTGATTAAGCCCCAGAGTTTGAGTTTGCTATGAACTGTGATGCCACGACACTCTACCGAGGGTGACATAGTGAGACTCTGTCTCAAAAAACAAAAAAGATTAGGTGTTTTATCGTTGTTGTTGTTGTTGTTGTTGTTGTTGCAGTTTGGCCAGGGCCTGGTTTGAATTCACCACCCTCGGTATACAGGGCCAGCGCCCTACTCACTGAGCTACAGGCGCCACCTATTATTTTGATATTATCACAAATTGAATATTTTCTTAACTCCTTTAAACACTGTTGCATCAGAAGCTTTGAAATCTATAGAAATGTTAAATGTTACTAATGGTACCTAGAAAGCGGCTTATTTGGTGCATTGTGTATAAATGCTATAAACATGATTATTATATTTCTAAGTTATGAGATATTTCACTATACAGTAAACTCTTTGAAGAAAGTCCTTAGTTTTGCCTAGCACAGTGTATGCTGTATTGTTAAATGTGCAAAAATGCGTTTGCTACCTGAACTAATTATACGAACACTTTCTACCATCTTTCCCTGCTATGCAGAGCAAAGTGTGTTTGTTAACTGGTCTTAATAGCTGGATTTGCAAAGTCTTTCAGCACTTAAAAGAACCAGTTGCCTGATTGTGTTCATTTAAATTCTGATCCCAATGTTGTTCTTGGAACTTCAGTCTAAGATTTTAAATCATGACTTCAGTGCCACAAGTGGCATGAAAACCATACCAATCACATAATATCCCTGCATCATCAATATGAATCACTAATTAACTGAGCATGAAATGTGCTGATTTTTCCATAATGGATATCAGTACAGCGTCTGTATTATCATTGCATATACCATTTCCTTTGTGTTTCTGCAAGGGGACAGCTGAAGGCCTGAGGATGCGTTGGCCATCATATTTGTAGATTTTTGTAGATATCCCTGTCATCCCTTCATAGTTCCCCAGGACTGTTCACCAGATGGTTCATGTGGAATCTTTGAGATTCCAATACTAAATTGGTATTGCACCATGGGTTTTTAGGGAAAGAGGAGGCACTCATAATGAATGAACATCAATTGCTCCATGATTGTTGATTTTTTAGTATCGTCTTGAAGGTGTTGTGCTTCACTTTCTAAACAATATGGTGGGTAAATCTTTGCTGAGATTACAGACCTGCTAATATCTAGCTGATTGCGGTTGGGTTGCCTATTCACCCCACCAGCGTGCCTTCATTCCAAGACATTTGGCTCAGGAAACTTACTTAGCTTTTATGCCAATTCCTTGTCATTTAGAAATGTATTCGCTTACTTGGACTAAGTGACTACCATAAAAACCACTTGGAATTGTGTACGTACGTCCCTCTTTGTCTTTACCTTTCCCGCTTCCTCCATCTCCACTTGCCACTGCAATCCACAGCACTCTGCTAAAGTGGTATTTGGCACATTCTGAAGTTGAAGTCATGATGATGCTTGAGCCTCCCAAGGTTCAGCTTTTTCAGCTGTTGTGTTTGGTGACTCAGTGTTGCAGAAGCGGTGGATAATGTGCTTTTCATCCGCCTTTTGTAGCTCACATTGACAAAGCTTCCTGGACCTCTGCTACAATTAGATGGTGCTACGTTTGGGGAGGTTATTTTTATTGTTGTTGTTGTTGTTTTGTTTTTAGTATCGGTACCATCACACACCTTGACGCTTGTCTGCCTGATAAGAGACAGTGCTGTTGATTAGAAGTTGCCGGTGCACGCACAATAAAAGAAACCGTATGCCTTTGGACTTCACGTTGTTGATGATATTATAACTAGCAAAGTACATGCTGTGCTGTTCTGGGCAACACCATCCTTGGAATAATCAAGAACCACACGCTTTTTCTGCCTCGATAGGAGGATATCAGGAGTAGCTGACATAACCTTAGTGACTTTTGTCCTGAAATTATCCAGTATACTGAAGCCACCAATCAGTGACTACCCAAAGCCCAGAACTGTAAAGAGTGCTGTGAAATGTGCAAGGAAAGTGGCATTCTTGCTCTTATAGTTGTTTGGGTCCTTAGTAAGTATTTGGTGAATCAATGCAATAAAAAAAAATAGTTAAGGATTCTTTTAACTCCTCTTCTCTGAATAAAGAAGAGCAGCATTTTCCCTGTTCTTCCACCCAGACTATATTTAACTCTTATTCTCACTCAGGGGGTTACAACGCTACCAGAATTTTGGTTAGGTTTTACAAACAGAAAGATCCTAGATATAGACTCTACCTGCTTTTACTACTGAAAAAAAAAAAAATTCATGCTTATTTTATTTTCCCAGAGAACTTTAACAATTACTCTAATACTCTTTTTAGGCTTAATGCTAAAGTAGAAGTTGGGATGTTTAAAATGAACCCGGATCTACATACATGCTTGTAAGTGGATGGATTATAAACCTCTGTCCTGTTAGGGGAGTGGTGTTAGGTCAAAAGGGATGCTGGCTGCTTCTGCTAGACGCTTCACCTGTAGTGTCTCTTTCCTCTTAACCGAGGAAGTTGAATGAAATGGTCTTCAAGGTTGCTTTTTATCTCCTCTGCTCATGAGGACGCTGATGAAGTGTCTAGTAACAGGGTCCTGCGCTGGATTAAGAGTGGATGGTGTATAGTCTGAATTTCTACCTCGAAGCTAATTCTGAGTGAAACTAAACTATCTTTGAATTATGAACTTTGTTTTTCAGTAATTTCAGTAATGACCTTTCTGTAAAAATCATTTTTCTTATTTAATCCACCATCCCCCTCCTTTCTACGGGTTACATTTTGCTTAAAAATATAACATCAGAGTTAACCTTTCTGAGTCTCACTTTTCTCATCTGTATAATGGAATTGTGTCTGCCTGTTAGGAGACTTTAGTAAGAGTATGTGAAAGTGCCAAGCTCAGAACCTTGCCCATGGTGGCTCATCAAGAATGTTTCTGGCCATCTAGGCCTGGCTCACTGCATCCAGGAGCACTGAGATTCTGTCTTCATTTACTAAATAGCAACACATCACGGAAACTCGAGACCAATCGGTGACAAAGCTATGGACTTGAGAATTAGCGTCTTTCTTCTGTTAGATTGCATTCATTCATCAAATGTTTACTGAATGGAAGTGAATGTGTCTTCAAGCCTTCATATCTGCATATCTGGGAAGGAGAGATAGACACTTTACATCTAACATATAATATCTCCTGTACTGGGTGCCAACAATATTCTGAAGAGCACTGAATATTTTTAACTCGTGACAATCCTTTGAAGTTAGTATTTTTTTTAAATTTTGTTTTGTTTATTAGAGACAGAGTTGCTCAGGCTGGAGGGCAGAGGGATAAATAATTATAGCTCATGGGTGGCACCTGCGGCTCAGTGAGTAGGGTGCCAGCCCCATATACCAACAGTGGTGGGTTTGAACCTGGCCCCGGCCAAATTGCAATAAGGAAAAAAAATAATAATAATTATAGCTCACTGTAGCCTGGAACTCCTGAGTTCAAGCAGTCCTCCTACCTTGGCCTTCTGAGTAGCTAGGAGTTAGTAGTGCATGCCCTGGTGCCTGGCTAATTTTCTTTGTAAAGACAAGGCCTCACAGTGTTGTTCAGACTGGTCTCAAACTCCTGGCCTTAAGCAGTTCTCCTACATTCGATGACCTCCCAAAGTGCTAGGATTACAGGTGTGAACCACTGCACTTAGCTAGTATTATCATCATTTTCACTTGAGAATATATCTCAGATGGGGAAATTGGAACACAAAGTGATTTACTTACCTAAGTTCACATCTCTGGCATGCGGAGAGTAGGGCTTCAGAGTCCATGTGTTTAAAGATTCAATGGCACCACAGACTTTCTTTTCTCTTAGAGGGTGTTTAAACAGCATTTCTAGAAAAGGAAGGCCAGGCAGCTGCTCTCATCTACACTACACTGCTTAAATCTCATTGAGGCTTGGTGATGCATTAGGTTTTGATATGCCTACTCTTCCTGCAAACCAAGAGAGGAAACAAAAAGCAGCCAGGCGGGGCTGGACGCTAGAGGACTGGGCACCCACTGGCTCCATTTCCTGATTTCCCGTCAGCCAGTGCCAAGCAATTTTTCAAAACATGTAAATACTTTTCTGCCCTAACAAATACAAAGTATACTCTGCTTAACTAATCCCCTGCTAGTCAAAGTGGCTTTTGGTTCTAGCAGAGAAAAGGCCCAAAACCCAAAGCAGTGTCAGATGAAGCTAAGGGGAAGGGAGGTAGGAATGGGGAGTTTTGGAGTGTCCTGTTAAAATGTGTGAGTGGAAGTTGGGGGTGGATTTCATAAGTAAATATGGAATTTTGCCACCAAATTCTTTCCTCCGGAGGTAATATTCTCATGGGATATTAATAATAATACAAAGAAAAAGGCTGTGGGTGAAGAAAATTATTTTCTGTTGCAAGGGTGGAGTTCCCTCAAGACAACAGTGAAGTTAAAAAGTTCCTGAAAGTGCTAGTTGAATATTAAGCATCTTATCATTCACAGACAGGAAAATGGGCTACAACCTACAAGATATACTTTGGAAACTGGGAAAAAAGAACCTGGCCATATCAGCCTAGTCAAAGTCTTTGCTTAGAACCTGTAACCTTTGCATGGTGTGTGGCCCTTTTAATGCTAATCATGATCCTGGTCTAATTAAGGTCATCAAAATAGAAAACAGGTGGGACATGCAACTGACTGTGACTCAAGCTTCAGGTACTGAGATAATATCCAAGGCTGATGGGGGTGCATTGACATGTTATAAATTTGATCATAATTAATCCTTTGGTGATTTCTCTGAATCATGCTTTTGGAGTATTCTAAAAGCCAGAAGGAAAAAAGAAAATCTAAAAGCTTTTCTTAAGCAACGTGAGTTAGTGGCTACCTAAATATCCAGTTTTAAAAGCCGTTATTTATAAAAAGGCCCCCGAAATGTTCATATGGGCTACGTAACTCTACATAGTCCAAGGTGGGAAAGGCACTAAATTACCAAACGCCATACTATGAGAATATACGTTTTTAATAAGAACGGTTGCTAGTTCACTAAGCGTTACAATATTTTAAGTCTTGGTTTTCTATTCTGGAAGAATGTGAATTAGTTTACTTGTTTTATTTAATTAATTTCCATCCTTTCTGTGTTTGTGGTTCTTAATTGTATGATGTGGTTTATACTCACTGCTTTTACATGATGAGGATGCCAGCAATGTGCCTTTGGGTTTTTTTATGCTTAAAAAATAAAAATAATAAACGTTAAAATGTGAAATCATGAGGGATGTTCACAGTTGTGTGTCCTTGACTAGATTCTTTAGCTATGCGTGTATATAATCGTTTGCACGTGGGCCGTTATCTCGTTGCTTACTACGGTATAGTTTACTGACCTGAACTTGAAATTGAGTTCCACTGGATGTAAATGAGCAGCGTAAAAAATACAAACAGGCCCGAGAATATAGACTTCTTTGGGGCCATTTGAAATAATTAAAAAATAAGCTTGTTTTTATACTGCTTTTACAATAAGACTTGTCACATATTGGGAAATAAATACCAGAAAATAGCTACCTTCAGGTACATTTATAGGCCAAACCTATAAATCTTCTGGTAATAAAGTAAATCTTCTGATGCTTTGAATATTTGGGACTTGAGGGGTTGCAGTTAATTGCATTTGGGGGTTAAACTAGGATGATGAGAAATGCATCCCGGCCTTAACTCTTCTGGTTAGAAATCTTCCTAAAATGTATGAGTAGATTTTCTCAACTAGCAAGACAATGAATTTTATCCATCTATTTTTTATGATTTAGACCTGGCATGCCTCAGGGACATAATTCTCAATATCAATCATCATTGTACAATATGATAAATAGGTAGAGGGAGCAGATGAGACGAGAGAAGAGTAGATAGTCGGTCAGTCTTCACAAGGACTCCATCACTGACCTGCCCCGAGCAGATCGCTGGAGGGGATAGAAAAATATCATAATTCTTTGTTGTAGGGAACCGTCTTGTGCATTTTAAGATATTTACCAGCATCCTTGGCCTTTTTTTTTTTTTATGGAGGAGCAGAAATAGCAGACATAATTCTTGAGAATGTAATAGGAATTCAGAAAAAAGGAAACAGCAGAGGTCAAGGGAGATTTTGTAGGGGAAGCAAGTTATGAGCAGGACCTTGAAGGAGATTTAGGTTTGGCAAATCCCTCCTAAGAGGATCGATGACTCAGGGGTTGCTGGTTTGGGTCAAAAGGAGTTCATTGGTGACGCTGATGAGAAAAATTTTAGTAAGCTACATTAAAACGATGGGATGCACCATGAAGAGTTTTAAACAGAAATTTCTTAGGATCTGGGGATAGCCTTCGTGTTCACCACATAGGTGTGAGTGCCATTTGGGGACTACAGGTACTTTTCCTCGATAGAATTCATACATGACCCATAGTTCAGTAAAGCTATGTCTCTTCCACTTTCCCCTCCCCTCCTCCTCTCTCTTCTTCCTCTTCTCCCTTCTCTCTCCTTACCTTCCATGTTTTCATTCTTCTTCCTCCTCTATTTTTTTTTTCTTTCCTTCCTTTTTCCTTTTTCGATTAGGGTAATGTGAGCCTTTGAGAAGAGAATCTGCTGTCATGTTCAGTTTGCTGTATTAGCTTTCCTTTGGCTCCTCAAACTGGATGGCTGAAAACAACAAAAATGTGTTCCCTCACCGTTCTGGAGGCCAGAATCTAACATCGGTTTCACTGAACAGAAAGGAAGGCAGCAGCTCTACAGGAGAATCCATCCATTCCTTGCCTCCTTGAAGTTCTGGTGGCTTCCAGTTTACCTTGTCTATGGCTAATCACTCTGGTCTCTGCCTCTGTGGTTACAGGGCTGCCTTCTGTGTGTGTCAGATCTCCCTGTGTGAGTAAGGTCAGGTCCTCCTCTTACAAGGACACTTGGGATGGCATTTGGGGGTCTTTCTAGATAACCCAAGATAATCCCGTCTATCTCCAGATCCTTATCTTCTTTTTCGTTTTTTAAGACAGTGTCTCACTTTGTTGCCCTTGGTAGAGTGCAGTGGCATCGTAGCTCACAGCAACCTCAAACTCTTTGGCTCAAGCGATCCTCTTGCCTCAGTTTTTCATTTTTAGTAGAAACAGAGGTTTCCCTCTTGTTCAGGCTGGTTTTAAACTCCTGAGCTCAAGCAATCCACCTGCCTCAGCTTCCCAGAGTGCTAAGAGCCACCAAGCCCCGCCAAGATCCTTATCTTTTTTTCCAAATGAAGTAACATTTACAGATTCCAGGGATTAGGACATGACATCTTTAGGCACAATTATTCAGCCCAATATAGTATAAATGTTGCTAAGAGCCCTCCCTTGGTCTTACGGCAGACAGCGTTGAGCTCATTTGGTATGAATGTGAGCCTCCTACTTGTAAGCACGAGGAAAGAGTTCTACTTCTTCATGCACCTTCCATTTTCTAGAACTGTGTCCAGTGTTTGAGCAGCACCTCCCTGCCAAAGACTGAAGAAGGAAAGGGACCTCCCTCTACTTAGCAGTTCCCTGAGCACCAGTCATCAGGTCCCAAGCAACAAATGTCAGGACCAAGAGTGTTCCTTATGGAGAGCTTCCTGTTTTCCTCCTCTCCTTTGGGTGTAAAAGGGTCTGGCTCAGTTGGCTAACATATCCTGCTCCACGTAAACTGGAGGAGATACAGAGAAACTCACAGAAAGGTTGGAAAAGGAATCCTCCCAACTAGAGGTCCTGCTAAATTCACCGGAGGCACTGGGACTGCAGTGCTTTGAGCTCCACACAGTTAGCTTTCTTTCAACCAGCGGTTCTCAACCTGTGGGGCACGACCCCTTTGTAACAGTGAAAATAAATCCTGCATATCAGATATTACAATTCATAACAGCAGCAAAATTACAGTTATGATGTAGCAATGAAAATAATTTTATGGTTGGGGGTCACCACAACATGAGGAACTGTATTAAAGGGTCATGGCATTAGGAGGCATTAGGAAGGTTGAGAACCACTGCAAAACAATCCCACCACCCCGAAAATATCTGGACAAGGTCGAGGATGGCAAAAATATAAAAGAGCAGGAAAATTTATGCCTGCTTTCTTTCCTGCTAGTACCCATTCTAAGCACACCATTTGCTCTTGCTGGGTGTGCTATATCCAGATGCCTTTGCAGGCCTTAACTTTAGGACCTGTCTTGTCTGAAGGCCTTATGCATCCTTACTCATCACTCTCAGCATTCTTAGTCAAGGAATTTTAGAACAGTGTTCTAATTAGAAATAAAGATTCTTCTTTTGAAAGAGTATTTTAAAATAACTCCAAGACATACTAGTGTGTTATAATCCCATTTATCGAATAATCATTTTGACTTTTTCCAGCATTAGCTTACTTCATATTGAATGGGGTGCAGTTTCATAGGGTTATTTGGTTTGCCAGCAATATTTGGTTAGTGGCATCTAATGCCCCATGGAGAATATATCTCAGGGTCTCTGTTGTCTAAGGGTGGTTTTTTAAGCTCAGTATTTCCCACCGTTGGTGTTATTGACATTTCAAGCTGAATAACTCCTTGTTGTGGGGAGGCTGTCTTGTGTATTTTAGAATGTTTAGCTGTATCCCAGACCTCTCCTATGTAGGTGCCAGGAACATCTTCCTACCAAGCTGTAGCAACCAGAATGTCTCCAGACAGTGTCGATGTCCCCTGGGAGCAAAATCACCACTGTTGCGAATTACTGTTTTAGCTCTATTATTTGCTTGGTTAATAATAATAGCATTTACAGAGCACTTACTAAGTGCCAGTCACTATACTAAGCACTTTATTCATGTCAATGAATATGAATCTCAGAACCTTTTACAAGGCATATGTCTTTATTATCCCTAAAGAAATTGAAGTCCATTAGTGTTGGGCAAAAGGGCCAAGAATATCTAACTCGTAAAGGGAAGAGATAGCTGTAGAATTGATGCTGTTAACCACAGTGGTACAGTGGCTGTCTTGTGCTCACCTAAGAATGTGTTGTTACAGACTTGGAAGCATCTTCCTTTAGAGAAACTGTTAACCACGGTGGTACAGTGGATTAAAGGAAAGGGAAGGACCACCTGTTGAGTTCATCCTATAAAAGGAAAACTCATCTTGAGTTATTCACTTAATCCTCATATGTTACTTCACTTAATGCTCATAGTAGCCCTAACGTAGATATTGCTAGTTATAGTCTTTTCTTTTATGGGAGAATTTGGATCCAAAATACTAAATATTTTTATCCAAGGTATAAGCAGGTATAATAAGACCCAGCAGCAGAGTCTTTCTGACTTCTAAGCCCAGTCTTATTCTGTTTTACTCTCTATCTATATATATATATTTCTTTGGTATTTTAGAAAGATGTTGGGAGGGGAAGTTTAGGACTCTCCACGTATATTTTCTGGTTAAAATTCTTTTCCTGTGAAAATCCAAAAGGACATGTAGTTGATACTGGAGATGTTTAGCCCTCGCTTGCCCTATCTTCAGTGCCTTCTGATGGGTTCCAGCAAGACATTTCGGTGCAGGTGGGTGGCCCTGGGCATTGACAGGCCTGGTGTGAGTCCCAGCTCTGTCTCTCCCTTGCCATCTGACCCTGGGCAAGTCCCATAACCACCGGCAGCTTCAGCTTCCTTATCGATGAACATACCTAGTAGGGTTAAGCTTAGAAATAACATATGAGGACACTATTATTAGTTGGAGCAATTTTGGTCATTAAAATTGAAAGCTGTGTATTTTGCCTCTTTGGTTCCCTTCCTTTCAAAGGACTGGCAGCATTTCCATCCCGGTTTCCCCATCCCTGACAAAGGATCTGGAAACCTCACATTTAGAAATTGATAAAAGATTCATTCTTCATTAAAATAGAGATATCTTGGGGTAGATGATACATGGGAAGTCTTTGTTAGCTCAATACCTTTCTGAAGGCCAGTTTGGGCACCCAAAGAAGAGGAGGTCAAGACAAAGAGACAATGACTTTGCAAGATTCTTTTCAGATAGTTCATGTGGAAAAGATTATTACAGAAGATAGTATACTGTGACAGTAATAATGAATATGGAGAGCTTGCTATTAAAGAAAAAATGTATTTTGTAAAGCCTAAGTTATGAGCTAGATAGGTGGAACCCGACCTAGAACTTATGTTTTTAACTATAGGTATATAAACACACACACATATGCATAACAAGGGTGAGGAGTGGAAAAAGGGCACAGGAAATACTGGGAAATCTAATTCTCTAGAACAATACTGTGAACTTCATGACTTAAATATGTGAAGAGATATTAATAAAGTTCTTGGTACTAGTAAATGGAGCAAAGAAAATACCCTTCCAGTTCGGAGAAATATGTATCACGTGTACTCAACTGGATGGATTGAGACCTTACAAGGTGACCTATTACTCAAGGGAGAAGTCATTTAAAAAGAAAAAAAAAGAGAGAGAGAGACTTGATGGAGAAGAAGGTGTTCGTGTACAGTTGCCTTGCTGAGAATTTGGGTCACAGTCGAAAGAGATTCCGAAAGTAATGTGATAATACTGCATATCTACTCAAGGGCAACCAGTGTAAATGTTCTGAATCAAAAATAACTCAGCGTTTGAGAATTCTGAGAGGACATTCAGTACATCTCCATCCAGAGAAAATGGGAAGGAGGGATAAGTTTGTCTGTTTCAAGATTTCAGGAGATCAAATTTAGTATGAGTTTATTGTTGAAAATGTTCAATCTCTTTGCCCATTGAATTTCACTAAAATGAAGACTTTAGAGAAAGCTGTTTATCTGTTAGGCAGAAATCAGTTAAGTTCAATTAAACATAATTTTTGAAAGATGTTTTTGCAATTAGTCTTATGTGTAGACCAAGGCTGTAAAACTCAATTGCATGTTAAATAATAATGCTATGATTACATTCTGATTATCAGAAATGGTCATGCTGAAATAGAAAAAAATGGCATATTGGACATCTGTCACTTCAGCAAACACTTTAATAGCAAAGTCCATGCAGAGCTGAAGAATTCCTAACCTTCTCTTTTGATTTCACTCAATAATGTGTATAATAAAATTTCACACCAAGAAAGGAACTTGGAAACTCCCTTGGCCTATTATGACAGAATTTGACAAGAACATTTATTTGTGCACTCAAGAAGTGAAGATGAAATGACAAAAGTTTTCTAGCTATTACTCCTCGGCAATCATGTGGATTCAGTCTATAATATGATGTGGGAAACTAGGGATAAAATTATTTTTCTTTTTTCAGAAAAGCAAACCATATCATGAACTATGTTAGAAGAATCTGTGCCATACACCGAAGAAAGAAAAAGAAAAAAAAAGATTAAGAAAATATTGCTCATCTGTGTAGAAAGGTGACAATTAGAACAAGCAATGATGGAATTCATAATGTTTTGCTAATACTTGATTTGGAAGATGAGATCAGGGTTTAAATATGGAACCTCAGTCTTCTTTCTGGCAGTAATAGGCCACTTGTGCAGAACATATTGAAACAGAACAATATTATGGGTTTATTCCCTTCAGGTGAAGAGAGTAGATAACCTCCCTCTGAAACAGAACCATATTATGGTTTATACCCTTCAGGTGAAGAGAGTAGCTAACCTCCCTTAGCCTTTAGAAGAGCCAAGACAAGCCCTGTGAGGGAGGAACGAGTCTCCAGGAAAAGGAGTTGGAAGGAGTCACCTCATTGACTGACATTTTGGCTCACTGGAAATGCACACACATGCCTAGGATGTACGTGGAAGCTCTGGGGAAGTCAGATACTCATTAACCATGAGTGCTGCTGAGCACAGAAGACGTCAAAGGCCGGGCATGGTGAGAAAACCAAGAGCCAATCGGAGTGAAGGGGGATGTTTGAACAGAGGGAGACGGGTCATATAAAGACTAAGGGTTTGTGTTTTCTCTCTCTCTCCACTATCTGCTCTAGCAGACTTCTACCGTCTGAACAGTTATTTACAACTCCCAGAAGACAAGAAGGATCAGGTGAGTCTGGGGTCAACTAGACAGTGTTTACTTGCATACAGTTTGGCCCTCTGCAATTGCTCAGTGAGACAAGTTAAATTCTAGTCACAAAGGAACAGTGTCCCCAAAGTATGTACTTGTTTGCTTACTCTGCACCTGCTAAGGAGTCTGCTATTGGCATCTGAGCTCCCAAACATACATTTAAGAAAGGAAAGTGGAACACATGGCTGTCAGTGCAGGTCCCCGGCTTCCTCTGTCTCTGTGAGGAGAGGCTGGGACTTAGGCCTCCATTTTTAAGGTGGGGCTGGCCCTTTGTGCAGCCTGTCTGGCAAGTGTGCTGTGATTCTGGGTGAGATGCAGCTTTGGAAGGTTTCCCTTGGAAGAAAGACACATTCTGGTTCTAAAGTGGCAAACTTTAAATACATTCTTTTCTAGAAATTGTTTTCTTGTGAGGATCAGAAAATAGAAATATTAGGCTGGAGAAGAAAAAAAGTCATCTTCTAAAAGACCTATGTCTCAGCTGTGAGCAGTTTTAAATGCCTGGAGATGCGTGGGCTCCTAAGTGATGGATGCTTGGTTGAGTGGTGTAGGCCAACTACAGTATTAGAACAACGTGTGGGAATGGGATTCTGTGCTCGGCTCTCGCTCTTTCTTTCCACACCATGTGGGTAGAAATTTCTAACCCATTTTACATGCTATTTTAAAAAGGGCCAAGGGGGGAGAGAAATCTCTTAAATGTCTTTCTTTGCTAGTCTGGATGTTAATCTAGTGATTCTTCTGCAAGTTTTAATTTGAGACAGATGGTTATCAATACTAAACTGTCCAGTAAAAATACAGTCTAATGTATTTGATGTTCAAGTTGAAGACTGAGGCCATTAAATGCAATGCTCTACTTTTGTTTTAAAATAAAAATCAAAGAGAATTAAGGGATGTTTTTAGAATAGAGTAGTATTATGTGAGCTGATAAATCAACAGTGGATGTACATATTTACCTCATAATGAAATTAATTCCTTATGTATTTACACGTATAGAAAAAAGAAGGTAGCTCACTTAAAATTGTTTTAGGAGGAATGTTCTTGGGACCTGGTTCAAGGAAAGAAAAGTTATTCTCCTAATTGTCATCTTGTTCCTTAATGTGGTGATTAATGATGATCACTGAGGAAAAGAGTACGTAAGAATGTTGCTTATAACAGTCCTGCTGACTTCAGGGTGCAAGCACATGTGTGTCTTATATTCCACTATGGGAACTTGATGCCTCCCAGATGGTACTTCCTAAAAACTCTGGCGGAGCTGGCCCATTAACTTCATCACCCAAGGAGCCGGAGACAGAGGAATAGGATACGGGTGAAACCACATCGTTAGATGTAAAAGATGGTAGCTTTTATTTGGGAAGGGAAAGGTGGGAGTTCACAGGTAACAAATACCTGAGTATTATTAGTAACCTATTATTGTATTACCGTAAACGTCTCAATTTCTGTATTGCTTTCAGCCATTAACAAAGAGTAGGAGGGCTCTGCTAAAAAGTATGTACTTTCTCTTTAAATGTCCTCTACACAGACTCTGGTTTTATGGGTTCTCATCCCACACTTGCGTTGCACATTAATCTGTAACTGCTGCCTCAAGTCACTCTAGAAGCAGCCAGAGAGAAAAGTTTTTAATTTAGGTAATATCTTTATCACACATGTGGGCATGTATACATGTGTATATATGTTCATATCTTCATATATGAGCAAATACCATAGGTTCCTTTATGTGTTACTTATACGTATTAACAATGTTTTTGCACATATACACATATATACTATTGTATGTTTGTGTGCAACTTTTTATTTTTCAAAATACTTTTCATGGATTATCTTGGGCTGAACTTCATAGTCCCTCTGCACAGAGGTTATGTGACCTGTCCAGATTCACACTTAGTAAGTGGTAAAGCCAGGACTAGCAGTCAAGTTTCCTGATTCGTAGCCAAGCGTTCTTTCCACTACAACAGCTGTCAGTGGTTACTGGGAAGGCTAGAGGAAGAAACTGATTTGACTTCTCTGAAGCTGAAAATTATAGATAGTGATTGAAATATCAGCAGTGCTGTTATTTTCCAGGTCCACCTGATCCAGGGCAATCCTATCTATAATTAAGATAATTTTTTAAGTGGCTATGTATGATATGTTCTGTCTATATTATTCTATATGCCACCATCATCTGGTGCTTTTATTTTTTTATGTTACATATCTTTTTTATTCACTTTAGTTTTGACATCTACACAATCTTAAAGCTATTCATTACACTGGCAATAAAAGTTATGCAGAAATAGAATCTTGAATCATATTTTTCTCTAATTGCCAAGAGTGGCAAAACAATATAATAAAATTCTATTACTCTATTTCCAGTACTTTCCATTAGTCAAAAAAAAATTGATGGAAATTGGTGATTATGGCATACAAAATTGACAAGGTTATTATTATTTCAAGGCTAAAACTCAATAGATGATTTCTTTCTTTTTTTTTCCTTTACAGTCCCCATTTCTTTATCTGATTCATGGTTAAGTCCAATGAGGGAGTTAAGGCAACTTGAAAGGTCTTTGGATTATTCAACCAGCATTCTCTGGCAGGGTTAGTAAAACAAATGAAAAAAACGTTACTTCATTACAAACAATGTAATCAAAATCAACCCAGTTGACAAGAATTCTCCATTTGAAATCGAAATGCCATTTTCAAATAAAAAAAAGGGAGAAAGGCCCTTGGTAATTGCCTTGGTGCAATAATGAGTTTTTGAGAAGTTCAGTCTGACGTAACAGTGTCATTTAAAAATCAGTTTGCCCTACAGACCCTAAAGACATATTTCACCATTGAAATGATATTTTTTTCCTTGAAAAATAAGGTAAAACCTTGCATTCCATGAATAGAGATACTGTAATAAAGAAAACCCAAGTGGTATTGGCTTACGTAGACAGAAGTAAATTTCTCTCTCACAGTCGTCTGGCTGATCCAAGTAGAGAAGTAGATCTATGGCTCTAGGTCATTAAAGGACACAGATTTCTTCCTTACTGCTACATTGCCACATCCTGAACGTCCACACTACTCAGCATTTACGAAGCTGGGTCACTGCCACTTCTACATTACAGCCCATTAAAAAAAAGAGATAGGAGAGAGTCCAGGGCAGGTGTCTTCAAAGAGTTGACCAAGAAATGACAGATAGCAACTCCACTCCCCCTCCTTTGCCTGGAAGCTCATCACAGGCATACACTTAGCTGCAAGGCATGCTGGGAAATGTAGTCTGTAGAAGGAAGGCCATGTTTCTAAAAACAGGGTGGGGGAAAGGTTAGGAGGCACGTGGGCTCAATTACTGAAAGAAAATAGAGGACCCAAGATGGGGGCAGTGGGGTCACCTAGCTAGCAGTATCCATGACAGCCACAACATGCAGAGTAGAATGCATTTATTTAAGCAGGAATATTGTCAACAAGTCATTCACACTTAGGCAACTAATGAATTGATACTGGTAGCATTGGCGTTCTTTAAAAACTGTGGTTCTCAAGTTCTTTTAGTTTCTGTAGCACTTCTTTGGGTAAAAGTTATGCAGGTCACTTAAATTTCCTCTGCATGAAGATTTAGTTACGTACCTGCTTTTGTTTTTCATCAATATGAGTAGAGAAGCATGCCATCTTTTTTTTTTTTTTACATTATTGAAGAATTGAACTTTTCTAAGTTAATGGAAGCTTGCCACTTAAAAGAGACTAACACCTTTTGTGTGCATACATATGTATGTGTCTGTGACACTTATTAGGGAGGGTTATATATTTTCCTGCCTCTTTAAATAGGGGATATTGAGCTCATTTGAATTAATTTGTGCTTTTATTCAATGCACATCGATGGGGTGCCAATTGTCTGTCAGTATACAGGAGGCTTTGTGTATAGTTTAGTCTTCCCAGCAACCCAATGAAGCAGGTCAAATTTTCCCTACTTCACATGTGAAGATACTGAGTGTTAAGGAATTTAGGCAACATATTCAAGGTTACATAACCAGCTTGATTTAAATCCCAATCTCTGTTATTCATTCTACTTCTCTCAGTTTTGTTCAAAAATATTTATCAAGCAACTTCCAACAGTCAGGCAGTTTTATAAGTTTTATTCCTATTTAACCCCAGAACAATCCCATGATGTAGCTGTTATCTTTCCATATTGTAGATGGTGCAACCATGGTTCTGAAAGGTGAAGTGTCTTAGATAAGGTTGCAGAGCAAGGGGCCGAACAGGCAGGATTTAAGTCCAGCGCAATGTTCTTTGCTCTTTGCTGTTGGAATCTGCCTTTCCTCCTGTTTGAAGACACCAGTCCCCTTGGGCTCCAAACATAGACAGCCTTACCTTACCTCACCTCCCTCTTCTCTACATTTTCTGTTGACTAACCCAGCTTGTCCTGAAAGCTCCCTTGCAGAAATGTCTCTCTGGTCCACCCTCCATCACAGCCAGAGCTTTACCATTTGGGACCTGGATTATTTCAACTGTTTCCTAACTAAAGTTTTCATACTTAAATTATCTTTCCTTAGTCCAATCACACCTTGTTCTGAGATAGTTACATATGAATATTTAATATATTTATATAAATATAAAAGATAAAATATCCGATTATAATTCTTCCATGCTGAAAACTTCCCATTTGCTTCTTGATCTCCACAGAATAATATCTCAGTTCATTACTCTAGTTGTACAAGGCTCCTCTCAATTTAGCTGAAGCCCATTTCTTATCACCCAACTCCCACCCAACCTGAACTCTCCATACTCCAAACCCATCTGCTTTTTCATGCCTCAGTTCTTTTGTATATGATATTCTTGTGACCTAAAATAATCATTCCCATTTTTTTTTCTGCCTGGAAATTTTTTTCATTTTATTAAAGTTGCAATTATAATTATATAATTGCTTTTCCAAATGACATTGCTCTACTCCCCCTTTGGTCCCATGGTATTCTTGTAAATCTTAGTATAGTGCTTGCTGTAAGTGCCAACATGAGTAGATGCCTGCCTCACCCAGCTTGACAGCCAGAACCACCTGGTATGTTATACATGTATATGTTTTACTGGGGCCAATGGACTGTAGAATTACTTGCTAGACATTGCATAAGGGCAGTGGGACATAGTGGTCATTTACCAATAAAACAAGTTGTCTGTTTATTGAATACTTACTATAGGACAAATAACTGTGGTTGGTACTAGGAAAGGATCAAAAAATAAAAAAAGGAGGCCAAGAAGGATGGAGAGAAGGGAGGGATGAAGAGAAGTGTATCAATGGGTACAAATATACAGTTTAATCAAAGCAATAAGACCTAGTGTGAGATAGATCCAATAGGGTGACGTTAGTTTACAGTAACCTATTGCACATTTCAAAATAGCTGTAAGAGAATAATTTGAATGTCTCTTGCATAAAGAAAATATTTAAGGTGATGAATATCCATCCAGAGTATACTCATTTGATCTTTACTAATTATATAAATATGCTAATTTTCATGTATATTTTGAAACTGTGTACTATATATAATGTATTATATAATTCATCAATATAAATAAATTTAATTTAAAAAGAATAAACTAATTCTTCCCCTTAACTCCTTACCCTTGCTTCAAATTTCATTTGCAGTTAAAATTAATACTTTAGAAATTAGAGTATTTATGTATCTTCTTAATTGTTCCTTATTTATACCTATTAGATTCAAAACTCCTAGAGCATAGAATCTCTTTTCATCCTTCTTTTCTTCCAGCTGCTGTTATTGTTTCTAGCACAGAAAAATTAGGTATTAAAAAATCATTGTTCAAAAAGATGAGCGAATAACAAGTGTTAAAAGCCACGTAGAGTAACCATGTTTAAAGTACAAAGTGAGTGGCAAGGCCTCAGTAAATATTACTGGACATGAAATGAAGCTTCAGGCACTGACAGAAGATTTGGATCAGTCTGAGACAGAAGAAAGATTTGAGAAAATTAGGAAAGTCATGTAGTCCTGTCAAGGATATAGAGACAAATAGGAGAAAACACATTGTGTTAGTTAGGAATTCCAACATAAATACTGATTAATAACCCACCCCCAAATTCAGTGTCTTATAACAGCAAACATTTATTTTTACACTTGTAGGTCTGCTGATTCAGGATGGCTTAGCCAAGTGGCTCTGTTACAGGCGGCAGGTCACCAGGCTATGGTTTCAGTTCAAGTCTGTTCCAGACAGCTCCATTCTTGTGGTTGATGTCTCAGGGAGGGCTTAAGTATGTTTTGGATATGGGAGAGACATAAATGATTGTGACCAAGAGAATAAGCTGTGTGATATTGATTCAAGGGTTCACAATTATTCATGTCCTCCTTTTATTAGAATTATGTATTCATGTCCTTTGCCATATGATTTTGCCAAACCTCCACTAGGGAAAATAGAGGATATTTCCCAACCCTATTGGTAGTGGGTTTGGGCATATGATTTGCTTTGACCCATTATGGACAGAAGGCACAGTGTGCCAATTTCAGGTTAAGACCTCAAGGGGCATTGTGGGGTTTTTTGTTCCTCCTCTTGCGCTCCTGGCTTTTGCTAGTCTGAGGAGAATGAGACACATGCAATATAAATTCAATCTTCATCCAAAGCCTGGAGCCCAGCCCACTACAGGCTGCAGCAAACCCTTCCTGGCTGATTGTCTAATTAGCCAACAAGAAAAATATGCCTTTGTTGTTTAGTAAAACCCTAGGTCTGCAGCAGTATGTGACTGTACAGGTGTGGAAGTGAGCAGAAACAGGGAGTATTCAGAAGTTATATTGCAAAGGGGGCTAAGGACTCATTGAATAAAGGTATGAACAGGCTATAGGCTATAAAACCTGACAGAATTAAACAGGCAGTGAGGGGGAAGGAGGTCACAGCTGACTGAGCAGTCGAGTCCAGGTGGAATCCTGTACCACTGGCTAACACGACTATTTCAGTAACCATGAAATGTTAAAGCTAAATGAGATCTTGAAATTATTTTGGATATAGAATTAATATGCAGAATTATTTTGTTTGGGTGATATAGATTTTAAGAATTTGAATTTGAACCCCGGAGGCAGGTCGTATAGTCTCCCGTTCTTTACCTTACCTGCCTCTCCTCCTTCATACTCTATACCTTTGAATGCATTTGACTTTATGCCCCCTAGTAATTCAGTCCCCAAGAATACTGATTTAAAGATGATTGTGAGATATGTGAATTATAATGGTGACAACAGTTGTTATGAATGGATCACTTACAGTAGAACCTTTGTAAGGTGAACACCTGTGGGACTACAACAAATTGATCGACATATAGAAGTGGTCGACGTAAGGAACTAGGCCTACTGGACTGACAGCACATATGGTGCATGTTCAGTCTATGAAAATTAGGTCAACTTAAGGAGGTGGTCAATGTAGAAAGGTGGTCAACTATGGGGGTTCTACTGTATTATGGGTTTAGACATTGTTCTAAGTGCTTTGTATATCTTATGTCATAAATCATCATTTTGCAGGTAGGGCAGAAGAAGTTTAAGTAATTTTCCTAAGCTCAACAGTTTGAAGTGGAAGAACCAGGATTTGAAAAGTCCAGTTTATTGAACAGTTTCAACTAGGTTGACTCAAACCTATTCCAAAAATGGAACAGATCATTTTTTGGTAAAAATTGTCGTAAGCTAGCCTAGTATGAATCCTCCTTCCCTTTCTGATAGCAAATTCCTTAACTAGATCTTAAGTAGATTCATAACTTCCAAGTCCCTTTGGGGTGTCAAACTGCACTCTCCACTCTTATCTTTCCTTTCCATGATGACCAGTCAGGCCTAGGACTCAGCAGGAAGCAGGCCGAGAATGAAATAATGTGTTGTGTTCTCTCATTCCTCTGCACTCCTGCACCTGGGAATGTGTGGCATGTCTGGGTGTATTTGGGGTGGAGATTGAGGAAGTGATCTGGTTCTCAAATTCCCTTTTCAAGGTGTATGACCTCTGGTTTTGAGGGATGGTTAGAGAAACAAAGGAGAAGTGGCAGATGAGATGCCTCTTGAATTGCCTGAGTTTTAGTTTTCCTTCTGCAGATTGTCTTTGCTTCTTTGCTTCTCTGGCAGACAAAACTGGCCTTCGTGTTGCCTGTGTGACAGGCGTCCCAATGCTTATTCTGTGTGCATTCTGTCACATGTGTAAGTTCTTTGAAGATGGCTTAGGAGGTGGGACTTTCCATATCCTGTTATTCCTCAGTGAGGAATTCCAGCTCTGGCTTTACCTTGCCTCTCCCAGATCCCACCTCGAATATTATACCTATAGCTTCTTGATTCTGTTGACAGAGGTCCCAGCACGAATAGGTCCAGCCTAGAGAGGTGCCCCAGGGGGAACTCACACAGCCCTGCCACACCAGAAGGAGCTCCTCTGCTGCTGTCTTCCTCCAATTTAGCTCCTCTCACAATTCTTCTCTTCAAGAAAGCAGGGGATAGACCACAAGTCGGCTGCCTGTACAGCATCCCCCATCATCAAGTGTAAGTCACTTCTCACTTGGTTGTAGGGAAGAAAGGGTGGCCCTAGATCCCCCACAGGCCAACATCGCAGGCTCAGCACTCTTGACCTCCCTGCCATCTGCCAGCAGGGAGAAAGGTAAGGCCTGCAATGCTGACTTTTGTCTGCTATACCTGAAAGTTCAGGCAATGAGAGAGGGTGAGCTTTTGAGGGAGAAGAATGAATGTAGGGAGAAGGGTTGAGAGACTCACACATTGGAGGAATAGAGCATGTGGTGGAGGCAGAGAAAGGGTCTGACAAAGAGAATTTTAGAACAGAGGAGGAAGAAGGGCCAGTTCAACCCCTCATTTTCTATATTAGAAAACAGGAGCAAAAGGAGGCTGGAAGATCTACTTACAATCACACATCTGACTTGTGGTAAGGCTATAACTAAAACCCTGATCTTGATTGTTGGTGCTGTTGGTGGATTTCCAGAGAAATAGGAGAAGTTTGGGTTGCCCCTGAATGAGAAATTAGATAACTGAACTTACAAAGTTAATTAATTCACTTTTATCCAGAATTCTAGACCCTCACTTTGCCCCAGAGATGTGTCTGCAGAGAAGGTTAAAGTAGCCTGGGTGGGGAACAGCTGTTTGCTGGAAACCTGTGCCATGCTCAGGTTGGATGGTGTCCATCACAGATGTCTGGTTACCAGCTAGACAGAGTCATGCTCAAAATCAATTAGCAGCTGGATCCTGAAGAATATAGTAAACGGCTGATGCAAAGAAAGAATCGCCATGCAACCAAAGTGATTTTAGGGGATAGCTTTCAGTGGGGGGCTATTTAAAGTTGTAGATTACGGCTGTTGTTCCACTCTCTTTGTTGCACATTCAAAGTAGAAAATCTACAGCTAGAACTGCTTTATAATTATTTTTTTAAACTTAAGAAATTAACTATTCTGAGTTACTTTCCCTCAAATACCTTAATTGGACTGTTATTCTAACAAACACACTGTTAGCAGAACTGTGGAGACTCAGGTATAAAGATTCATGGGTTTATCATACAAAGGTACATGACCCCATGTGCAGGGCTATTTATTAATATTTACCAATTTTTCACAGGGATATATCCCCTTTGACTCAGCAAGGACCCTTCTGGGAATGTATCCCACAGAAATATTGCTTAGCTACCCCTGATGTTATTTACAAGGGTATTGTTTAAACAACAAAATACCAAACACAACCTAAATGTTCATCCATTGGGGAGGATTTAAATAAATATGATACATCCATATGATGAAATATTATGCACCTTTAAAACTAAAGTAGTTCTTCATGTAATGATGTGCAAAATCTATAAAAATAAAAAGAATAAAAGGGTGCGTAAAAGTATGTAGGATAAGCTCCCCTTTGTGTAAGAAAGGGGGAAATAGCTCAGTGCTTATGGCTCAAGCGGCTAAGGCACCAGCCATATATACCTGAGCTGGTGGGTTTGAATCCAGCCCCGGCCCACCAAACAACAATAATGGCTGCAACAAAAAATAACCGGGCCTTGTGGCGGGTGCCTGTGGTCCCAGCTACTTGGGAGGTGGAGGCAAGAGAATCGCTTGAGGCCAGAAGTTGGAGGTTGCTGTGAGCTGTGATGCCATAGCACTCTACCAATGGCAACAGCTTCAGGCTCTGTCTCAAAAAAAAAAAAAGAAAGAAAGAAAGGGGGAAACATATATGCTTGTATTTATGCAGTAAAACGCTAGAGGCATACGCAAGAAATGAGTAAATGTTGTTATTTAAGTATGGATAGTAACAGGATAGGTGGGGCAGGTGACAAACCTACACTGTGTATTTAAGTATATATATATATATATATATTTTTTTTTTTTTTTTTTTGAGACAGAGTCTCAAGCTGTCACCCTGGGTAGAGTGCCTTGGTGTCACAGCTCACAGCAACCTCAAACTCTCAGGCTTAAGCCATTCTCTTGCCTCAGCCTCCCAAGTTGCTGGGACTATAGGTGCCTGGCACAATGCTCAGCTATTTTTTTGTTGTGGTTGCCATTATTGTTTTTGCTGGCCCTGGCCAGTTTGAACCTGCCAGCCTCTGTGTCTTTGGCTGGAGCCCTACCCACTGACCTATGGGCATTGCCTTTTTAAGTATATTTTTTGACAAGTGATTATGTTAAAACATTTAACAACAATGTGGCCATTGTTAGCTATACTTTTTAAAATTAGAAATAGAATCTGTCTTCAATTATTAGGTAGTTACCTGTCCTTTTATGGATTACCCACGAAAATTGTTGGTGTTTGGGAAAAAAGCATGTGACTAGACTCACACATGTCAGGTGTTTTAAATTCAGGTCAGTTAATTACTAATTGCGTCCTCTCTCATCAGTCTCTTCTCTTTGGAATTCAGTTTCCTCATTAGAAAAATTTATTAAGCCAGATGGTTTCTGTTCTAGTTCTGAGTCACTCTCCTCTGCCCCAAAGCAAATGACTAAGGAATGCACCCGGATATTGACATTTCCCTTGAGGAAAGGTGATTGGGAAGACTCGCTCTATTGTGTTTTGGCACCAGGATTCTTTGGTTGTAAGCAACTGAAACTGACAGAGTAGCTCACAGGGTCAAGGAAAAGCTGGAAAATCAAAGGAAAAATGTTTGTACTTATTTCCCTTCTAGGTACTTTCATGGAAGACTCCTTTTAATTGCCTTATGTGATTGTGTCTTTCTGATCAAGATTCAAATTCCCAGGAGAGTAAGAATAAATCTGATTTGCTGAAGTTAAGGGAACAGGGGTTCCGTCATTGCAGCCACTCCAGGACCTCTCGCCATGAAGGATAAATGATTCTCTAATGAAAGGATGCTGGGCAAACAAGAACAGTGGGGAGTGTTCAGGGCAGTCAGCTCAGCCACAGAGTCGGTTGGAGCTGATGCCCCATCACATGGGAATATGCACCACTCTAGGCCAACATAGTTAAAACTAAGTGCTATGGCTGTGAATCACAGTGTGTCTCAACCTGCTGTGTCATTGTTGTAGCCTAAGGTTGAGGAAAGACTTATCCTAGGGGTTGCGGGATAAATCTCAAAATGGGTCAAACATTGATAGGCACTCAAAATGATGACTATGATATTCCTCATCTCAGAGTAGTTTAGATATGTCTGAAATTCATCACCCGTTGTTTTTGCATAAGACAACTATGCCGCCTGATGTTTTTATCTTGAAGTTGTCCTTCAGTTGACTTTTTCCCCTGGGACTTGCCCTCTCTGCTGCTTCATGGCCTGCCTTGCAATGATCCGATCGCTGTACCAGTCCTTACTGAAGGCCAGTTCAGAAAACCGCAATAATCTCTGGCCAACAACATAATTCCTGCCTTTCATTGATGAGAAAAATGAATCCCAGAGAGATTTTAGAAATTGCCCAAGGTCACACAGACCGTTAGTCAGTGCTAATTTTTGTGTTAATTTTAGGTGGATCAAGGCTATGATTGGAGAAACAGAGATCACTCTGACAAGTTTCTGGATATATCTCATGGCCTTTGGGCTGTTTTTAATATTTTTTTCATCTTGCCTTAAAATCTGTTTATTTAACATACACATAGTGCCAAGTGTTCAGAGATACAATTCTCCCATTTCCCCTCTGGCCACTCTCCTGTTCCCTTTCAATGCCGTTTGGAAGCTGTGTCACTTATTTGTTATTTTTCTGTGTGCCACCAGGGGATAACCCTATATTTTAGTCTTCCCAGCTCTTCCAGTAAAAAGTTGGTTCATTAGACCAAAGTCCTAATAAGAATGATCTTTTCTTCCAGAATAAGCATACACAAAATAGACTATCTTTCATATTAATTTTTGTACATATTTCCAAATGAGAGAAAAAGCATGCTTCAGTACGCTTAGCTTCACCTTTTTGGGGGCACTTTCTTCAGAGAAGAATTGTATACCACGGAATAGCGGGGTCCCAGCAGTCAACATAAACATTAGAAAGATGTTAGCATTTCTTTCTCTCTCTCTCTTTTTTTTTTTTAATATTTTATTTACCTTGAAAAGACTATCATTGGTGATTCCAGTGAAAGAACCCCCATCTTCTTTAGTAAACAGAGTTGTTAATATTTCTCTTGTCTAAACTATGCCCCAGGTATTTGTAGCATAACCCTAGGTGATTAGACTTGTGTGTTTTTAGATCTTTCTGCCATGTTAGATATCATTACAGCCACTTGAGATTTCTTGTGCAAGTTGTGCAGTTACCCCTGTTGTCATTTTATTGTTCATCTGAAGAGTCCTATTAAGACTAACCTAGTCTCATCATAAGAGGTAAATGAGATACTTTATGTAAAGTTCTTAGGACAGTGTCTGATAGCCAGTAAGTACTTCAAAATGTTAGATATTATTATTATGTTGGCCAGAATAACCTTATGTGTCTTACTTGGTAGAAGGAGGTTAGAATTTTCAACACCTCAATACCTTTCTCAGTTTCTTCTTTACCCTCCACATAGAATTCAGTTTCTAATCCTGTGGCTAACCAGGATAACCTGGTGATTGAGTTAAGGAGCCTTTGTTATTTTCGTCTCATCTTGTGTCTATCGGGTAAAGATCATTTTTCCAAGGTTGGTTGGTTGGCTTGTTTGAGACAGAGTCTAGCTCTGTTACCCAGGCCAGAGTGCAGTGGTATTGTCATAGCTCATTATATCCTCAAACTACTGGGTTCATGTTATCCTCCTGCCTTAGCCTCCCGAATAGCTGAACTACCGATGTGAGCCATCATACTAGACTAATTTTTCTCTTTTTTTTTTTGTAGAGATGGGGTCTTGTTCTTGATCAGGCTGGTTTTGAACTCCTAACATCATCAAGTGATCCTCCTGCCATGGCCTCCCCAAGTGCTAGGATTACAAGTATGAGTGAGCCACTGTGCCCTGGCCTGTTTGTTTTTAAAGACTGCTGCCCTTAGTACATTTTGTCTTCCTTGATTTGTTTAAATCTTTTGAGTTTACTCTTTTATTGACACCTTTTTCATACATATTTTTAACATATATTTCTAAGTTCTGGCACCTTGCGCTTCCCTTCAAGTATTTTTTAACTACTTCCTGTCATCCTGACCTGTCATTTTTCACTGTTGTATAACTGCCTAATTTCTACATTTTGGAAGACTTATTTAGCTACACATTTCCATGGCATAGAAAAGATGGCTCTTCACATTTTATGTGGTTCCATACCTCTTTCCTTGTATATCCTATTAATTTTCCAGATTTGCTGATTTTTTTTCTATGTTTATACTGAAGAGCATAGCATCCTATTAGTATTTAAAGAAATACTTTTTAGAGGTTGTGTCCTTCCTATAGTTTCAAACTTCTCTGAAATTTCTTATAGAGATAGAGATAATATCACTTTCTAACCTTTAAAAATTTATTTTTCCAGAGAGAAGGGAGGGCATATGTGATTTCAAACTTTTTATTTTTGATCAGCTACAGTTATATCCACATTTGTGAGAGCTGCCAATCTATATCTCAGGTCTTCTTGATTTCCTGGGTTGATGCTTACCTCTCCACTGACCCGGGGATAAAGGCTAGCTTCCTAGGTAAATTCATGTCAGCATTCACGGAGGACCCCAACCTGGGTTGAGACTCTGTACCAGCTTAATACACAGAGTCTGAGAGCCTGGAGAGACATACATTGACTCACACACTGCAGCAGCTGATGGAGTCAATGCAGGGACTTTCTGACTTCTCTGAAAACTTTTATTGCTCTCTAACACAAACAGTATATTCATAATGTAAAGTTGCCAAAATTCTAATAGGATTAGAAGACTCCCAAGTCCCCAGGAAGACTGGATAAAGAGGAAATAGCAGGGTAATCAGGAGAGTAAGGTGTTAAATTATTGACAAGGACCTATAAGGCATTTAAACAAGTTTTATTCCCTCCAGACAAGCAAGCCAGGTTTCCTAATCTAACTGAGGATCAGGAGTTGAAAGGATTTAGCCTGGCTAAAAGGTTTAGCCCCACCCACCTGCTGACTCTCTTGTACACAAGGAATGGTCTTAGTGACTTTGCCCTGTTTGGTGTGCCTCTGGGCTCTTTCATCTTCGTGGGCTGGATGAGCCCCCAGGAATCTTGAATTTTCTCCTGGATTGAGGTGGGGTACCAGCCTATCTACCTTTCACAAATTCACACCTCCCTCTTCATATTCATAGATTTGTTGTTTTCCTAATGCAACATCCATTAGTTTTTCTTCTCTCAGGCCTAGCCCTCTAGCCATGGCTATTCATAACTATATTTTTTGGTATTCCCTGATCCTGTTTGTACATTTACAATTACCCTGTCAAGACTTCTTTTGAATGCTTTTTTTTCCTGTCTCATTTGATTCCTCTTTCTGCCTCATTTATTAATTTCAGGCTTTGAGTTATTCCTAGCCCTGGGTAGTAGTTGTTCTACCTTCCATTCATTCAACATGTTTATTGAATGCCTGCAATATACCAGGCACTATATAAGACCTTGAAGATGCAAGGCTGACCAGGGTAGAAAAGGATCTCTGCTTTCATGGAGTTTTCATTTTAGGGTATAAGCCAGATTCAACCAAGTTAACAAGAAAAAAAGTAATTTTTATCATTAGATCATTTGCACTAGACTGTTTATCACAACTCAATTTACAACTGCCAAAATGTGGAAACAACCTAAATACTCACCAACCCAGAAATGGATTAACAAGCTGTGAGACATGTATACCATGGAATACTATTCTGCCATTAAAAAAGACGGAGCTTTTGTATTAACCTGGATTGAGTTGGGGCACATCCTTCTTGGTAAAGCATCACAAGAATGGAGAAGCAAGAATCCAATGTACTCAGTGAAGGCAGTGAATGATCTATTACAAGACAGAGGGTAAGGGAATGAGGGAGTAAGGAGAGGTGGAGGGGTTGGGGAGTCATGGTGTATGGCATGCCTCTTGGGGGCAGGACGCAATTACAAGAGGGACTTTAACAAATGCAATCAGTATAGCCTAATTCTTTATACCCTCAATGAATCCCAAACAATAAAATTAAAGAAAAAATTCAGGTAATAACATAGGCTATGAAGTAAACAAAACAGAGTTAGGCTGCTTAGGATGATTAAGGCCTTTCTGAGAAGGTGAATCAGCTGAGAATAGAAGGAAACAAAAGCTAAGAGAAGAGCATTTCAGGCAGAGGGGACAATAAGAATGAAGCCCTGGAAGTGGGCAATAGCTGTTCGAGGAAGAGGAAAAGGCCACTGTGACTATAGCATAACTAGAGAGGGAAGACTAGGGAGAGATGACACTGGGGCAGTGGAAAGGGCTCAGATCATACAGGACACTAAGCTTGATAATGATGCTAAATTTTTTATTTTTTAGACAGAGTCTCTCTCTTGCTCAGGCTAGAGTGCCAGGGCCTCAGCCTAGCTCACAGCAACCTCAGACTCCTGGACTCAAGCAATCCTCCTGCCTCAGCCTCCCAAGAAGCTGGGGCTGCAGGTGTCCACCACAACACCTGACTAGTTTTTCTATTTTCAGTAGAGATGAGGTCTTGCTCTTGCTCAGGCTGCTCTCAAACTCCTGAGCTCAAGGGATCCTCCCACTTCAGCCTCCCAGAGGGCTGGGATTATGGGTATAAGTCACTGCACCCAGCCATGATGTTAGATTTTATTCTGAGGATTATAAGAGGCCAGATGGTTTTGAGCCAGGGAGGATTTGAATTAGAGAGATCAGTTTGGCTATTGTATTGAATATAAACCACAAAGAGCAGGAGTAGAAGCAAAGGGACCCGTTAGAGGCTACTCTTTTTAGATAAAGTGGTGTTTTATTTTTTTTTTCTGTTTGTTCTTGTTGAATCCAAGTAAAGACAAAAATAACCCAAAGTAACTTGTACGAGGACATTTATTTCATACATAAGAAGCCAGTAGCAAGGTATACTCTAGGATTGATTCTTTTAGCAATTCAATGATATCTGACATCGTCAAGACGTTCCCTCTGCTGTCCCTGGGTTTTATTTCATTCTCATGTGAGTAGCAGGATAGCTGCTTTAGCTCCACCCCTTATGCTTCCAAATGGGAGGGAAATTCTGGTATCATGGGGCAATTTCTTAGCAAATATACTCTTGTCTAAATTTGCCCCATACCTTTTTGACCAGAATTGGTTACTCCTGAACCCATCAGTGACAGAGGTATGGAATTACTATTATTTCCTTGGGCTAATTATTTTGGGGTGGAATGGATAATGGGAAGTCAGCCTCTGCTGCTGTAATTTTGAGAGAAATAAACACCAAATGCCTAACCCAATAATGTGTGATATACAGCAGGACTTCAAACCAAAACCAAACAAACTAAACAAATGAATTTTTGGAGACTTAAGAAAAAACTTGAGATGTTTCCCTGGAGGCATTTCTGTGTCAACACAGGGTTGTCCTGACTGTAACATAACACAGAGATATTCCACTAACTTTTTAAGCTTGCTTATAAAGCGAGTGAATATCTGAGTGTTTCTTAAATCAAAGGCAATATTCTGGGAAGCTGACACATGAGCACTGCTTTACACTTCACAACCATCCTATGAAGTAGGTATTTCTAAATCCATTTTGCAGAACAAAAAAGCTGGGCTTAATTAAGTTGGTGAAGATCACATAGAAATTTTTGCCATTCTCAAAAGACCATGCACGTTCTTTCCTAAGTTTAAGAATAAAATAAAAATCTATTTATGGCCATAGTTGGATCTGCATACTTGAGCCTGTTTAAAGGATTCTGAAAGGTTCAGACTATACAAAAAGCAATAATCCTCAAATTGAACAAATAAAGATCAGCAGTGATAAATCACTTAGCAGCTAACTCCAGAGGCATAGCTGTCCTATTTACAACTCACGTGTAATAAAGACAGTGCCTAATTATTTTAAACAAGCTTTGTTGAGAGGAGGGTGGTGTTCTGTGGATAGTCAGTTGCTCATCTCTTTTGGAAGCAGTCTTATGAAAGACAAAATCAACCACATTATAACTTTTTCCACTTGAAGGCAAGTTATTTATTCCACTCAGTTAGGAGTTTTGTCTCGTGTTTTTAACCTCTGCCTCTGTGTGTCCTCGGCACTGATATTGACCAAACCATAGCTGCTGAGATGTGAAATTAGGTGATTTAAAGATTCACTTCTGATTCTCAAGATATGCTCCAAGGCATACTGTGATGTGCTTTAGGGCATAAAATGATCTCAAGCTGGGACTAAGGGGGAAAATATATATCTCTGCAATAACAATAAATATTGCATAGCGGCAAGGTGGGTCGAAAATAATGCTCTTAAATTTTTTCAAACAACTATACTTTTCATAAAATCGAGTCATAAGGCAGGAAACTGAACTGTTATCAATTGTTGACTTATGCAATGAAAACTCTCTAAATTGTTCTCATCAGTTTAAAGATTAAAATCATGTTTTTCTAAGCCAGGTTGGGATCAACGTGTGGAGCTAAAAACAAATATAAAATCTCTGGGAGAGTTTTGTTACATCCAGATTTTAATTTGTCCACGGTAATGAGGGAAAAGGAGATGGTTAGCCCTTGAAGGTCCAATTCTCAAGAATGGAGTACGGGGTAGAAAACAAGATAATCTCACCCGAGCTTTGATTGATCTGTCATTTGCATAATCCAGAGGAAAGGATAGTCTTAGAATATAGTCTTCCACATACCTTTTATCTCTGTTACCAGAAGACAATGAAACATTGACTGAATACTTCCTGAGCATGTTCCTTTCTGTCCTCTGGCAGAGCTTCTGTGAGTGAAATGATCAGAAAGTAGTGGGGGAAAGTAGGCAGAAAGAGAAACAAGGAATCTGGGTTAATTTCCAAACTGAATAATCAGCTTCCTACTAAAGAAGAGAGTTGGCAAGGCTGTGTGGAAGGTTCCATGATTCCTTCATTCCCATTGTGGCAGAAGTATGTAAGCTGGCAAGAGGGTCCTGCAAATGCTATGGATAAACATAATCATTTCTCAAAGGCTCCCATTTAACTCACTATAATTTAAAATTACACAGCCCTACTTGCCCTGCATACATCTTCTTCTGTGTTGAGTCTACAACTTGGCTTGAAAAGCTAACAATCATTGCTCTGAGTGGCATGGTAACGTGGAAAGCTGTACAGTTGGTGACACACTTGGGAATTTGCAAGCTCAGTCTGGGGAAAAAAAAAATCTGCCCCTCCTGCCTCAATCTTGGAAAATCTTGGCCCCAAGTCCAATGGCCCATATCCTCTGATTCTCTGCTGCCACCACCTTTGTTTCATGATTTTAAAAAATGTTGATCACTCATATTACCCTACACTGGTACACAGCAAAGATCTCAGACGCTTGGGCTTGTGGTCTATATAGTTCACGTACTTCACAAAGGAGTAAAGATCACTTGGATCCTTTTCAAAAGCTGGTAGATCTGCTATGAATATACTGATTTTATATATTCTGAAGTGGAACTCAGAGAGTGTGAATGAATTACCCAAAGCCACACATTGAGTCAGTGTCAGAGCCAGACTTTGAATCCAGGTTAGAGTGATGCTGAAGGTCGTGCCTTTCCTACTATACTGCACCTCTCAGATTTTAGGGAGAAAAAGTAACTGCCAAGAGGTAAAGAGGATAATGTTGTCTTCAAGCAGAGTGGTGCTTAACGTGTAGTAAGCGTGTAATAAGTACTTTGTTACTAAAAACACTGAAGCGATGAATAAGTATTCTGTGGGTTTTTTTTCCTCCTTCACATTTGTTAACATTTTTAAATGAACATTTACTACTTTTATAATTATTAAATAAAGGAAAAAAGAAAAGAAAAAGAGAGAAAGAACTGCTCTTTTCCAGAAGTGCAGGAAATGATTCTGGGAGGGAAAATGCCTGCAAAAAAGTTTCAGAAGAGGAATGTTCTTTAAAGTTCCAATCATCACTATTAGCACCGGGTCAGTTATTGTCGGTTTAGAGTATTTAGTTCTTGGAAGGGTCAATGTCACAGAGTGACATGGTTCTCTCTTCCCCATGGTCTCTCCATCTGCGAGCAGATTCAATCCCTGTCACCCATCCAGGGGAATGAGATGTTCTGATGAGTAAAGAGAGGGAAAGTCCTCTTAGAGCTTTGGATAAAAAGCCCTGTGAGTAGAGAATGGTTGTTAAGTGAAACTGCAAGCCAGTACACACATAACAATTGTGTGATTTATAGCCTGCAGGGCTTTAAACACATCACAGAGAATTAGAGAACATAAAGAAATGATTGCCCTGTGCGTCCACTGACTTTGATATATCATAATTGCATAATAAGAATCCTACTCTGAAAAATCACCCTTTGCTTTTCCAAGGAAAGACAAGGAGCTGCCCCTAATCTTTGGATCTCAAACCTAAGCAAGAGGGGTACATGTACGTTCTCAAATTTAGAAAACAGAATTTTGGAAGGCAAATCTGTCTCAATGATTTCTAAATTCAGAGATTTATTATCATGGAAAATACTGGAGTCAGAAGCTTGGTTTGACAAATCACACATATGACTTACAGCAAAAATGCTCACCCCCAGCACCACACCATTAGTTGGATGAAAGAATTTTCCTACCGTCTAGATCAGTATCCAATAACTTTCTGTGATGATGAAAATGTTGTATTCTACCAATTTAAAAATAAAAAAACAGTAGTCGCATGTGACTATTGAACACTTGAAATGTGGTTCATGTACCTGAGGAATCAAAATTTTAATCTTACATAATTTCAATTAATTTGCATAAATTTATGTATTTTTATTTATTATTTTCTTGGAGACAGAATCTTACTTTGTCGTCTCCAGTAGAGTGCTGTTGGATCATAGCTCATAGCAACCCGAAACTCTTGGGCTCAAGCAATTGTTTTGCCTCAGTCTCCCAAGTAGCTGGGATTACAGGTGCCCACCAGAACGCCCAGCTATTTTTAGAGATGGGGTCTTACTCTTGTTCAGGCTGGTCTCCAACCTGTGAGTTCAGGCAATCCATTCACCTCAGCCTCCTCCCACAGTGCTAGGATTACAGGCTTGAGCCACTGCATCCAGCCTATTTCTTTTTGAGACAGAGTCCTATTCTGTTGTCCTGGGTAGAGTGCCATGGCATCATACCTCATAGCAACCTCAAATTCTTGGGCTAGAGCAATCCTCTTGCCTCGGGCTCCCAAGTAGCTGGGACTACAGCTGCCCACCACAACACCTGGCTAGTTTTTCTATAGAGATAGAGTCTCACTCTTGCTCAGGTTGGTCTCAAACTGGAGCTCTAGCAATCAACCTGCCTTGGCCTCCTAAAGTGCTAGGATTACAGGCGTGAGCCTAATTTGAATAAATTTAAATAGCCACTTGTGACTAGCAGCACAAGGTCTACAGACAAATTAATATACCAGAAGTTCCTATTTCACAACCATTGGCCTGAACACCATTAATTCAAATCGCCATGATGGCTTATTAGACCCAGTGGCATAAGGTACACATTTCTCAGGAGTTCAGTGGGACCAAATTCTTTCTTCTCATTTCATGGCTCTAGAAATTCTTTTTTTGAAATGGAGTTTCACTATTTCACCCTCAGTAGAGTGCTGTGGCATCACAGCTCACAGCAACCTCAAACTCTTGGGCTTAAGTGATTATCTTGCCTCAGCCTCCCAAGTAGCTGGGACTGTAGGCGCCTGCCACAATGCCTGGCCATTTTCTTTGTTGTTGTTGCAGTTGTCATTGTTGGTTAGCAGGCCCAGGCTGGGTTTGAACCTGCCAGTCCTAGTCTATGTGGCTGTGCTATAACTACTGAGCTACTGGTACCAAGCCCCTCCCCTTTTTGAGACAAGCTCCTGTTTGTCAACCTGGCTAGAATGCACTGGTATCTTATAACCTATAAGGTTACAAAGTGACTAATAGCACTAAAAGATTGGGATGGTGCAAGATTTCATAATGCTATTCAGAATGACAAGCAAATTAAAACTTATAAATTATTTATTTTTAGAATTTTTCATTTATTTGAGATGCCTATGTCATTCACTCACTTTATCTCCTCATATAGACATTTTATCTTCTCACATCATCCTAAGAGTGAGTACAGTACAAAAAGAAATTTTGAGAGGAAAAAGAGAGCAGTTACCACATTCACATAGCTTTTATTCCAATATGTTGTTATAACTATTCTATTTTATTCTTAGTTGTTAATCTACTATGCCTAATTTATAAGTTAAGCTGTATCAGAAGTATGTAGGTATAGAAGGAAACGCTGTATGTAGAGTTCGGTACGATCTGGTTTCAGGAATCCACTGGAGGCTCCAAAAACATATCCCCCCCAGAGTAGGGGGAACCACTGAATTTTAGGCTCTGGGGGCCATATAGTTTCTGTCTTAGCTACTCAACTCTGCAGTTGTAGCACCAAAGCAGCCATAGAAAATACATACACAAATAATCTTGATTGTGTTGCAATAAAACTTTATTTATTGTCATTAAAATTGGAATTTCATATTTGAAATATAGACCATAGAAAATGGATTAGTGGAATCTGAATTTTTCTCATATCACAAAATATTGTTCTTTTGAGATTTCATTCAATCATCAAAAAGTGTAAAACTCATTTCTTAGCTCATGGACCTCGCAAACATAGTTGGTAGAATATATGTAAGGTTAGACAATTAAGTTCATGAACTCTCCTAGAAAAAGTGCTATTCAGCTTGATGCTGAATGTCAGGGATCACCTTCAAAGTACTCCTCTTGGGAATCCACGCACCAGTGTCAGCCCTTGGTCCCCACTTTAAAGCAATTTTGAACTCTTTCTCTGGGATGGCCATCAGAGCTGTTGTCATAAGAGTTTGGACATTAAGTTCACAAACTCATCCTAGATAAAGTGGTTTGAAGGGTGGAATAGGCACCAGCATTAGTGCATGGCTTCCCAAGGCGAGTACTTTAGAGATGACCATACTAATATTCAGCAATGAGGTGTGTAGCACTTTTTCTAGGATGACTTTGCAAACTTAATTGTCCAACCTTATATGTGGCCTGTGGGCTATCCTAGTTTACTGATTCTTGGTCTAGAACATAGGAAATGAAAAAATGTTCTTAGCACAATGTAACTAAAAACTCTTTAAGAACATTTTAGTAATTCTATAATAATCTGCTATGTGAGTATATGTGTGTGTTTATTTTTGGAGTTTTAGTATTTGTCCAAGTTTTAATCATTAAAATTAGGAAGAAGTTCTTTAACATCGTAATGGAAGTTTTAGCCATCGCAATTAGGGAAGAAAAGGCAATCAAGGGCATCCATATAGGGTCAGAAGAGATTAAACTTGCACTTTTCGCAGATGATATGATAGTATATCTGGAAAACACCAGGGA
>NW_003852415.1:6943485-6979337 GCF_000181295.1 Otolemur garnettii | reverse complement strand
AGGCACCTGCCACAGTGCCCAGCTATTTTTTTGTTGCAGTTTGGCCAGGGCCAGGTTTGAACCTGCCACCCTCAGCATATGGGGCCAGCGCCCTACTCACTGAGCCACAGGTGCTGCCTGGAAGAAGGTTTTTGAAAGACTTTTATTGTATATTGTAGTGTATAGGTTAGAAGGTAAAAATATTTTAAGATTGTTACTATGTTACTACCAGCTTGATTTCCAAAAAGTTGTCCAAACTCTATTTCATGAGAGTGTTGAGTATTCTTTTATTAATTTAATTTTTAATTAAAATCATAATTGTATACATTTATGGGGTAGAATGTGATGGAGTATGCTTTTTAAAAAGTCTTGAAATTTAGCTACTCTGTAGGTAGCTCTATGGCTTCATTATCTAGTGTCTTAGTACCATATTTTATTTATTTTATTTTATTTTTTTGTTTGAGATGGAGTATCAACAGAGTATCTGTTCCCCATGCACTGCCGTGGCATCAGTCTAGCTCACAGCAACTTCAGTCTCCTGGGTTTAAGTGATCCTCTGGCTTCAGCTTCTTGAAGCTCTATCACTCTTGGCTAATTTTCTGTATTTCATTTTTTTTAGTAGAGATGGGGTTCTTTTTGCTTAGGCTAGTCTTGAACTCTTGAGCTCAAGCAATCCTTCCCCCCCCCTTGGCCTCCCAGAGCTCTAGGATTACAGGAGTAAACCACCACATCTGGCCTTAATACCGTATTTTTAATAGTCTGGTGGAAGATGCTTTGTCCGCTGCCTGTGGAGCAACCAGATTCTGGTGGGCTGTCTCCGCCATGGACTGCTTAAGCCTTGCTGGTGTGGCCACAAGTCAAGTTCTCTGAACGCTAATGATAACTTGCTGAGCTTGTTAAATCATTGACTAAGGAAACTGAGCCTCAAGGTTGCACTGCTGTGATCCATTACCTTCTCCTAAAGATGCATCCTGAATTATCTCCACCTTTGCCCACTGAAGAATGCAACATCTTGATTAACTTGCTTAAGGAATGTCACAAAAATTACAACATTCTGAAATTTTTTGGTCATTGCAATGCTCTTCATCAGAAGATGAGAAAATGCTTGAAGAGAGAGTACATTAAAAAGAGGACCAAGAGCAGGGAGCATGGCAATGGGATGTGAATGAGACTTGTTAATCCTCCAGAGGAATCTGAAGAATAAATCTATATTTCTACTTCATGCCTTGGCTGAGAGAAGACTCTTTGTTGCGAGCTGAAAGAATCCTGTCTTATTTGGTCTCTAGAATCTTTGGAATGCAAAGTAACCCATGAGAAATTGAACCATGGGGAATTTGTTGGGCAGCCTTTAGTACTATCTCTCTTCTACCAACAAACCCGACTCTACCATGTTCCTTCCCTTTGTTGACAACCAGTCAACACTGGAGTAACTTATCTCCCTTCATAAAATAATTTAAGTAAAAAAAAATAATAAAAATTCCTTCAGACCTACTTTGAAAGACAGGTAGAATGAATATTCTAGCTGGAATTTTCCCAAAACAACTGAAAAAGAATGGGTATTATTTATCAAACCAAACAGGAATCGTACTTTTCTGCCATCAGAAACAATGGCCATGTTTCACTTAAAAATATAGTGAAGGTTAATCCTATGGATCTGAATATGCCACGAGGCACAGGAGTCTTTTCTTGAGAATTGGAAGAACACAGACAAGAACTGGTCCTGAATTGGTTTAGTTCCTCAATATTCTAAAATTAGGATCTAGGACAGGTTTAGCTTCAAGTAATATTTATAAAATACCTACTATAATTGTAGATCTCCAAATCCAGCTAACATATCAGTTATAGTCTGAGATCAAGTTTTCATCCTTCTGTGGAGAAATATATAACATAAAGTTCAATGTATTCAATTTAAATGTAGAGATCTACTTTTTTCTTATTAACATCTCTTCCCTTTTTATGAACTAATGGTGTTTTATAATGATATTTGGCAAAATAAACACCATTATATCTCTCTGTGTTATCTATATCAAATATACGATGCTTAAACACATGTTTGAATATGTTGCATATTTTAAATATTTTACATATAATGAGCATATACATTATTGACATAAAATTTCCATGTAATTCACAAGTCTAGAAATTATTGTGCTTTGTAGTCATCTGTGCTAGTTGCATCACAAATAATTTACTCTTATTCTTCATAACTGTTTAAGTTATTATTATCATTTTTTATTTTTACAAATAAATGAAAGCTGATAGAGGGTAAATAAATTATCTAAGGTCACACAGCTACTAGGTGACATAGTCAGGAGTTAAAAATTAAAGATTTTTTCCTTGGCTATACTGCTTCTTTATGTACAGTAGAACCTCTGTAAGTTGACCAGCCAAGGGACTGTAATAAACTAGTCTATATATAGGGGTGGTCAACATAAGGAATTTGGCCTACTGTATGGATATGTAAGTGTGGTGCGTGGCCTATGCAAATTAGGTCAACTTAAGGATGTAGTCAATGTAAGGAGGTAGTCAACTATGAAGTTTCTATTGTAATTCCTTACAAATTACTTTAAAAAACTAGTGATATCTTGAAGTCCTTTTCTTTTCTCTTCTTTTTTTTTTTACAAGTGTTAGAGATTTTATTTCATTTATTTATTTATTTATTTATTTTGCAGTTTTTGGCCGGGGCTGGGTTTGAACCAGCCACATCTGGCATATGGGGCCAGCACCCTACTCCTTGAGCCACAGGTGCTGCCCTTGAAGTCCTTTCCAATGTCATGATCCTAACCATTAAAAATAGATTTTTTTGTTATTTTATCACAAGACTAGCAGAAGCAGCAAATATGTCATTGAAATATTAACTTCTATGATATGGTTATTTTTTGTGAGGTTATTTTTGATCTGTTTTTGCAGGTGTGTGCACAGGTTTATTATACCCATTAATTCTACCACCACATTGATATCAGAAAATGGATTATGCCATTGTTCTCAGCATATATTACTCCTTTAGTTATCATAGAGACATTCTGGTGGGACTAGGGCTGCCCAGGACAGTAGAGCTCTGGTCACTTTCTCTCATGCAAAGTGGTAATCAATGTACCAGTCAGGATCAGAAGTAACGAATAACACTAATTAATATTAATATTAAATGGAAATGGTGATGAATGCCTCAAAGGAAAAGGTCTAAAGAAAATGGGCAAATGTGAAGGTGGTTCTTGGAGTTGGTGGTTCTGGGAAGTGAAACTTAATCTGAGAACATTGGGCTATGCTGAGGTCATCCAGGTGAAGACTGAGAGGAAAGGAGGATCGTGTTGGGAAAAAGCAACACCTGAGGGTTCAGGATGCAATGAGCAAGAGGAGGAATGGTTCCAGTGGAGGCTAGTGATGTGGTGTAGGATGGGAGACATTTGGAAACTTTTGTCAGTGGTCATTTTAATAATCTTGTTGCAGCATGATGGAGTCTTGGATCATGGTAGTAACAATAGAGATGGTGCAAATGAACATTCCTGAAAGCCATCTAGAAGACAAAAGCAATGCTTTGAGGTCCTGGGCACAGTAATTTGTCATCTTTCTTTATCTTTTGCATTTGGAATAAATTGAAGAGCAATCAATGTCATTCCAGGGATGCTTAATTGTGTGGCTGATTCTTTCCAAATGCCTCCTGTCCAAGTCTAGGATGTGAGACAACCTCTAAGGAGTATTTCATTCTGTTGATCTACTCTTCCAGGACTGCTACCTCATATTTGCACATCATGGGAACAGAGAGACATGGACTTTAGTCTATGCTCTGGAAGGCAATCCTGGGTTCTAAGCCAAGTGCACATCCTCTGGGAAGTAGAAAAGCAGAACACACCCACTCTTTAAAACAATAGTATATTTATTGAGATATAATTTACTTATTTTCATAGGCAAAATAATGGAATCACAAAGATGTGCTCAACATAACCCTGGAACCTGTGAATATGTTACTTTTCATTATAAAAGGAACTTTGCAGATGGTGTTAAAATCCTGAACCTTGAGACAGAGATAGTAACCTGGATGATTCAGATGGGCCTGCACTTTTCAAATGAGCTCTAAATAGAGGAAAACTTTTGATGGCTGGGTTAGAGAAAGAGATGTAACTACTGGTGAAGGGGCAGAGAAATGTGACTTTGCTGGCTCTGAAGATGGATAGGAACATACCATACAATCGACCTGTTTAACAGGAAAAAGTTAGTGTTCTTTAGCATAATCACATATGCTGTAATTATGTGTACAAATAGGTCTGCCTGTTCCACATATTTCATAGAAATGTCTACAACATACGATCTTTTGTGATCGAATTCTTTCATGTAATGTTTCTGAGGGTCATCTGCATTGTAGCATGTATTAGTGCTTCTTTGTGGATTGCTGAATACAATTTTATTATATAAATGTACCACATTTTTCTTATTCATCCATCAACTTATGGACATTTGTGTGGCTATCCACTTTTGGGCTATCCAGAATGATGTTGCTATGAACATTGAAATGAATTAGCACACAAGATTTGCACGAACGTGAGCTTTTATTTCTCTTGGACATGCACCCACAGTGGGGTTTCTGGATCCTTTTTTATTTTTTTGCAGTTTTTGGCGGGGACTGGGTTTGAACCCGCCACCTCTAGCATAGGGGGCCGGCGCCCTACTCCTTTGAGCCATAGGTGCTGCCCGGGTTTCTGAATCCTTTGGTAACTCTGTGTTTAACATTTAGAGGCGTTACCAGATCGTTTTCCAAAGTGTCTGCATGCTTTCACATTTCTACCAGGGCTCTAATAATTCCACATTCTCATCAACACTTAATATCCTTTTTTATTATGATCCTCCTAAAGAGTGTGAAGTGGTATTTCATTTCAACTTCGCATTTCTCCCATGACTAATCATGCTGAGCATCTTTTCATGTTCTTGTTGGGTATTTCTATACTTTATCTAGAGAACTATTTAGATCCCTAGCTCATTTTTATTTATTTATTCGTTTCTTTTTAATTGTTGAGGATTCATTGAGGGTGCACAGAACCAGGTTACATTGATCTAGCTCATTTTAAAATTAGGTTATGTATCTTACTCTTGTTGAGTTACAAGAAATTCTTTTTATATATTATAGATAAAATTTTCTTATAAATATGATTTGCAAATGTATTCTTCCATTCTGTGGGCTGCCTTTTCACTTCCCAGATTGCCCTTTGAAGTATGCAAGGTTTTTAATTTTGTCTAAGTCCCATATGTCAAATTTTCCTTTCATTTCTCATGCTTTTGTTTTTTTACTTATCCTCTCCCAGAATGAAGTTTTCTTTTTTAAAAAATTCTTTTTTTTATTAGCATATTAGCATTTCTAATGTTTGGAGTCATAGTTAAGCCAAGACCATAAAGGTTTACTCCTATGAATGTTTAAGAGTTTTATAGTTTCTTTCTAGTACCTATTAAGAATTTTAAATCTATTACACTGATGTCTTTGATCCACTTTGAGTTAATTTTTATATGTGATGTGAAGTAGGGTTGTCTGCATGTGAATATCCAGTTGTCCCAGAACCATTGGTCAAAAGAACTTTTCTTTCCCACATTGGATTGTCTTAGCACCTTTGCTGTAAATCAATTGAGCATAATGGAAGGTTGCATTTCTGGATTCTTGGTTCTATTCCATTGATCTGTGTGTTTTTCGTTGTGCCAGTACCACACCATCTTGATTACTCTTGCTTTTTAACAGGATTTAAAATTGGAGAATGAGAGTCTTACAATTTCCAGCTTTAGAACTATAAATTCTGCCCTGCCTTGCCCTTTTTTTGATAGTCTCAAGCTGTCGCCCTGGGTAGAGTGCCCTGGAGTCATCGTAGCTCAAAGCAACCTCTAATTCTTGGGCTCAAGCAATCCTCTTGCCTTGGTTTCTCTACTTTTACTAGAGACAGGGATCTCACTCTTGCTTAGGCTGGTCTTGAACTTGTAAGCTCAAGCTATCCACGTGCCTCAGTCCCCAGAGTGTGAGGATTACAGGTATGAGTCACTGTGCCTGGCCAAATTCTACTTTTTTCTTTCTCAAGATTGTTTTTGTTATTCTACCTCCTTTGCATTTCCATATTAAGTTTTGTGTCCGTTTGTCAATTTCTGTAAAGAAACCTTGGATTTTCAAAAGGTTTGTGGTGAATCTCTAGATCATTTTTTGCCATATTTAGCAATATTCTGTTATCTGATCTGCGAGTGTGAGGTGTCCTTTTGCTTTATTTGGAACTTTCTTAATTTCTTTCAGCAGTGTTTTATAAATGACAATGAATACATTTTGCACTTTTTGGGTTAAGTTTATTACTATGTGTTTTAGAATGCACCCATTGTTGGAGTATGAACACAGAATGGCTTTGATCTCTCTGAAAAAATATTCCCAGGCAGGTGTGGTGGCTTATGTCTGTAATCCTAGCACTCTGGGAGGCCAAGGCGTGTGGATCATTAAACTCAGGAGTTCGAGACCATCCTGAGGGAAAGTAAGACCTTGTCTCTCCTAAAAATAGAAAGAAAGAAAAAGAACACTGGCTGGGCATTGAGGCAAGCGCCTATAGTCCCAGCTACTCAGGAGACTGAGGCAAGAGGATTGTTTGACCCCAGAAGTTTGAGGTTGCTGTGAGCTATGATGATACCATGGCAGAGTGACAGAGCAAGACTCTGTCTCAAAAGAAAATAAATAAAAATAATAAAAGGAACTTCCCAACAATTTATTTTTTCTCTCCTGAGGAGAAGAAAAGAGGAGGATGGAGTGAGAAGGGATGAACGTGAACTAGAAGTGTTATTTCAACATTACTTTTAGGCAACATGAGCAGCGGGAAATAGAGATGCTCAGAGAGAACCTAATGGTTGGTTAACGGGGCAGTTAGAGGAGAAGAAAAAGTGTTAAGGATAATTCCCCAGTTTTACGTGAACACCTGAATATGTGGTAGTGCTTTTAGATGAATGGCACCTAAGAGAAACATCTGGGGGAACAGAATGAGATGAGTCTGGCAAGCTGGGTTGAAGGTGCCTTGGAAATATGTGAGTAGAGATGAAGGTGTAGTTGAAAGCACAGCTGTGGACCTCAGAAGACTAGCAGCAAAGTTAAATTGGATTCATTAGCGTATTACTGGTGAATGATGCTGTGCGTAAGACTTGAAATCATCTGGGGAAAGTTTATAATTTGACATGGAAAGAAAACCTTCCACTAAATTTTGGAAAAGTCCATATGCTGTTGGTCAGGTAAAGCAGAATGAGTTGGGACGTTGGGGAGAGGTCTGAGATAGGAGCAAACTGGGAGACTGAAGTTTCCTGGAATCCAGAATAGAGAATGTTTCAAGCAGGAAGGAGTATGTCAAATAGCACGAAGTCAGGTAAGCAGAGACAGACCAATTAAATAGGATGACATTAAAGGTCAGTGGTGACGGTGGAATGAGCTGTTTCAGGGGATTTGTGGTTGTGTGAGGGCAACGTTAGGAAGAGGCGATAAAACAGACAAGGACCAATGTATCCATAACTGGGGAAAAAAGAGAGGGAGGGGGCTAATGAGAGAAAGAGAATTGAAGGAGTATTTTTTTTTTTCCTTTTTAGAAGAGAAACTTGATAATGATTAAATGTTGATGGCAAGGAGGCCACAAAGAGAAAACGGTTGAAGACAAAACAATGAGAGGGGACAATCCATAGGATTAGGTTCTTAAGGAGGCAGGACGGTTAGATGACCTATAGTAAGAATCTGCGGAGGCATTTTCCACTCAAGTAGGCCATCTATTTCACCAAGTGGAAGGATTCTGCAGGTGTTAATGCACCTGTCTTTGCAGGGTCACTACTGGGAAAGCTTCGGTTTTCTCTGTGAAGTAGAATGATGAGATCATTGACCAAACAAGAATTAGGTAGATAAGGGAGGTAGGAGATTTAAGGAGGGTACAGAGATGAGCATACTCCTTCTGATGAATTGAAAAGTGAGTCAATAAGAGACATCACAAGTATTGCTGGATGGTATTAAAGGCTGTTTCTCTGTGTGTGTGGGTGTGTGGGGGCAGGCATTACCAAAGGATGGACAGGGAAGAGATGTAATGAATTCTATCTACCTGCAGATGAGTGAGACAATAAACTTAATGGAAAGAGGTCCGCTGGCTTGTAAGAAAAGAATAAAATCAGTAAAATCATCTGATTTTACCATACAGGTATTTTAGGAGAACTTGATGCCCAACCGCCAAATGTTCTCATCTTTATTTTCCCACAAAGCCCGACCATGTTTTCAGTTTTGTTCTCCTATAAAAAATCAGGGACAGTTTCATAGAACGAGGATTCATACCTTGGTTTTGTCCTCTAGCTGCCTGGCGCTAATAGCCTGGTGTATTTTCATACTGTCATATGACTGGTAACTACAATTCAGAACAAGACTCCAGACAGGAATGTGTGCCATCCAGCGAGAAAAGGTCATTGCACTAATGCTCAGCTGGACAGGAGGGGGACAGACTCAACTGACAGGGCTAATTTTGTCCTGTTGGTATGCAGGCACACGTGGCAAGTTGGTGGTACCCAACTTCTTTAAGATAAGAGCCTGGTGCTCGCTTTGGCAGCACATATACTAAACTTGGAATGATACAGAGAAGATTAGCATGGCCCCTGAGCAAGGATGACACGCAAATTTGTGAAGTGTTCCATATTTAAAAAAAAAAAAAAAACAATTACCATAAAATTTACCATGAGGTCAATCAACTGTGTATTCAAGAGCAAGCCTTCAAACAAGCTTTCCCTAGCTATGAGAATTCCAGCATGCCCTAGGCAGCATTGCTATTTATTGCCTTTTCTCTTTTTCTTTCTTTTCTTTGCTTCCTTCCTTCCTTTTCTTTTTTTTTTTTTTGACAAAGGCTTATTTCATCGCCCTCGGTAGAGTGCTATGGCATCGTAGCTCATGGCAACCTCAAACTCTTGACCTCAAGTGATTGTCTTGCTGCACACAATCCTTCCCTCCCTCCCTTTCTTCTTTCCTTCCCTCCCTCCCTTCCTTCTTTCCTTCCTTCCTTCTTTTTTTGACAGTCTTATTTTGTCACCCTCCGTAGAGTGCTGTGGTGTCGTAGCTCATAGCAACCTTAAACTCTTGACCTCAAGTGATTGTTTTGCTTCAGCTTCCCAAGTAGTTAGAACTAGAGGCACCCACAACAATACCCAGCTATTTTTAGAGACAGGGTCTCACTCTTGCTCAGGCTGGCCTTGAGCTTGTGAGCTCAGGCAATCCACCTACCTTGGCCTCCCAGAGTGCTGGGATGACAGGCCTGAGCCACCGGGCCTGGCCCTTGCCCTCCTTTCGTCTCTGCCTGAGGAGGCTTTTTGTGTGTGGGCTTTGGCAACCTCACAGTTACCCTGTGAAATATGTGTCAGTGGGAACATTTATCGCATTATGTGCTGAGGAAAAAAAAAATGAGAGTTAGATGAAGGAAACAAAGTAAAGCAGAGATTGTTGGTCAAGGAGTCACATTGCTGTCCCTCAGATGATACCCACGTAGCAAATGCATTTGTCAGTGGATTAAAATATTACGTGGGTTTTTCTTTGGATTTGTTTTAAAGCAAATTAAGAATTGTGGTAATATTTTTTCAGGAAACATGCTTAGTGATAGGGTATAAATAAACAATTTGGGTGGAAAATCAGAGTGTATTTTAGTTGATACCAATTTCTCATGTTATGTAAATGTCCAATATTTAGAAATTAGGCAAACGTTTTATTATTATGTTTGGAAACATTTTGCTTTAGAGTAATTGATTCAGGGTAACAGTGGTCAAAATTCATACTGCTTTAGTCTTGGTAATGATAATGGTAATAATTGCTATAACTTCCATTTATTATTTACTTTGTGCTAAGTACTTTGTATGCGTTATTCTTCTCTTCTAAGCCATATAGCTTCTTGTGAGTAGGTACTGTTATTTTCTGGAACTTATTATACTGATGTCCATTACATTTAACCAGCAAAGAAACTAGATACTACTAAGTGTCAGAACTAGAAGTTATACCAAAATGTAGTTTTCTTTGGGGTCTGTTTATCTCTGGGCTCTGCTCTGCGATATGCCATTTAACTTACTATGTCATCTTACCATCTCCATGCCTCAGTTTCCTTTGTATAAAATAAATAACAATAATGAAGAGCATCAATCTCACTAGGATTTAAAGATTAAATGAGGTGATCTATGTAAAACTCTGACAAAGCTGAGTATATAGAAAATATTCAATTAAATGTTATTATCATTTCTTCTCTGAAGTAAATGATTTGTGTCTTAGAAGTTTTGCTATTTTTGTTCTCTCTCCTGATCATCACCTTGCCCTTGAACTACTTTTCTTGTGGACGCTTGAATAAGTATAATCAAAATAACAAATAATCAAAGTCTATGTAAGGAAAAAAGATGTGGTCAGCAACAGATTCTTTGAGAAGATGGTTCATTATAACCAAAGTGGGGCGGCAAAATCAGGACCAACATAAGAAAATTTGTGATGGTCCATTGGTATGAGAAGTTCTAAGATGTAAGGTCATCCTCCTAGTCCTTGCTTTTCTTTATTTTCAGATGGTAAACCTTTTAAATCTCACATGGGAATATTACTCAGCTACAAAAACAACTATTGATGTCTGTGATGGTGTGGTTATGTCTTTAAAGTAATTATGTACAGTGATAAAGAAGCTAGAGGACATTCTGTATAATTCTGTTCATCTAAAATTCTAGAACAGGCTCAGCCTGTGGCTCAGTGAGTAGGACGCCGGCTACATCACCCAGGCTGGTGGGTTTGAGCCCAGCCTGGGCGTGCTACACAATAATGGCAACTACAACCAAAAAAATAGCCAGGCATTGTAGTGGGCACCTATAGTCCTAGCTACATGGAAGACTGAGCCAAAAGAATCCCTTGAGCCCAGGAGTTTGAGGTTGCTGCCACAGCATTCTACCAAGGGAGACATAGTGAAACCCTGTCTTAAAATAAAATAAAGTAAAATAAAATGAAATAAAATTCTAGAAAAATGACATTAGTTTCTACAGACACAAAGCAGATCAGGAGGTTGCTTGGAAATAGCTTGGAAACAGTGTGAGGGATCATTACTAAGGGGTACAAAGGAACCTTTGGAAGATGATGGTTTTAGAAGTATATATTTATGTGTATGTAAATATATATGTATATACATGTTATCTGATATATTATCACAACTTAACAAATTGTACATGGCAATGTATAGTTTACTGTACTATAGTTTATAGTTTATTCCCTCCTTGGTGGAACATTCTATCGGGCTACACAACCACCATCCCTCCTAATCTCACACACACACACACACACACACACACACACACCAATTGAGATTTGTTGAATTGCATTAAAACTGTACATTAATTTGGGAAGAAAAGTCATCTTTATGATATTAAATCTTTTGAACCACGAATATAGTATATCTCCATTTATGTAGGCCGTTAATATTTTACAAGTATTTTATAATTATCTCCCTATAAGTCTTGTGTTTTTTGTGTGTGTGTGACAGAGTGTCACTATGTCACCCTTGGTAGAGTGCCATGGTGTCACAGCTCACAGCAACCTCAAACTCTTGCAAGGTCTTAAGCAATTCTCTTGCCTCAGTCTCCCAAATAGCTGGGACTACAGGTACTCTCCACAATGCCTGGCTATTTTTTTTTTTGTTGTTGTTGTTGTTGCAGTCGTCATTGTTGTTTAACTGGCCTGGCTGGGTTCAAATCCGCCAGCCTGGGTGTATGTGGCTGGTACCCTACCCACTGAGCTCCGGGCACCACCCTACAACTCTTATTTATTTTTAAGTAGTTATAATTTAATACTGTTGGATTAGAATTATTTTTAAATAATACTCATGGTGTTTATAAAACTGTAATTGATTCTATATATTGATATTTTTAATCTAGCAACTTACTATTTAGATTCTATTGATTCTTTTAGATTACCGTATAGGGAATAATACTTTCTGAGAATATTGAAATTATTTATACTTTCTCTCTGATTCTTTTAGCTTTTATTTCTTTCTCTTGTTTTGCTATGTTGGCTAGGTTCACCGATGAAATGATGAATGGAAATGTGATAGTTTTTTTTTTTCCTATTTTTCTTCTTTATCTGAAAAAAAAGATTGCATTACACACACACACACACACACACATATATATATAGTATGAGTTTACTTTGTGGGAAGATGTTAAGCTGTAGAATCAATTTTTAAAAACAATTATAGAACTATTAATTTTCTATGTCTTCATTGGTCAGTTTCAAGTTACATTTTTCTATAATTTGTTTTTAAGTTTAATGGCAGAAAGGGGCCTATAACATTTTATTTTATTATCTTGGAAATCTCTTCACCTTTTTTTTTTATTATGTTCTCTATTCCTAATGTTGCTTATTAATGCACTTTCCTTTTTTTCTTGATAAAATTTGCCAGTATTGTTATTCATATTTTATGCCTTTTTATTTGTAGATTCTTTCTATTTTATACATCCTAAATCTGCAGTAAGATTTTCTGCTTTCTCTATTACCACGGATAGACACCCTGTGCTCCAAGCTAAGTCTAACCCCTTTATTTGAGTGTTAAATTTTATTCCTTTCTCCTACTCAAAAACATTGGTCCAACAATTTTCCTCTTCTGACATTATGTGTATCAGATTCCCTCCTTGGAGGAACATTTCTATCAGCATAAAATATGCTGTTATGTCTTCCACCTTACAACAGCAACAACAACAACCACCACCACCATAAATAGGCTCGGCGCCCTAGCTCAGTGATTAGGGTACCGGCCACGTGCGCCAGTACTGGACGGTTCAAACCCGACCTAGGTCTGCTAAACCACAATGACAGTAACAACAATGAAATACCCAGGCATTGTGGGGGGGTGCCTGTAGTCCCAGTTACTTGGGAGGCTGAGGCAAGAGAATCACATAAGCCCAAGGGTCTGAGGTCGCTGTGAGCTGTGACACCATGGCACTCTACCAAGGGCAACATAGTGAGACTCTGTCTCAAAAACAAACAAACAAAACTGTAACAATAAACAATGTTCTCTGGACCCCACTTTGCCCTATTTTTTTCCTTCACAGCAAAACTCTTTAAAAAGTTGTCCCTACTTGCTCTTCCCAATGTATCCTTTCTCTTCTCTTCTTTTTTTCTTTTTTTTTTTACCCTGCTCTAATCAGGCTTCTGTACCCAGCAGTGCTCTGAAACGCCTTTCTCCTGGCCATCGCGTTGCTAACATCCAGTTTTTACTTCTTGGCTCTTTTCTCACTTGCCTGATGAGCAGCAGCACTGGACACAGTTGCTGCTTCTCTCCTGTTTTTTCCTGTGGCTCCCAGGGCACTGCACTCACCTGGCAGCCCTGTCTGTTTCTGGCCACTGCCTTTGAGCCTCTTTTGCTCTTTTTTTCTCTCTCTATATTACAACAACTAAAATTTGCAGTATCCCATTGCTTAATCCTTGGACTTTTTTTTTTTTTTTTTAAATCTTCACTACTTTTTGCTGCTGTCATCAGTACGGTGTCTCTAGATACCATATGTCTTCTGACGACTCCAGATTTACAGCTCCGTCTCACAGCTTTCTGCAGCAGACCACTGTTAACTCCATTTACTGAATGACTGCTTTAAAGCTCCAATTTAACTGGTGGACCAAGTTGTACACAGGGTTCCTACAAGTCAGAGCCAATTCAATTCAAAGTCATTCTTAATAGTTCCCCTTAATATAGTCACACTAATAAATGCCGACAGTTTCCTTTGAAGAGGGCTTGAAAGAAAGTTAATAGTATTACTTATATGTGTGGCACTGTAACAGGTTCTATCCTCAAGTGAACTTAACCTCTTTCCTTTTTTTTTTTTTTTTTTGAGACAAGTCTTACTTCGTCATCCTCAGTAGAGTGCTGTGTCATAGCTCACAGCAACCTCAAACTCTTGGGCTTAAGTGATCCTCTTGCCTCAGCCTCCCCACTGGCTTTGATTATAGGTGCCCACCATAATTCTTGGCTATTTTTAGAGATGGAGGTTTTGCTGTTGATCAGGCTGGTCTCGAACATCTGAGCTCAAGAAATCCACCTGCCTCAACTTCCCAGAATGCTAGGATTACCTCTCTCCTTTAACTAACTAACTAAAAGTTCTAAGCTTATGCATGAAAGCTGGGTGAAGGAGCATTACATAGATTGTGTCGACATATGTCTGGTTTCTACGGCACCTGAAATGTTTCTTATTTTAGATCAAGTGACATTTTAGCAAGCTGTCTGTGTGTTTCATGCCTAGAGTAATCCTTTGCCACTGCTAAACATATCTGTAGGTGACACCATGCTGTGATAAAGAGATCATACTGATTACCAGTTATGCCAGTGACAGTGAAGGCATCCATGTTGTTTTTGTCAGTTAAGCTGATATGTCACCTGGCCTCTGTTACTGCAGGATCTCACTGAAAATCAGGGAGCCCAGCTAAATAGGAGCCCCTCTTAATAGCAACATCTGCCATTTTCATACCTGGCTTTTCAGCAGCCATCGGGCTTTCCCAATGTAAAGAAGGGTCCTTTGAGCTCCTTCAGTAAATGCAGAGAGTTGGGTAGGGTGCTGGTACAGGCCACGGATGGTAAATCTACTCCTTCCTTCTTAGCTTTCTCAGACTTTTGACTTTCTCTCCATTTTGCCAGGGATGTTCTGCCATCTTAATCTCATTAAATGCAGATTGTCAAAGTCCAAGTTTCACTCGACCAAATAAACTGTTAGAGCCGCTTCTGGTTAGTGCATTAAATTCAGAAACACTCATTAGTGCTTCAATATTCAACAAATTTGACACTTTCTCAGAATTTGGTTGCAGCCTGTTTGGTCTAACAGCCGTAGGAGACATTCAAGATATTTCCCATATTCTCCTTGGACGTGTTCCAGTGTTGTCAGGGAATCTACCCCACACTGGTCTTGGTTGTCATCTTTATGGCCCTAATGTGGATGGGCAGTGCCCACTTTGCCTCCCAAGTTGGCACAATCAGTCCCACGTGAAGCTTTGAGTAATCATGAGCCAGTTTGCAATTAATCCATTTCCCACTGGCAAATAGCTCAATGTTCAGGCAAGCCCAAGGAATGACAACATGTCTTGTGTCCTAATATCCATATATGTATCAGTTCAGAATCCACCAAGAACAAAAAGCATATCAGGTGTTTGAAGCTAAGTTATTTAACATATGGAATTATTAACCATGTTTACAGTCATTATTCATAACCTTTTAAACATAAAAGTAAAGGGGGGAACAACACAAAGATACTGTGGAGGTAACAGTTGCAGGCGGTGGTCACCTTATTTAAGTCTCAGAGAATGAAGGAAAGAAGTTGGAAACGTTAAAACTCAAAGTCTGGAAGGACAGGCTGTGCTACTCAACCTCAGAGTTCAGAAGGGGTGGCTCTGCTTAGCTGGTGGGCATGGGGGATGAAGTTGGTTCTATCAATATTGGAAAAACTGAAAACTTAATTCATCTTCTGTTACGAGAAGGAACTTCTGTTACCAAGATGAAAAAAGCATTGCTAGAGGAATGCTTATACAGGAACAGGTAGGTTGATACAGCAATACTTTGGGGTTCATGATTATCTTCTAATCGCACTACATGTTGAAAGCTTATGGCATAGAAAGCTGTTAGGGTAAAACAAAGGCAAAATACTTAAAAATAAGTGAAAATAACATATGCTCGATCCATAGAGACAAAAGTAGATGCTATTTTTTCATCCCTCTTACTTTGTGTGCTTGTATTTGTATTCTGCACGTATGTGTAAGCAAAGCATTTGGGCTCATCCACAGAGGGACAGAATTTAAATCTGTTTTTACTCCTTGACTAGAAACTAGTGTGTCAAGGAAATTAGTGAGTATATAATGTCAAAATATCAATTTGTATTGTGTATTTAGTCTGCTTTGGTGGAAAAAAATGTTAATCTGAAAAATAAAGCTGTCCAAAATGTGGCATAACTTCAAGAGCTGCTAAATGAATAGTTATTATACGAAGTAAGTGTTCACTTAGAACTTAAGTGTGGTTCCTTGAAATGAGGAAGTAAAAGTACCTCTATTTTCATGGCTGTTTATATAGAAAATCGTAAGGAAAATCCTATAATACTACTAACTCATATGCATTTAGCAAAGTTGCAGGGTATCTGATCAATACACAGAATAAACTATATGAGCAATAAACAATTGGAAATTGAGGCCAGGTACAGTGGTTCATGCTTGTAATCCTAGCATTCTGGGAGGCCAAGGTGGGAGGATCTCTCGAGCTTGCTCAGGAGTTTGAGACCAGCCTGAGCAAGAGAGAGACCCTATCCCTTCCAAAAATAGAAAAATTAGCCAAGCATTGTGGCAGGTGCCTCTAGTTCCTCTGCTATTCGGGAGGCTGAGGCAGGAGGATCACTTGAGCCTAGGTGTTTAAGGTTGCTGTGAGCTAGTTTCTGTCTGAAAAAACAAACAAACAAAAAATCCCAAAGAACAAAAAAGAAATTAGAAACTGAGAGGTAAATATAGTATCATTTATGGTAGTATAAAAATAAAATATACTTTGGGATGAATTCAGACAATATGTATAATACCTATATACTTTAAACTGTAACGCAGGGAAAAAAACCCTGCGTAATGCATTGCTAAAAAACATTAAAGAACATCTTAATAAAAGGTGAGCTATCAGGTGGCGTTTGTGGCTCAAAGGAGTAAGGCACCAGCTATGGCTAAAAAAAAAAAAAAAAAAAAAATACAATGGCAAGAGTTAGTTGAGGGTGTAGAATAACTGAAACGCTTATATATTGCTGGTGAGAATGCAAAATGGTATAGTCACTTTGGCAAGCAATTTGGCAGTTTCTTATAAAGTTAAACACACACCCATCATGTGATCCAGCAATTTCCACTCCTGTGTGTCCAAAGAAATGAAAGCATATGTCCACACAATTAAGTTCTACAGGAATATTCCCAGCAACTTCATCCATAACAGCCTGGAAACAACCCAAATGTCTTCAAAAACCATTGTGCTAAATAAAAGAAACCAAATGCAGAAGATTGTGTTTATATGAAATTCTAGAAAAGGCAGCACAATAGTGATAGTAAGCAGATCCAAGGTTTTAGGGTCTGGAGTTGGGGGGAGAGGGTTAACTGGAATGGGGACAGAGCACTTTTTGCTCTGGTAGAAATCTGCGTCACGTTTGTGTGGTATTTGTATAACTACGCACTCTCATCTAAGCACACCAAATTGCTCATTTAAAACTGGTGATTGTTATAGTATGTAAATTACATCTTTAAAAAGCTGATTTGTAAAGATTTGGAAAAGAAAACGAAATTGTCTTTTGTAAAAGTGAGAGTAATTTAAACTTTCCCCAGGATTGTAGCCTAATGCCTCGGGTCTCTTTCTGAGGAGACAAAAGGAACGAGAATAAAACTCTCCAGATTTCCTTTAGCTCCGGGAGTAGAACCATAAGATGCAATTTCTTGCAAACATTCATGAAAGGATCAAGGCTACCTTAAAGCATGATTTTTTTTTTTTTTTGGATTTGTTTTTTGAACATGTCTCAGATACTTTGTTAAAACCCTTTACTATGGTGCCTGTAGCTCAGTGGTTAGGGCGCCAGCCACATACACCAAGGCAAGTGGGTTCAAACCCAGCCTGGGGCCGGCTAAATAACAATGACAACTGCAACAAAAAAATAGCTGAGTGTTGTGGTGGGGGCCTGTAGTCCCAGCTACTCAGGAGGCTGAGGCAAGAGAATCGCTTAAGCCCAAGAGTTTGAGGTTGCTGTGAGCTGTGACGCCATTGCACTGTACCCAGGGTGACATAGTAAGACTCTATCTCAAAAAATAAATAAATAAAAATAAATAAATAAATAAAGCCCTTTATTAAACATATCACTTTTAGTGGTGTTTTCACTTGATATTTTATAATTGGGGTGGCAAGGTTAATATCATGCGTTAGTGAAGATGTAGATATTTCTGTGCTGTGTCATCAAAGGGAGAACATTCTTCTAAAGGAAAAACTGCTCTTTGTTCTGTCGCTTCAATATGCACATGCCAGAAGTGACCAAAAACACCTTATTTTGTTGTTGTTATTATGAAGTTTGGGGAAACCTTTAAATTTCCAGTATGTTCTTTGAGAGGAATGTCTGTTTTAAAAGATAACTGGCATGGGCTTAGCTTTATGTGGCATGGTAGAATTTTACATGTATTATTCTAATTAATTTAGATCAATCCTTGCCCTTTCCAACGAGTAGGGATTATGTCCCCCCTGATGTTTTCCTTTTTTTTCTTTTTTGGATAAGATACACTAAGGAGGGTAAGTGACTCGCAGAGCTCACAAAGCCAGTAAAGTGGTAGAGCTGGGATACAAGCGAAATTTGTGTCTCTGGTTTCAAAATCTATGTTATTTTTATCCCAGCCACTTTCCTCCAAAAAAAAAAAAAAATTGAAGACTGACAGGGGAAGATGAACACAATGATGTTTGTTCTAGGGGACAGTAAAAATCTGTGAGCTTCAGAATGGCCCCGTTCTTTAGACTAAGGAAAACTAGGAGTTCTGAGACATGGCCCCAAGCCTGACACGTGCCAGGAAAAAGCAATGTTGGTGCAGTGCAAATTAACTCAGCCTCTCTGAGGCAGCCAAGGACTGATATATCTGGGTACCTTTATGTACATCTGTGCTTGTCTGTGTATGTACTGTATATAATAAACCCTACGTTCATTTGCTCAGGTCACTATTATAAAACGCCATGGACTGGGTGGCTTAAATAACAACATCTAGTTCTCACATTTATCTGGGGTCCGGGAAGTTGAAGATCAAAGTGCCGGCAGATTCAGTCCCTGGTGAGGGCCTCCTCCGTAGTCTGTAGATAGCTGCCTTCCTGTGTCCTCCCTTGGCAGGGAGAGAGATATGGCCTTTCTTCCTCTTCCTCTTCTTCTTTTTTTATTGTTGGGGATTCATTGAGGGTACAAGAAACCAGGTTACACTGATTACATTTGTTAGGTAAAGTCCCTCTTATACTTGTGTCTTGCCCCCCCAAAGGTGTGTCACACACTGAGACCTCACCCCCTCCCTTCTTCCCTCTCTTTGTTCTTCCTTCCCCTGCCCTTCCCTCTCTCTCTGCTCTCCCCATCTCCCATCATGTACTAGGTCATTAATTGTCCTCATATCAAAATTGAGTACATAGGGTTCATGCTTCTCCATTCTTGTGATGCTTTACTAAGAATAATGTGTTCCCTAACCCTAACCCTAACCCTAACCTTCCATCCATGTTAATACAAAGGCTGTAAAGTCTCCATCTTTTTTAACAGCTGAGTAGTATTCCATGTCGTACATATACCACAGCTTGTTAATGCATTCCTGGGTTGGTGGGCATTTAGGCTGTTTCCACATTTTGGTGATTGCAAATTGAGCTGTGATAAACAGTCTAGTGCAAGTGTCCTTATGATAAAAATATTTTTTCTTCTTCTTATAAAAACAGTAACCTTACCATGGGGGCCCTACCCTTATGACCTTATATAAACCTAATTATCCCCCCAAATGCCTCACCTCCAAATGCCACCACATTGGGGGTTAGGGCTTCAACATGTTTTTGGAAGGACACAAACATTCTGTCTATCGCACACACATGCACCCCCCACCATATACGTATACCTTATGTGATTCTAATGTGCAGCCAAATTTTGAGAACCATCTCTTTGAAACAGTTGTTTTCATGATTTAATATGGGTCAGAAACAGTGGCTCATACCTGTAATCCTAGCACCCAGAAAGGCTGAGGTGGGTGTATTGCTTGAGTTCAGAGGTTCAAGGCCAGCTTGAGCAAGAATGAGACCCCGTCTTTACTTAAAAAAAATCCAGGCATGGTGGTGGGCACCTCTAGTACCAGCTACTAGGGAGGCTGAGGCAAGAGCATCTCTTGAACCCAAGAGTTTGAGGTTGCTGTGAGCTGTGGTGCCATGACACTCTACCAACGGTGATAGAGTGAGACTCTGTCTGAAAAAAAAAAAAAAAAAAAAGATTTAGTGTGCATCAGAAATCAAAATGACCTGGAAAACTTGCTAAACAGATTGATGGCCACCACCCTCAGAATTTCTGAGTCTCCAGGTCTGAGGTGGGGATCTAGAATTTTTTATTTCTAACAAGTGTTCAGATGATGCATATGCGCTGACCCACTTGGAGAATTGCTGTTTCAGTAATTCTGATGTACACATCCTAAGGCAGGCATCCTCAATCTACGGCCCACAGGCCACATGTGGCAGGCCAAGGACATTTATCTGGCCCGCCGGGTGTTTTTGCTGCCACTGCTTGTCCTGCTTAGCTGCTGCCTGTCCTTTTAAACTATAGTCTGGCCCTCCAATGGTCTGAGGGACAGTGAACTGGCCCCCTGTTTAAAAAGTCTGAGGACCCTTGTCCTAAGGGGTCATTCCCAAATACCAAGTGTACCAAAAAAATGTATACACACTTTAAGAAATGAGGAAAAAAAAAACTGTGTTAAAATTATAATACCCAAGTCATGTTTAACTGCTCCAATTATAAGAGGTGCTCAAATGTGACTTACATTCATCTTTTGTTATTGGTATATATTGTGCATTACAATTCAGTTTTTTTATTCCTTAGAATATATACTTTTTCTGACACCTTCTGTCTATTAGGAGAGGTTATGTAGGTCTGACATCAAGGTGATGGACGTAGAAGATCAAAGATAATTGAGAGTACATTTACAGCCATAGTGTCTATTGGGTGGACCGAAATTTTTCTAAATTAAGATGTGAAGAATAATTAAACAAAATTAGAGCAAAAAATCGCTTTACAAGTGCTTTAAGTGGAAGAAGAGGGTAGAGGTCTCTAGAGAACCCTGAAAAAAGCAATAGAAATTAGAATACCTGACATGCCAGAGATCTTAGGTAGAAACGATAATGTCCATTGTTTTTGTAAGACTTTAAAAGTAGATTCACCTTGTCTAGGCAGCACCTGTATTTCCTAGACCACAGAAGGAATAGAGAATATAAAAGGAGAGATTTTTACCTTTAGATGTACAGATGGCAATCTAGTGCAAGGTAAAAGAAACACCAGCCTTGAATCCCATGTTCTCCTTGATAAATTTTCTTTGAACACTGGGGACCAGGCTAATGTAGTTCCAGTGTATGATGCTAGCTCTGTCAGAAAAGCTGACTTATTTTAGATAAATTTTAAAAAGCTAAATCCGTAGTTATGGAAGACTATAGCAATCTAGAATTAAATTAACACATTAGAACAAGAGAAAAGAAAGGGATAAGTGTAATTGTTCTGGGACCAAGAGTTTCTATTCCCCTGCTAGAATTAGGTAAAAATTTTTAAAAAGAAAAAAATTATTATAGGGGGTTTTAATTGTATTTTACAAAGATAAGTGGGCAAGACATAGTTTGTCTTATCTCTTTTAAATAAAATTAAACTTCTAATACCACAGAGACAGTGGCAAATTCCCTCTGAGTTATTACTGGGGCTCCTTCCCTACTATAAGTGTCGTGCAGTGAATCTGTAGCCAAGTAGCCTATTCTAGGATGTGGGCTTCATTTGGCTACTAAGAAGCCTGTGACCCTTTAAGGTCTAAATGTTGCTCTTTCCTAAGTAACTGTCAGAGCCTGGGAATCTTAACCAAGGTGAGAGGCCTTTGAACTTGCCCATCAGGAAGATACCTCTGGACTTCCTTCCTCTCCCCATCAAATTCAAACTTCTGCTTTAGGCCCTTCCATATAACCTGACCCAAGGCAATACCCCAAGGAAATAGGTGGGCATGATCTCATTATAACAGACATGGGCCACCAGGTTCTCCCAGGAGAGAAAACTTTACAGTGCACCTTAAACAGGGGCTCTGGGAACCCTCCCGGACATGGCTACAACCAGACAGGGGGCTTTGTCCAATTATACACAGAGGCTCATTTTTAGAAGCACCATTTGTAGTGTGTGGACAATCACCCCCCTCCATCCCCAGTCCCAAATACACACTTTGAGAATTACTGTGATAACATTTTATGTTACCTATGGGAGCATATCACATGGGGAAATATGCAGACCTCTAATCAGACCATTCTAAGTGAAAAGAGACCCTCTCTCCAAATGTAGGCACAAAAATGTGCAATAGCAGCCAGCAGTGAGGGCAGATGCCTGGCTTCCAGGAAAGCCTCGAAAAATTTAAAAAGAGCTCAGGTTCTGTTTAGAGATGTCCCAGTAAAGCCTATGTACAGAATTTCAGCTTCTGGGAAGATGCATTAGGTGTATAATTGCCCTGTTCTTTCAGCTCAGTAGAACTAAAACAAAAATGGGTTTCTAAAAGTTATTTAAAAATACACAGAAAGAGCCAGACACAGTGGCTCACACTGTAATTCTAGTACTCTTGGAGGCTGAAGTGGTTGGATTGCTTGATCTCAGGAGTTCAAACCCAGCCTGAGCAAGACCCTGTCTCTACTAAACATAGAAAAACTTGCCAGGCATCATGGCCAATGGCTCTAGTCCCAACTACTCAGGAAGCTAAGGCAAGAGGATTGCCTAAGCCCAAGAGTTTGAGGTTGCTGTGAGCTATGATGATGCCATGACACTCTACCCAGGGTGACAGAGTGAGACCTTGTCTCAAAAAAAAAAAAAAAAAAAAAAAGATAAGAAAAAAATACATGGGAAGAAAAGAAAAAGAAAACAGGATTAAAAAAAAACCCCACAGAAAACAAAAACCACATGTCTAACCTACCTATTTCGTTGTTGTTAACTTATGCTATTGTTATTGTATCTATCTGTGAAATCATTGCCTAATCCAAGGTCACAAAGATTTACACTTGTGATTTACTGTAAGAGCTTTATAGTGTAGGCTCTTACATTTAGGTCTTTAATCTTTCTTTGAGTTAATTTGTGTATATGGTGTGAGATAAGGGTCCAATACTTCGCACCTTTGTTGAAAATTAATCATAAATACAAGGGCTTATTTAAGGATTCTATTCCATCTGTCTATATGTCTATCATATGCCCATATCACTGTCTTGGTTACCATAGCTTTATAACGTTTGAAATCAGGTGTGATCTGTTTAGCTTTTTCTTTTTTCTAAGAGTGTTTTGGCTATTCCGCATCTCTCACCTTCCCTTGAATTTTAGGATTAGCTTGTCCTGCTTTGAATCTTGTAGACTGGGAATATTGCTGTAACAATATTAAATATAGGGAATGTTTTTCTACTGATTTAGATCTCTATTTTTTTCAAGAATTTTTTGTGGTTTTCAGAGTACAAGTTTTATTTCTTTGTTAAATTTATTTGTAAGCATTTTACTCTTTCTGATGCTATTTTAAGTGGAATTATTTTCTTGATTTCTTTTTTGATCTGCTTATTGTCACTTATATTAATACAATTAATATTCGTATTTTGATATGGTCTTTTGCAACCTTGCTGAACTCATTGATTAGTTCTAATAATTTTTAAAATGAATCTTAGAGGATTTTCTAAGGAGGATTATGCCTTCTTGAAACAGAGATAGTTTTACTTCTTCTCCTCCAGTAGAGATGCTTTTTAAAAATTGTCTTGTCTAATCACCCTGGAAAGGACCTTCAGAATAAGGTTGGATAGTAGTGATGAGAGTAGGCATTCCTGTCTTGTTTCTGATATTCACCATTAAATATGATGTCAACTATGGGTTTAAAGCAGGTGACCTTTTGTATACATTTTTGAGCATCAAAGAGATCATACAAAATTTATTAATTTTTAACCTGATCCTCTCCCTCTCAACATAACACAAACATTTCTCCATGCCATTAAATAGATTTTTCTACATCACTTTAATGTCTACGAGCTATTCTAGTGTATGTGACTACCTTTTAAAATTAATTTTTTAATTGTTTCTCTAAAGTTAATAGTTACGAAAATTATTCTATAAACCCATGTAGTTTTAGCCATGATTGTTTACTTAGACTAATACCTGAGAAGTAGAATATCTGGGTCTAAAGGCATGTACCATCTGATATATTTTTGTAATTCAATTTAAGTTTTATTTTGCTTGTTTTTTCTCCAACTCAATTGTCAGCTTCATTAGGGCAGAACCTGAATTGTACCCTTATTTATCTTCCATAGGAGCTAGCGTAGAGGTTATTCACCTGAAGGTGCTTAGAGAAAATATTTTAAAGACTGGACATTTCTTTGTGAAAAATTATTTATTTTTAAACATTCCTTGGTATAGCTAAACTATTTGTATTCTTTTTAATGCTTTTATGATATTACATGCTCCACACACATATACCTTTTGATAACATGGAACAGTTCTTCATACATTTTCTTTATTCAATTTTAATTTTAGACTTCTATTAAGTATCTGGCTAGCAAAGATATTTCTTGTCTTTTCTTTTTTTGCTTTCTATTCAAGGCAGACAAGCAAGTAGCAGGAACTTGACCTTTGAGCATATATGGTTAAATATGATAGTACATATATCTAGTAAATATGATTAGTTAGTACATATATCTAGTAAAAAATTTGGTTTCTTTTAATTTAAAGCCAGACTGAATAAGTATCTTCAGCTTGTCTAAACATCACAGGTAGTAACAATAAAATCTTGAAACTAGATGCATAGAAATTGAGAAATTGGGTATGTTTAATAGACAGGAAGAGATGCAGAAATGAGCTAAAGAATGGGAGGGTGGAGCCATGTGAAATAATATGAACGGGGCCCAGTGAAAATTAGGGAAAATCTGTGCTGGGTCAAAGAAACAGGAGAAATTAATGGCTATTAAATGTGAATCGTCTGAGTTTTCATGCTGTTAGACTTTACTTCATTATAAATGGTGTTTTGGGATACTGTACTAAAGAAAACATGATATTTGTTTTTAAAAGAAAGAGAGAAATGGCTCCCATATTGGACTCTGACTTTAAAGTCATTTTCTAAGAAACTCTGAAAAAGCCATTTCTAAATGTGACATTTCAGAGCTAGGGGTTTTACATACATATATATTTTATCTCTTAGCATATATTAAAGATCTAACTCTTTTTCTGAAAAATTTCACTCAACCGTTAGCAAAGTCCATTCCGTTTGAAGTTTAGAGATTGCAGAGCTCGTTATCAAGGCCTCTATGTCTGTATCTCTGGCTTCTTAGCAAGGAATATAAACATGCAAAACTTTAGCTCATCTCCTAATATTTATTGAGACACAAAATGGCAATATGCTGGAGCTAGGCAGCACAAAGTCCTTGTGCTTGGAGATTTTGGATTCCACGTAATGAGATAAAACTATAATAAAACAAGTTTATAGAGATATAGTATAAATCTTTATTGTACAGTGTTATATATCTGAACTGCTTAAGACCAAGATAAAACCATAACACTGAGTGCCTGTCTCATACGAGGAGATGTTTCAAAGGTGCTCCAAGGAAGTCCCGTCAAGCAAGGACATATTCTGTTGTTTAGAGAGCTAAAGGGTCTGTATGAGATGGGGGCTTGACAAGAAACCAGAAGGTTGTCAGACATGATTTTAGATGCCGTTTCTGTTCCCCATTGAACCACAGAGGAGGAGGCATATTCATCTTCTCAGTTTAAGGGGAAGAGAGGAAGATTTGGGGAGATAAGAGGTCTGCGTATGTACTGTGTGGGGGAACTGTTTTGTATTCTTTTATGATGTGGTCGGTTAGGCACAGCCACAAGAGGAGAAACGAGAAGCTGGGAAAGAGGGGATGATTACTCTACTCACAGGTCATAGAAACAGGAATATGATGTGCTATGTAGGGCCACATGGGAAAGACACCAAGGTGGTCAGGAAGCGGAAGACAGGAGCAAGGGGAATGGGCGTTAGTGGGGTTTCTGAGAGAGTGGCAGAACAGGGTAGAGTGAACAGTTTAGAATTGGCTCATTTGAATAGTTTCAGTGGGCTCTAAACTATAAGGGTGGTCCCTAGTTGCCTAATGCCTGGCCCAGGGATAATTAAGGCACAGGAATATTGTCTCCTGGGGTGGATGGGCCAGATATAAGCTGTGGATGACTTAGTTTGCATATCAGAAACATGCTCCTAGCTGGGCCATTTGTTATCTGTAAGAATTGGCTGGCCCAGAGAAGAGCAGTCTCTCTGTAGCCAAAAAAATTTTTAAGATGTCAAAACATCATAAGATACAGAAAATTAAAAATTCTTGCAATATAGGAATGTTGCAGGAAGACAAGGCCCAATGGAGAGAAAGAGCACCCAAGCACCATGTTTATAAGAGGAAGGACTTTATTCACCAGCCAGGAGCTTATAGCATAGAAGAATTCCAAATGGCTGCCCTTGCTGACTGGCTTGGTCTTTTCCTTTTTATTGATAGTCAAAAAGTTCCACCCCTCAGCTACCCTTCTCATTGGCCAGTTTGAATCAAGCAGGAGATGCTATTCTAGCCCCTACAGAACTACAGGATTTCACACAACTTGGAAATTTCCAAGTTCCAGGAAGTCAAGTCCACAAATTCCCAAGAGCTGAGTCACCATGGAGAGGACCCCACAGGTGTATCCTTGTGGTCTCCTTGAGAAGATCTGTTCTCCTAGACTTCACCCTTCTTGGGTATCCTCTCTCAGGAACATAGTGCAGAAAATAACTGAAAACTATGAATTGGCATGAGCAGATTAACACTCAAAAGAGTTCATCCACCTCCCCATAGTGCTGTGACTGTTTGGATCCTGGAACAATCTATATATAAGGGTGGGAAGAGACGTATGAAACCTGATGGACTAGAAGGAGATTCAGGATGCTGACAAAGATGCCAGCAAAGTAATCAGTAACTGGTGTGTAGTCCATTGTGACCTTGATTTCTGAATTCTTGGTCTTTGTCTTTTATTTTCAAGGCCACTATTCTCCTGGGATTTTTGTTACCAAAAGTGCAAAAATTTGGTATCTGTTCTCAAGACTAAATCAATGAGAACAAAGAATGAGGGCAAGTGGTTTGAGGAAAAAGAGAAGTTTATTAATTTGCAGCAAATTTGGAGAGCAGTAGACAAGTGTCTCAAAAGACCACAATCCTGCCTATAAGCAGAAATACAAGGCTTTTTAGAATGGGTATTTTCAGTGGTGGGGCTTGGGTCTATAAGACCAGTATTGTTGTAGGAAGATGAGGCCCAATGGAGAGAACGAGCACCCAAACAGTGAGATTGAAGGAAGAAGGGCTTTATTTCAGCTGTGGAGCGAGGCACAGAATTCAAAATGACCATTCTCCCTGATTGGCTCCGTCTTCTCCTTTTTACCCCCAGTCAAAAATTTCTGTTCCCCAGCACCTTTCTCCTTGGCCAGTATGAATCAAACTGGAGAAGAAGGCTCTAGCTTTTACAGAACCACAAGCTTTTATAGAAGCAGAAGTTTCCAGGTCCCAGGAAGTCTACAAATTCCTAGACTCCAAGAGCTGAGTCACCACTGGCAGGACCTCAGAGATGTATCCTTGGGATCTCCTTGAGAAGACCTCTGTTCTCTTAGACCTTACTTTTCCTGGGTGTCCCCTCTTAGTATCATGTGTCCTGGCTTTGGGCTATAGTTTAATTATATATAATTAGTGGTTTCAGTTGACCTTATCTCTGCTGACAATGATCTTGTGAACTTTTATCCAGACAATTATGTTCAGCCATCTCTTATGGTTTAAGGTACAACAAAGAACATTTCTCTATGCTTTTGATTACTGGTCTCAGGAAGGAATGCAGGTTTTAATTCCTTAAAATGGCGGTGCTTCTCACCCTTTTGGCTAAGATCGAGTATAAAAATGGTGGTTGTGGGGCTTAAAGAAACAACTGGTAAAACGTATTCTTGCCCTTTTTCAGACCTTTACCTCTGTTACATAATTACCTACCTATGCTTGGATCACTATTGTAGACCCCTGTTTGGCATCTCTTACAAGACCTGCCTTCCTCTTGCCAAACTATGCTTTACACGAATGATTAATCTTTTCAAAACCTCTCTCTCAGGTTGTCTGACCCTGTCTACTTGAAGTTTCTGCTTTAATTCCATGCTTTAATAATGTTGGGACTCATAAAAAGATACTGCAAATTGTGGTGGTATGGCACACAGCATTTTGAATTGAAAGAAACTGGAAGAACTTAGAAGATGTCTTCAGAACCAAAGACTTTCTAACCTTCTCTCTTTTTCTCCTCCAACCCAGTGCTGTGAGGGACTCTCTCTGGAATTTCCCTATCTAACTGAGGAAACTATTTCCAAAGGAGATGCAATTGTCTAAAACACTCTCCCTAAGAATCTCATTAAAAACCAGGAAATACTAACCACTGAAAAAGAGACTAAAAGTCATTACCATGCCCAGAGTTTTTATCTGTTCATTTGAGGGCAGCTCCAAGAGATTACCTAAGAGACTTTATCTGCATAATAAGGCAACCTCTGTTCACAGTGCTGTTCTACCATCACTTTGCTGTAACTTGCCAGTTCCATTTGGTTTCCTAAGAGAATCGTTTACAAACTGTTGTCTTCTCTTTGGGCCCATTCATTTTTTCTGAAAATCACTTACCACCCCCTACAATTGCCTACATCTCCCATTTCCCTCTTCTCTATGAAAAGGATAGTTAAGCCTCGGCCATCTGGTCCTTCTCTGAGTCTCATATTTTGTATGGCTTCCATGCTTATGCACATTTATAAATCTGCATGCCTTTTCTCCTGTTAGTTTGTCAATTATCAGTTTATTTCAGCAGACTCAAACCTTCAGAGGGGGAGGAAAAATTATTTTTGTCCCTACACTACTGATTTTCAAACTCTTCCATGAACTATTATAAACCTTATTCCACATCATTCTTTCTATCAAATTTAGACCTTGCCTCACCTAAACAAGAATTTTTACTTTTGTTTTTATGCTTTTGCTTAGTTTTTTCCTCAGTCCTACTTCCCTTGCATTATTAGATTCTACAGATTCTTTAGGGTCCAGTCTAAATCCAGTTTTTAACTTAAAACCTTGGGCTATATATTTCAACTCGTGATATGTCATTTCTCATGAATATGTTATGTTCTTTTCTTTTTGTTAGGGCAGGGGAGAAAAAAATAATTTTCTCTTTACCCTTCTAAGTTCTTATTTGCCCTGGAGAACTGTAACAGAAGACAGCTCTACCACAGCCATAGCAAAAAGCCAGGTGAAGTTTGTTAACATGTATACCCAGTGAATACTTGGGAGATATCCAGGCAAAATGACTAAATCTTTAAAGAAGTAGCTTTGAGTTTGGGCTTAAATACCATCTTTGACTAAGAGAAAAAAAAAAAAAAAGGGTGTTGGGAAGCCATAATGAAGAGAAGATCAGGGAAAGCATGGCAAACAAGGGTAAGCTTTGTTATGCCAATTTTTGTTGGTATCTTCTCTATGGATATTAGTTTCTAGTGATTTGGAGTTATCCTTCTCCTCTTGGGATAGAGGGAGAAATGCTCTTACAAATGGAGATTTTCTTTTTCTTTTTGAGATTTTCTTTATAGATGTAAATCTCCTTTACAAAAGGGAAACTTCTCCTATGTTTTCAGAGCTTCCCTTATGTTTGCAGTTTCCCAAAATAAAAAGCTCAAAATATTTCTTATGCCAAAGAGGCCTATTTGGGGGCAGCAGATAGTACTGATCATTAACATCATGAACGCCAAAAAAAGTGCTGCATATTTCATTGCTATTCCTATGGTCACCTTCTAAGTATTCCCCTTGGGAAGCTAAGCACCAATGCCAGTGACTTGTCCACCCTTCAGAGCAACTTTGGAACTGAAACAGCCATCAGAACTGTCATTGTATTACCCTTGATGTCCTGAATGTCATCAAAATGTCTTCCTTTCGATATTTCCTTTATCTTTAGGTAAAGAAAAAAAACATTGGGGCTTAGATCAGATGAGTAGGGAGGGTGTTCCAATACAGTTACTTCTTTACTGGCTAAAAGCTCCCTGCAAACAGTGCTGTGTGAACTGGTACATTGTCATGATGCAAGTGTTATGAATTGTCGGTGAAAATTTTAGGTAGTTTACATCTTTTTCATGAACCTTTAAGCACTTCCATATAGTAAACTTGGTTAACTGTCCAGATGGTACAAATTCATAACGAATAATATCTCTGATATCAATAAGGCTAGTGGCTCTGAAGTAAAATAAAATCTTAAGGCTCCCCCACTCAGTGACTGATTGACTGGACCCCCTCTTGGCCAAGGAGATCCCTAAAACTGAGTTGCTGGCCATGAGAAAGGAGATCAGACACCCCTTATCATGCTCCCCTGCTTAGAGATGCCCTCTGTGACTCATTAACAGGCCTAAGGCTATCCAAGACTTACTTGTAGTCCTCAGTATACATAAAAAACCACTTGCATAGGTCAATGCTTTGTCTTTAATTAACAGATCCTTTATTTTAAACCAGTGATTTTCAACCTGTGTGCCCCAGCACACTGGTGTGCCATGAGAGGATCTTAGGTATGCTGCAAAAATTTCTAAAGATCATTAATTAAATTATTTTCAAAAAGAAGTTCAAAGCACAGTAAGTATATTCCTTTTTTAACTCTTTTTTTTGATCAACATGGTTTAAGTGTGCTGTGAGATAAAAAAGGTTGAAAAACACTGTCTAAAACATGTCTTTTCACTAACTCCTGGTCTTTTAGACAAAGCATAACAGCCAATTGTAAGCTAAAGAATCTTTATTTATTTTTTTTCTATTTTTAAAAATCAGTGGTTTAAAATAAATTTTATATATATTTTTAATTCAATCATAGCTGTGTACATTAATGTAGTCATGGGGTACAGTGTGCTGGTTTTATATACAATTTGAAGTATTTTCATCAAACTGGGTAACATAGCCTTCATGGCATTTTCTTAGTTATTGTGTTAAGACATTTATATTCTACATTTTATTTTATTTTATTTTTTGAGACAGAGTTTTATATTGTCACCTTTAGTAGAGTGCTTTGGTCTCATCGTAGCTCACAGCAACCTCAAACTGGGGCTTAGGTGATCCTCTCGCCTCAGCCTCTCAAGAAGCTATGACTACAGGTGCCTGCCTTCAAGTCCAGCTAGTTTTTCTATTTTTAGTAGAGATGGGGTCTTGCTCTTGTTCAGGCTGGTCTCAGGCTGAAACTCCTTAGCGCAAGCAATCTTCTCACCTCAGCGTCCCAGAGTGCTCGGGTTACAGGTGTGAGCCACTGCTTCTGGCCTGCAAGCTAAAGAATCTTTAAACTGACCTATGTAATCTGTGGGCTGCTAGTTCCAGATGTCCCACTTTTGGGGGGCCAAGCCAATATATCTTTTCCATATATTGATTTATGACTTCACTTGCTTAAGGTTTTCTGGGAGTATCTCAAGGTCATGGTCCTCAGATCTGGCTCAGAATAAACCTTAAATGATTTTACAGAGCACAGCTTCTTCTCCCTTGACACAACATTGTTTTGACTCTTGATTTGGACTGAGGGAACTTTTTTTGGTTGTGGAGAACTGGCTGACTTCCTGACACTTTGTGTAGAGTTGTATTAGTATGCTCATTTCATCACTGGTGATAACACGGCCCAAAACATCATCTTGCCTCTTCAAAATATCTTGGTAAACTTCAAATCTCCTCTGTTTGTGTTCATTGGTGATCTCCTTCAGGACCATTTTTGCATACATCTTTCTCAAGGCCATTGTTGTACAGTGTTGCCAATGTAAGTGCATGGTAGCAAGTTTATGAACTATTTTTTTTTTAATAAAAAAAGATAAGAGTCTCACTTTGTTGCCCTCAGTAGAGTGCTGTGGTGTCACAGCTCATGGCAACCTCCAATTCTTGGGCTTAGGTAATTCTCTTGCCTCAGCCTTCTGAGTATCTGGGATTGCAGGTGCCCACCGCAACACCCGGCTATTTTTTTGTTGCAGTTTGGCCGGGGCCGGGTTCAAACCCGCTACCCTTGGTATATGGGGCCAGTGCCCTACTCACTGAGCCACAGGTATCGCCCAAGTTCATGAACTTAACATATCTCCTATAGTCATATTTTTCATTCTGATTTCCTAACCATGCTGTAACCAAGTTTTTCAGTTAAGATTTTCCTGTTTCCCTATTGATGTCTACTTTTGTGCTATTCTTCTCACAGTCAGTTGATGATTTTGATGCACAACTGCAAGAAGTTTTGCAATATTTTCATCAGTCCTGCTCATTCCTGGCCACCCTGACCTCTCTTCATCAATGACATTTTCTCTCCCCTTAGGAAAACATTTAATCCATTTGTACACTGCTGTTTTTTTCATGGCATTATCTCTATAAACTTGGACTGACATGTCCCTGACTTTACCTCCCCTCTTGCCAAGTTTAACGAGAAATTTATGAATGTTGGTTTGTTGCTCTAATTCAAGATCTGACATTTTTGTGAGTGCACACAAAAACATGCAACAAGAATAATGAAAGCCACTCAGGGAGACACTGGCACATGTCAACACGAACACAGCTGTGTGGCACTGATATGTAGAAATGATGAAATCTTACCAAGCTGTTTGTACAGCTTTGCCAATGTAAATGCACGGTAGCAAATTCATGAACTTAATATGTCTCCTGTGGTCATATTTTGGGGTAGTGTATTCTGATTTACTAGACCATGCATGAGTCTATTAATGAAGATTCTGAGAAAGAACTTACCTCCTTGAACTTTCTGTTGCATTCAGTAGTTTCATTTATTTTCATTCTGATTTCCTAACCATACTATAAACATTTTGACAATGGTAGCCATCGGGCACCAAGCAGTTAACACACAGTATGTACTCGTTGACTGAGGAAGCCATATTGAATAAGGTAAAATACTACAAGTGTGCAAACTATAGGGAAGTGATCAGAGTTGAATGGCACTAGTCAGAGACAGTTTCCAAAGAAGGTACCATAATTTTGCCAGGGTTTTTATTTCTTCTGTCTTTAAAGGCTTAGAATGGTACACAGACAGAAAAGAAAGATTCCAGGTATTATATGGTCCACTGTGTTGTTTGGTGCAAACATCCCAGGGCAACTGGAACCTGGAATATCTGATGAGCCCTCCAACTACGCTATGTCAACCTGGAGTGTGCTGTATTTTCTTTTATTCCTCAGAATCCCTGTAATTATTAATAGTGGAGATCATCCAAGGGCAAAGAATGTGTGGTCCTTTTGACCAGGGACTAGGTTCCATAAATAAAAGAGCTTACTAATTATCATCTCTTCCATCTTTATTCAATTTCTGCCACCCACAGCAATGAAGCACTTCATTAAAAAACATTGCTATTTTATTTAAAATGCTAAACTAATTTAGTATCCCTTTTAATTTCCCAAGAGATTCTGAAGAGATTACGGAGCCATCTGCCTATGCCCAGAAGTGGTAATAATACTAGGAGAACCGGCCTCACCTCTGGTGGCCTTTTTTCTTTCAAAAGTAACCTGAATAGGGTTGTTGCCTTTTACTGATGGGTTATAGTTCTTTCCTTTCAAACTGGTAAGAAGGGAGAACTATACTTCTTAATGCTCTTTTAGGGCAAAAGTGTGTCAAAAATGAATTATAATAAAGTAAACAGTTCATGAAGACAACTTAATGGGGTTATTCAGCAATCAGACTTCAGGAACAAATGAGCTGGTTCATTCTTGACTTGTTTTTATTCACTGAGAACCCTTTGGTAGGCTGGTGAAGCTCCTGAACCACTTGTGTGCTAATTACAGAGCTGTTGTTTCTCAGTTCCAAGCCCACCCAAAGCTCTGCACTCCATTGTGTGATGCAGGGACTGAGATTTTGTCAGCCACATTTTTTCGGGGCCAGCAGGCATGCTGCTAGGTCATACCAACAGGGGGCACCAGAGGGAGAGGGCAAGGCTGGAACAAGGAGAAGGGATTTTCTTCTTCCTGTTTGTTTTGCCTGGGCTTCCAACTGAGCAATACTTCTTCACCTTAGCAGCAGCAGTGCCTTCCTTAACGACAGCTGAAATCATTTTGTGGTTCTTTTCAACCTGGCAGAGTTGGGTGAACCCATAACCTCAGAGGAATCAGCACCAGCTGGCATCCTTTCCTCAGCATCTGAGTTTCAGCTTCACAAGGTCTTTCCTGCAGACCTCTAAGTTTAAATAAATTCCAGACTCTTCCCTCTGTTCTCCTAGCCTAAGGAGTGTGGCTACTGCCTGTATGTGTTGCCTCCATGATGCCTTATGCAATGATAAGCAACTCATGCCTGTATTGTTTAAGGTTGCTTTTGTTCAATACTTGAGATCAAATGACTGTAAAGCTGAAAATATTTACTCTCAGTGCCTTTGTTCAGAAAGTTTACTGAATGCTCCCTCGGTGTTCTAGTCTTGCCTTGTTAGTTAGCAACTTTATACTGAATTAATCATTTTATATTAAATTCCCTCTGTCAAATAACTGATAAATTTTATGTCTCCTGACTGGACACTGATTGATATAGAAATTGATTCCACAAGTGGTCTCAGGTAACAGACACTCCAGAATGGGATTTGGGAATGAGTTTGGTTGTGTTCTTGTGTTTGGCACAAGCTAAAATTAGATATTGGTAATCTGTAGCTAAAATTAGATATTGGTAATCCATAGCATGCTAGCATCTTGCTTAGTCAGATTATCACCTATGATCCATTGTGATGACGTTCCTTCTAAAGCAGGTGGCTGTGGAGCTGCTGAACCTGACCATTCTGGCAGTTACAATTTGTACAAGGACTTTGGTGTGGGATGGGTTTTCTCATTTCACTGGAGCTCTTACAGAAAGAAAACAACACACTGATAGACTCAGAGAGCTCCTATTGCTGCCCTAAAAAAATATTTTATTTCTTATAGCCACAGGCTAATAGTGCTGAAAATGGAATACAACATTTAATTGGGCAGGTTAATTATAACACACGCTAAATGTATACCTTTTCCAAATTCCTCATGGCTGATCTGAGAAAAAAAAAATGTACCCTATCAGTCTGATGAAATCTATAAACCCATTCTCTGAATATGGTTTGTAGATGTATAAAGTAAAATAAAATATATAATAACATAAAAAGAAGAAACTAATTATATTCGAATACAGTAATCAAAATGGTAAAAAAAAAATCACTGTGTTACTTAAGTTAATGGTTTAAAGAAAAAGATATAGCAGGAAGTTTTTATTTTAATTTATTTTATTTTAAAGACATAGTCTTAACTTTGTTGCCCTAGGTACAGTACCATGGCATCAGCCTAGCTCACAGCAGCCTAAACTCCTGAGCTTAAACTCCTGAGATCCCCCTCCCTCAGCCTCCGGAGTATCTGGGACTACAGGCACCTGCATTAATACCTGGCTAATTTTTATTTTTAGAAGGACAGGGTTCCACTCTTGCTCAGGCTAGTGTTGAACCTCTGAACTTGAGTGATCCTCCACAGCAGTCTCTCAGTGTGCTGGGATTACAAGCATGAGCCACTGTGCCCTGCCTTAGTAAGTTTACAAATGGCATAAATTTGAATATTTTTTTGCAACATCTGCATTGACTATACTCTAATATGAAATATGTATGATTTCTATTGGTGACAACATCATGGGTAATGATTATACAGATGTTCCTAGACTGACAATGAATGGGGGTATGTCTTGATAGACCTGTCTTTCAGTTGAAAATATCTTAAGTCAGAATGCATTTAATGCACTGGGCCTACTGAACATCATAGCTTAGCCTAACCTACCTTAAACATACTCAGAACACAATCTTCTGCATTATATCCACAAATTCCAAATTTAGAGTTCCTGTTTCAGCATTATAGGTACCCTCCAGAAATTAGCCAAATTTGTCAAAATTAATTAGAGAAGGGTTGAAGTTGTAGGGTTCATTTAGTCTTCTTTTAACTTTTTCTACTTATAACTCATCCTTACTATCATTCTTCATTTCTTACCTCAGGAATCTTTTCATCTAAGAGACTGGATAAGGTACATCTGTATAGTTCCTAGGACTTTCACTATCAAAGCACTTATGATACTGTACTATTAAAATACTTTCCCCATCAAAGCACTGTGATACTACACAG
>NW_003852415.1:6905404-6943308 GCF_000181295.1 Otolemur garnettii | reverse complement strand
ATTCATGGCCAAAGGTCTTGGCTAAGTATTTAATGAACATGTTGCCATGAGTGAAGATAGGAGAGAGAATGTGAATACACGTTAGTACAAATCTGCCTGCCACTGGGAAAGCAATTCAGTGTGTAGGCCTTGCTGATGGTGGTGAACAGACACGCCACTGCTGGGGTGGAGACTGTTGGTTACCTATCAAGCATTTCTTACAATTTTTCCCTCGCATATAAACTTGTAATTTATTGTACAGTATCAAGATGACATCAGGGGAAACTGAATTCCTGCTCAGCTGGGAGGTGGAGGTGAGTCTTGATTAAGCTAATCCAGGCCCATTAGTTTCCTGTGACTTGTTGGGTTTAGGTTTGGGCATATGCTACAGTTATGAGCAAAGAAATGTGCTGGCCAGTCTGCCGAGGGACTTTGAGGAAAGGATAAAAGCACATACATGGGAGGCAGCATTCCTGTGTCCTCCTTTCTTTTTTTGAGACAGGGTCTCACTATGGCACCCTCGGTAGAGTGCCGTGGAGTCACAGCTCACAGCCAACCTCAAACTCTTGGGCTTAAGTGATTTTCTTGGCTCAGCCTCCTGAGTAGCTGGGACTATAGGCGCCCATGGCTGGCTATTTTTTTGGTTGCAGTTGTCGTTGTTTTTTAGCAGGCCTGGGCCGGGCTCGAACCTGCCAGCCTCGGTGTATGTGTCCGGTGCCCTACTCACTGAGCTCTGGGCACCGAGCCATGTGGCCTCCTTTCTGATGAAGTTATGTGGAGAGGAGATCCCCAGAGCCGATGTAACCATAGTGTGGTGACGAGGGGGAGCAGCTGACACTCTGAGCATGGCAGTGTGGGCAAACGGAAAGAAAATGCTCAGTGTGCTGTATTGATCATCTGCAGTATTTGTTGTACAACTGCTGCTGCTCTTGTTGTTTAAGCCAACAAGTTTTCATTGGCTTTCCTTGCTACTCTCGTCTCAGAGTGTCATAACTGCATCCCCTTCATAAGTGAAGGACAGCTCGACTGATGCCCAGGCCAGGTGTGATAAGAAATCAATTCTCCCTGAGAAGCAGAGACTTTATTGTAATAGAAATCTCCCATGATATGTTGAATTTTTTTTTTTTTAGAGCTCTAAAACTCTGGCAGACTCATTTGGAGAGTGTGTAGGGGGCAAGTCATTTCTGCAGCTCATCAAATGAGAACATTTAAATCTGGGTGATGAGCACAGAAGCATTTGTAGCTGAACTAACCCCAAACATCCTTTTCAAACCCAAGTATGCTATAGTGAGGCGTTCTCCTCAGCGTGTTGTGTGTTACCATGTTATGAAACCAGCTCTGACATTTGGATGTCTACCACTTGGTGAGTGGTTAGTTATAAAATGCTATTGGTTCAACAGATTATACTTCTGGAATAAAGCCTGGACTTCTGGGATCTTTTTAGTGGCTGGTTTATTTGTATTTCCAAGGCCATTTTTCCAATAAGCCAACACAATCAAATTACATGCAGCTTTGAAGACATTCTACCTTACAGTTTGACATTTTAATTAGGACTTTAAAGAGATAATAATCACAGCCCACAACTTCCCTAATGTTACCTAGAAATGGGTCAGTTAATTAGGATCCCAGAAAAACCACTGCATACATTTCTTTTTAATTGTTTTTCCAAACTTCCATCACCACATCTCTTGGCTTCAACTCAGACCAAATCAAACAAACATCAGGGAAAGCTTCGATCCCCCTGGCCTTCCAAAAAAATCTAAGGGTGCAAATAAGTCAGTGTGTGTCCACCATCTAAAAATGTATGTTTTACCCAGCAAAAGACATTTTTTCTTTCATTTCAAGATTTCTTTTGAAAGGAAAACCATGCCAGTTCATCACAGTGGATCATTCTCTATGAAAGCCATTAAGACCCTGTTTGCCGGATCACTTTGATTCTTATATCTATTCTTCATTTTTCTTTATCTCTTTTAGTGGAGTGTTATTAATGGGTGGTCCCACTGAGGAAAGTTTCAATGTTCTCTGACTGCATTAAATTCCATCTAAGTGGCTTTTTTTACAAGGCAAAAATAAAAATGAGTCCGTCTATTATTGGGAAACAAAGGGGCCCAGGGTGTGATAGAAATTTAAGAAATGAATTCTATGCTTTTGCGTAGATTCTGTGTAACAGGATGCCAGGGTGCTCTCTGCCTCACTGAGCCTCATTTCTCTATGTCCCTTGGGTCACTATATTAAAATAAGAATGGAAATGGTAACTGTTGGAGTTGTTTGTCTAAAGCTCGGATGTGTTTTGACAAATTCAGGAGGGAGAGGTGGTTGCTGCTTCCTAGAAGGGGTGTAAAGAATGTTACAATAAGCTCCTCTGTCATTCTGCCAGGCAAGTGCCTTTGGACTCACTTTTAAACCTAACTACCTCAAGTCTCCAGTTGGATGATTGGTTATGACATTTACCTCAGTTCCTGAGATCCAGCAGTTATAAAGTTCCTTTAGTTAAACGGTTGGGCTGCTGGTGGTTGATGTGAAAGATGCCTTCAGCTTGCAACTTCGCTCATGACTGCCTTTTCACCGTCCTATTAACCATAATTTTCGTCATCCTGTTAACCATATGTATTTCCATCTTGCTCATCATCAAAGGCAGGTATACTGTGAGATGAATAAAATTCAAGCTTTACGACCCCCAGCCCACGTGTGTGGGCCCCTTCAAAGTCTTTTGCGAGAGAGCTCACAGTGCATTCACGCGATGGTATGTTCTTAAAAAATTTGAAATTGTATGATAATGTAACAAGAATCAGTGATAACCACTGTGTATTTTCTTAGCCTCTTTTCTATTCATAGTTTTGTGCTCTTTTTCTTAAAGAAGAACTCCCAAATTGTATAACCTTTAGACCTAATAAACTCAGATTTATCTCTGCTCACTATATAAATATTGTACTTTATTTAAGGTTGAAGGTTTTAGATAAGAAAAATGTGATGCCTCCAGATAGTCTCAAGGTGGCTTTTCAAGGTAGCTGTCTATGCAAAGAAATGTCCTTGAAAAAGGCAGAGTTTGTTTAGCATGTTCTTTTTTCCTGTTTCTATGTTTCCCAGCTATTTCTCCAAATTCTATCCATTTCTCTGAACTTGGGGGCTTAAGTGGGTTAAGGTATATGCAGTGCTTAGCACAGTGATTGCACATAGTAAGTCCTCAGTGAGTGCTACCTATAAAAATAGTTATTTTAGTGGTCTTCAGTGGAATATGTAATAATTATTATTATATTAATTTTTCCAAATCGTGCAGCCTTGTGTAAGCCTTTTTCTATCACTCTGCATGAAAAAGCCTATCTCAGTTATTATCATCTTGAGAAATGTCCATTTCCCATATATATATGTGTGTGTATATATATATATATATATCTGCTATTAAAATATTTCTCTGGATCTTTAAATCATCCATCTTCTCTGGATGATTTAAAATAAAAAAAAATTACAGTCATAATTTTCATCCCTCTTGAAGAGTGATCTAGTAAAATTTTTCATGAAAGACCCTGGAAGCTGATGGTGACTGAATAGCAACATGGTGGAAGAGCATAAGTTGAAAGGCTGGCTCCCACTTCCTCTTTAGGTGGCCACCCTGACCTCATTTGCTTCAGCTAGACCAGTGTTTTTCCCCTTTTTTAATCTCATGGCACACTTGAACCTATAGTTAACCTTCCACGGCACCTTTAAATTATGTTAATAAAATAAAAAGAGTGCAAAAAATATACTTGTGGTGCTTTGAACTTCTTTCAAAAATAATTTAATTAATCATCATCAAAAATTTTCATGGCACAGCTAAGATCCTCTCACATCACACCAGTATGACATGGCGTACTGGTTGAAAATCACTGATCTAGGCAAACAAAGACAGGATACTCATAGGGACGTTTTATGTCCATATGGGGATTTATCAGGATGTGATAATAGACACTCAGTGAATGGTCCTTGTTACTGTAATCCGGCCACTCTTAATGACTGTGTGTCTGAACCCCAAAGAAAGCATTTTTAATGGAGATATGTAGCTGATTATATGTTAGTTAGGGAGATGTTCAGAGGTGTAACGATTTGCCTAATATTTCTTAAATTTGGAGTAGTTAAAATGTCTATACTTAGGAACAGTTTTATGCTTCCTGAAATACAGGCTAGAGAACTTTGAAAAGATAATATTCCAGCACACTTAGGAACACTGATAAGCTAACTTGTGGCTTACTTGATAGGGTTTCAGCACAGTTGAATTAAAATTCTAAATCTAGCTAATGGAATTTGAGGCCTACTAGAATTTAGTGAAAATATTATCAGAAATGAAAGCTGAATTTATTTGCCCCATTGCTCTAACTTTTTTTTTTTAGATGTCTGTACAAATTTAATTAATAATTGGTAATGGTTAAAGATTTGTGACAGAGTAGTACTTTAAAGCAACTATGGTTAAGAAATGAGTGAAAGAACTTGCAGGCGAATACGTTTCTCAGATCTCATTTGAATCTCATTGCAGTTGTCTTCACAGTCAGGCACTTGAGTTACTGATTTCTCCCTTACTTAGAAAGTTTAATGAAAATATCTATAGTGTTTCCTTAGTTTGCTTAGATAAACTATTGGTTATTATTTTATTTTGTTTTTATGTGAAATTGTCTCTTAACTTCTTTGTCTAATGGGGACGATATTGACAAAACATTCTTCTGAATTTGAAGATGCCTACAGTTTAGATGGAGGCGTCCTCAAACTACAGCCCGTGGGCCACATGCGGCCCGCCTAGGACATTTATCCAGCCCGCCGGGTGTTTTTGCCATCGCTGCCTGTCCTGCTTAGCAGCCTACTTATCCCGGAGCCTGCAGTCCAGCCCTCCAATGATCTGAGGGACAGTGAACTGGCCCCCTGTTTAAAAAGTTTGAGGATCCTTGGTTTAGAGGATGCTAGACCACATTGGGCATATCTATGCTTACACGTGTAAACAAAATGATGGATTGCTGCGTAAGAGTATATGTAACCCTTTAAAAAATTACTACATGTCATATAAAATATATAAAATTCTGGACCGTGAACTTCTTAAGGGCAGTATTTAGCAATATGCCTGAAACACAGGTGCTCAATATATATTTGTTAAATAAGTTGGTTTGAATTGAATTAAATGGAAATACTTTGGACCTGGTGGGAAAAGTCCATGAAATAGCCTGAAAAATGTGAATATTTGAGCCTCTTAGAGAAGTATCAGAGATTTTAGGGCTGGGAAAGTAATTTAGTGAACAGAAAGGCCAACTGCTTCATTTTACACCAGGGAGGTGAATAACGTGTTGAAATTAGTGATGGAACCAGCAGATGGAATGGAGAGAAAAATGATGTGCATGCAAAAACAATCCTCTGTATTGTATCTCTGTCTCAACCAGTAAATGATAAGCAGAATTTATGGGATGATATTGAGATAGTGAGTACTGTGTCAGTGACAAGACTCACTTTCTTTTCAAATTGTTTGTGCTCACTTACAGTGATCAATTTCTTTCAGACCAACTCCCAAGGACTGTTGAAATAATTTTGTTACAACGAGAACCTATTGTATTGTGTATTGCTTGAAAAGAACATAATCACGGCTGAGAATTTTGGAAATGTCTGTCTTTCCAAGGTTTCCATTGTAATGAGGTTTGACATACATCATGCATAGAGTGAAAAGTACAAATTTAGAAGAAGGTGAACAATGGAAAGTCAGTTTTACGCAATTGACAAAACCCGAAGGACAACCGCCCATGTAGCTTTCATCACTGTCAAACCTAGTTTAGTTGAAAAGAAAAGAAAGGGGACAAAGCAAAGGCACACCTTGCCTCTGAGGTGGAGAAGTGCTCCCCCACAGGAGTTTGGGGTTCCTATCCTGGGTGCTTCTGTGCTTGTGTGAGACATAGTCTTAACCCTTTGTTTAGGCTGTCTGGTTTCATTAACCTTTGCAAAGTTGTTTGCATAGGGAGTCTAGCAAGCAGATCATAACAAAGCTGGCTATGTACCAGCTCAATAACTGGTCAACTTTTCATTTCCAAAGGAAATTTGGCCTCAGCTAAACTCTTGGAATTCCTTTGAGTAACTCTCTGGGCTGATGCTTCTCAGAGGTATTGTTCCCATCAGTAGCAGTTATGAAGCTTGGAATGTCTGAACTAGTCCCCTTTCTATCAACTTTGAAGAATACTGGGGAATGAATTGCACTGGAGCTTGAGCTGATGATTTGTAGAAATGGTATGATGTCCCAGGCTAAAACTGCACTGTCTTAAAACAAGATGTGAATATTCTATTCTATTCTTGGCGGGGAGTAAAAGGGAAAGTTACAAAATCCAACCTCATCAAATGCATTATCTGTGTTTTGCCAGCTTGAGGTCAATACTAAAGAAGACCTATAGCTACAGGTCCCTTTTTTTTTTTGTAATTTTCTTCCTAGTGTCCTCAAAGGTTTTGGCCGAGATATGACGGTAGGCTGTTGCTCTTGTGTAACAAAAGAAAGAAAGAAAGAAAGGGGAAAAAAATGAAGAACTTACAAGAGAAGATTGAATTCAGAATCTGGACTCATAGAGCTGGGTCTAGCTGAGCAAATGTTAGTTTTTCAGTGAAATAATTTCTATAAACTGGAACTAAATTGATTTGATGGCTCCGAAGCTAACATCTCTGGTTGTCCTTTTTAAAGGATCATTTGAAATGTCTGTTTGTGGAAGAGGTATGAGGTTCTTGGTAATCTCTGAAAACACGTTTGTTATATCAAAAAGAGAAATTTCGTTAGAACATTCCTAGTCTTTTCAAAATTTCATCTTGTGCCATCTTCCATTATAGGGGAACTCTGAATAAATAAAATGTTTCTCAAGCATGGCTGGTGTACCAACGCTGAGGGTTAGTTAGAACTTTTTGCCAAAACATCCATTTACTTTCCTAGTCTGGGGGAACTGAACTAGCAAAGGATGTCACTTTTATAAGCACACAGTGACTTTCTAAGCCTATGCTAAATGAGTTTAAAAGAAAAAAAAAACTTCCATCCACTTAAAACTCTTTCTTATTATATCCCAGAGTTAAGAGTTGCTTGTAACATTAGGGGAGGAAAGGAGGGTAGAGACATCTCTGCCATTTAGCTTTAGGTTGGACAAACCACATTAAGTCTATACTTTTATCATAGTACATTTTCCCTTGAATTTTTAATCCCTTTGACTAGTGATCTCTGCTAGAAACTCCCCTAGATATATACAATCATTAGGAAGACTATACAACCTCTAAGAGGTGTGTGTTTCTTATCTGCATGTCATTTGCTTGTACTGGTTTAGCCAGTCTATGATCATAGGAGATTAGATTTTTCCAACCACAAAGAATGTGTTTTATTAATTCCTTTTTCAGATTCTTCTCACTCAGTGAACGATTCAGAAGGAAAATGCTCAGATTCAGGTGAAGAGAGTCATGCCGAATACTTGCCAGACCACAAAAACTTCAGCTGCCTGGGCTAAAGGCTGATTTCAGTAACTTAAGAATTTGAGGATGAAAACACTGTTTGTAATGAGCTTGCAGAAATCCTGTGAATGTCACCAGGACAGGGATCATGCCTGTCACCCATTCAGTTGAAAGGCCATTTAACAGTTTACTTTCATGACTTGTTTTTTTCATCTCTTTGTCATAGTTGTTTAAATGGTTTGATTCTAATAATTTACAGGTTCTGGGATTAGATTTCTTTCCCTGGAAATGTTGAAGTTCTGCCCTGATAATCCTGCTTAAGAGAAGATGGTTTGATCTGTCTTGCTTTTCTCTCCCTTGTGCTGGGTCTTTGTGGCCAAACGCAATTGTTCTCACACAGGAGTGTGCATCAGAGTAGCTAGAAAACTTGTTAAATTCTGGATTGTTGGGGTCTCCCAACAGAGTTTCTGATTCAGTAGGTCTTGGGTAAGTCCTAAAAATTTGTTTTTCTAAATAGTTTTCAGTTGGAGCTGATACTACTAATACCAGGACTTGGAGAACTAGCCACCAACCCTTATACCTAGAACATTCTACTTTTCTTTTGTTCATTGAAAATTTATTTGTTATCTTTTTACTCTTTTGAGGCCATTTTTCCCCCTCTCATTTTTACACATGATGCTAAATGTGCTAATCGTGTCTTATCCGCTAACATAAAAACATCCAAAATAGTCTCACATGACTGACTTGGGCATTATAGTGATATAGGTAATTACCTAAGAATAGCTTGAGGCCTCCAACTATCACAGTCAAATTTTGGATCACATAAACTCCAGCAGACAAAGCTGAATCAAGGGTGGTTAGAGAGTTCTGTTCTGGTATGCAAGCTGATTTTTGTTTCATGATGGAGTTCTTCCCCTCGATGGTATGGTATTTTCTGCCAACCAAGCCGCTAGCTATTAGTAGAGGTGTTTCCTGAATACTTCTTTCAGAAAATAGAAGTGTTCATATCTTCATATAGAGATGTATCCATTGTTTTTGAATCAGTTATGCCTTGTTTAGAAGATCTCAAAATTGGTCATCACCAACAGGCAAAAACTGCAAATATAACCCACACTAAGAATAAAAAATAAATACCCAGGAAGCAGTTTGTCTTATTAAATTCCTTCCAGAGCAAGTGAGACAGCAGCTGCAGACCTGTTGTTTCTAGTGGCCTGGGCAGGCAGGTGGAGGGGGCATGCTGGCACTTTGAGAATCCTAGCTCTACCTCTACCTGTGGAAAAACCTCACATACGATCAGAGGGACAATTATAATGTGATTTGAGAAAGTAACAGAGAGAGGTGGCCTCCTTTGCAGTGTTCAGGACTAATTCAATGGATTTCCTTCTCCCTCTTCAACAGCATTCAGCAGCTTCTTTGGTGACCAGCTACGTCATTTGGCAGCGGGCTAAAGTGCTCACAATTGCATGAACCAAAGAGTGTGCTGAACAGTGATGTTCCAGTTTAAAAGGACAGAGCTGCAAACAAAGGTAGGCTTTTATTTTGGTCAAGATCCTTTGAACTGGGAAAAATCTCGTGTCTGACCATGTGCCTTCTCCAATGCCATGTTCACAGCCCTGGGCCTCTATGCCCTCACTCCCTTGTTCTTGAATCCTGATGGGGGAACTTGATGTCAGCATCTTCTCCTGACTTTCCTATTTCTTTACCTCTCTCCACATCCCATTTACCTCTTGGCTTCTCTTCTTTACCCCTCTCAGCTCCTGTCCTCTCCTCCTTTTAGGCCTATGCTTTATTAAGATGATAATTTTTGGCAGGTGGGTTGGTTCCCTGAATTTAATATTCAGTGTTTTCTTTTGAGGGGAGCAGATCTCCAGTATTGCAATATCACACACAGAATGCAGAATAAGGCCAGGTCTGCCTGCCCACAAGTTCCGGGGGAAAGGTGCCTACAATGTATGGTGACTCTTCTTCATTGCACTTGTCACAGTTAATGGTTGTATGTATTTGAGCAATTGCTTCAGCAATATCGGTCTTTCTCACTGAATATAAGCTGCTGTGAAGACAACGGCTACCTGTTTTGCCCACTCCCTTGGATCTTAATGCCTATCAGTGTATACACAATATTACTTACTGGGCGGAAGGGAAGAATATGCATTTTAAGAGTAACAGTTGACTCATGGGACATTCTTAACTAGTCTTAACTAAAATTTGCAAGTAATGTATTGCTTTAGAAAAGATTATGCAGAAAAACCCAGGTTTTATTAATGAGTTTGTTTTTGTTTGTTGGTTTAGCTTATTCAGAGATATTTAATTGATGGTATTTGTTGGGTGGAGACAATGTATCACCCAATAAGGAGAAATAGTAACTATTATGAATTATACAGACCCTCTACTCTAGTAACTAATTACTGGAATATATCAATTGATGGAGCTTTAAGTTAAGTTTCTTAAAACGTTGAAAATATGATCTCTATTGGTTTGCTAGGATTGCTGGATCAAAGTACTACAGACAGGGTGGTTTAAACAATACAAGTGTCATCTCACAGTCCTGGAGGGTGGAAGATCAAAGTCTTGCAGAGTTAGTTCCTTCAAAGGCTCATAAGGGAGGAATTCCTTTCTGGCCTTCTCCTGGCTTCGGGTGGTTCCTGATGATCTTCAGGATTCTTTGGCTTGTAGAATAATTGCTCTGATCTGTCTTCACCTTGGTGTGGTGTTTTCCACACGCGTTTGCATCGTCTTCTAAGAACACCCGTCACACTGGATTGGGGCTGACCCTACTTCAGTGCAGCCTCATTCTGAACAGCTCCATCCCTCCATCCAGATCAGGTCACTTTCTGAGGTGCCAGGGGTTAGGACTTCAATGTATGAGTTTTGGTCAAACACAATCCCGTCCATCTCATGTTTCAGTAGAACACAGCTGTTAAAAAAAAAGACTCATCTGCGCTGCCAGAATCATGGCACCTGAACCACCTCCCTGCACCTCCTGCCACCTCCTTTGAGTGGCAAGGTTTCGACCTTTTGCTGATGGAAGCAGCAGGGTCAAGATAATCTGCGCTTGGCAATTAACTTGATTTCACCAGCTGAACCTGTTTCCAAGGGCCGGCAGACAGGTGGTTGCCAGCTGGCACTCCTTTCTGTGCCATTCCAGTGGCAGTTAGGGACACGACGTGGACCGGGCAGGGCTAAGGCTGCATAAGAAAAGGCTGGTACCTGAGGGAAGGGTAAAAACTCCTTTCCTTCTGTCTGGTACTTTCAAGGAAGTCTTCCCTGCTCCTTTAGTGTGTGAAAAGAGCAGCTTCTAGGGTTATGAATGGCGTTGTCTACTGCAACTGTGACATGGGACAATGAACATCAGAGATCAGTCCTGACTGCAAAGAAAGAACTGGGGTGATGAAATACACAGGAACCATCTGACACAAATATTGGAAGGTGATATTTGCCTTCTGGATGAATGTGCCTGAGAAAGACCAATATTTAATCTTGTCTCTGGCTTGTTACCAAGGGAACATGTTACATCACTTGCCTGTGGCTTCCAGGTACTTAAAAAAGTAACTGGCTGAGATACAAGGGCTTCCTGAGAGAGGTGGTTGCCCCTGCTGATGTGGCCTGTGCTCCCAGGTACATCCATCAGCAGGGCAGTCACTGTCCTGGTCAGGCTCAGCCAGAGCACAGGGGAGCCGCAGACACGTTCTGAGCTCCAAAGGGAGGCCGTGGTGGAGGCGGAGCTTGAGTGTGGGTTACTGGCAAATGGGCCAGAGTGCTCTCTAGAGAAAAGTTTTGTTCAGTGAAGGAAGTGAGGAAAGGGAGTCAGGGATGAAGCTAAATAGCAAACAAAAGGCAAAAGTGGTAAGAATAAGTAGCAAGCCTGAAAATGGATGATAAACCTGGCCCTATTTTTGATGGCTTATGTAATCCCAAACCAGATACTGTGATGTCACGTGCCTTAGGTTTTGCATGGGAAATAAAGGTAATAGGAAAACACATTTCTAAGGAACTTTTAGGATAAGAGTTCTGTAATAAAAAGTGTTCCAAAAGTTGTCCCTAGTGTCACCACACATAGGGAAATTATAGCTAAATGTACATTTATTTACTTCATTACAAACTTTTACAAAATATTTACAAAATATTCTCTACATGGTGGCCACTTCTTTGTAAACTTTTACAATAAATTATTTTATAAATGTAGGTATGTTTAGCTATAATTTTCCATTTCCCCTCTGTATGGTGACTTTAGGGATGACTTTGAGATACCCTGTACTGTCAAGTTAATCTGGATTTTGGATACTGTGCATCTTCAGTCAGACCTGTCTCTGTAATCTTTTTACATATAAACTTCGTCTAATTGGCTCTTGTCCTTTTGTATGTATATTTTAACTTTCCTTGACTTCCATGGTTTTAAGGTAGGAATGCTATTAAGTCTACCCTAAAACTAGTGTGGATTAAAATCCATTAGGCGACATTTAGAGATTATAATGAACTGAAGTTTTATACCTTCTCAGAATTCACATGTTAAAATTCTAGCCCCCAAAGTGATAGTGTGGGAAGATGGTATTTAGCAGGTGATTAGGTTATGAAGGCATAGCCCTCATGAATGGGCTTTGTGCCCTTATAAAAGAGACCCCAAGGAGCCAGTACGTACTCTTCCACCCTGTGAGGTTAAGGCTCCTTCTGTGAACATGAAACAGTCCTTCGCCAGACACTGCATTTGCTCGTGCCTTGATCTTGGACTTCCCAGTCTCTAGAGCTGTGAGAAATGAATGTATACTGTTCAAACCACATAGTTTATGGCATTTTGTTATACCAGTCCCAAAGGAATAAGACACAACTTTTGGCCATGCTGTGTTAATTGATTATACTGAGATGGTGGGAGGCCAAGTTGGGGAGTGGTTAAGAGGACAGGTGTGTTAGAGTCCATTGGTTGTTTTCAAATACTTGTTCCCCCACTAAGAAATAATGTAACTCTGGACAAGTTATTTATCTTTCCTAAGTTTTAATTTCCTTGCCTGTAACCTGATGGTGGGTCTCAGTACATATGACAGTTTTCTTTTGTGGGTGAGGATTAAACAAGATGGAAGTGCTTAGTAGAGTGGCACAGAGTAAATACTTAATAAATATTAGGTAATAATAATTCTTATTCTTGTTATGACATCCTCCCTCCAGGAGAAACTCACTCCATTACAATAATATACTTACCATCTAATGAACCTTACTCCATTACAATAATATACTTACCATCTAATGAACCTTACTCCATTATAATAATATACCTACCATCCAATGACTTTTCATCACTGTGAACATTCTTCTTGTTAATTTATGACTGATCACAAAGTTCCAAGTATGGCAGAACCTCCCAGCACCCTGTAGATCCACATCTGAAGAGAAAGAAAACCTCGCTGTGTGGCGCTGGGTGTGGCGGAGCTGCCGTCTCAGGAGCACGCAGTTCATCACAAGTCTGAACAATGTGTGCCTTGCCCTGGGCAGAAAACACGAAGCAAGGAAGTGTCTGTTTTGTAAGAAGACAATTCAGACTTGTTTTTCAAGGTCTTCCATAATCTCAGACTTCTTAGCTATCGCAGCAATGGCAGCAGGAAGAATTATTGAACATGGCATGCAAATAGTGTGAGAAAAGAATAAAGAAAAAGAAAAAGTGATCTGAGCTGTTCTGTTTTCAGGGTGAGTAAAGAGAAACCTGGTGGGGAAATGGCATTAGGAAGACATGAAAACAATGCAAATGAATATCATGTGTGTATTCCTAGACATGTGGAAATATGGCAAGGGCTTTAAAGGCAACCTCATTTGAATCAACATCTGGCTCTTCCTTGACAATGTCCTGTAGTAGGACACTTCATGTCTTCTTAAGCATCCTGTCCACTCTATCTAGGGACTAGCTGGAGATAGCTTTGTAGAGGCCATAGTGAGGAGGAAAAAATTATCTTCCTTTATTCTAACCCTGGCTTCATTGTGTAAGGTTTCTAAGCTTGGGATATAAACTAAGGACAATGCATGGATGTAATAGTATCAGATACCAACCTCATGGAGTTGCTGTAGGTATTAAATGAGATCATTTGTATAACTCACATAACATGATGCCTGGCATATAACTAATGCTAATTGAATTAGCCAAGTGTTCAATTGGTTTTATTACGATTACTAGGCAGGACTGTCTGGATTATAATTCTGGCTCAATATTCTAATCTTCAACAATTGACTTCACGTCTCTGCATTTCCATTGCCTACTCTGTTCAAGTGGGATTTCTGGTGGAGTCTATCTCAGGTTGTTGGGGTGCCCTTAGAAGAGGACCTGCCACAAAGGAGAGGCTCGTTCACCTGTGCTCAGCTTTGTGGGTAGAGAGTTCTTCTGAGATGAGTTGCTACTTCTTCACACGCTTTGTTCAATGAGTGCTTCTCTCAAGCAGAGGAGGAATCTAATTGAAGCCAGTAGTTTCAGTGTCGTATAGAAAGTGTTCTGCGAGGTAGGAGTCTGGGATGCGGATGAAGCAGTGTGGTCTGTTTGGGAGCCTGGCACCGTGGCAGGTGATACAGGCTGGCTCTGAGCAGGAGCTTGCCATGCCAAGGGCTGCTTGCCTTTCATGCACACGAAATGCACTTACACTTACATTTGGTACATACCCTTCTGAATCCACAGCTTGTTCTTTACAAGCTTTTGGCAAAAAGTAGTGTTCAATGGTCACACCCATCCTATTCTATATTTATTCTGAGTGCAGAGAACTAATGAGATAATCACACCCCAGGGCTTAACAGGTTGAAATCTGTAAATCTCCTAAAAGTGTAATTACCTAGCCATAATCTCTCTTTCCAATATTGCATAAATCTCATTAGTACCTACTTTTTTTTATTATTCATATTATGGAAAAAATTGCTTTTCTTTTTTGTTTTTGCCATTGAAAGAACAGTTGGCAGGGAGAAACCCAGGTGTTTTGTTCGAGATATTTGGTTTAATCTCTGTGATCAAATTAAGGCGTGAACCTGTAAGTGTAGAAGATTCCCTTAGCAGTGAGTTCTGTTCAGCCTTTTACTTTCAGAGCAAGCACCCTTTCTTGAGGCCGGTCAGCACTGGAGTGAAGGGGGGACACTGCAGAGTAAGGACTTTGCTGGTCTTGACTCTTACCTAGGAATGGTTCCTGGAAAGACATGGCCCTAAGAGAAACAGGAACTCCAGAGAGAACGCAGCCTTGAGAGACAACATCATGGCCCTTTGCCTGACATATTTTTCTGGAGTAGGCAACAACTGCTAAGATTTATTGGTTTGTACACTAAGAATTGTAGGTGATTGGAGTTTATCCAATTTTTTTTTCCCCAGCGTTTACTTGATTGAATGATTTTTCTAGGTAGAGATGAAATGAGCATAATGGGACTTCTGCGACGTTCCCAGTTGATCGAATCAATTGTTTTATGATTCACGACACATGGTACAATGTCATAGTGTATGCAATGATTCTTTAATTCTCTTTGAAGTTTTCCACAACACTTTTTTGGGGGGGGAAGTTGCTGTCTAATATCAAATAAAATTGCTGAAAACAGTGGCCCCTAACTGCAGTGTGGGTGGGGCAAGGCAATGCTCATCTCCTCTGTGTGTGTGTGTGTGTGTGTGTGCATGCACGTGTGTGTGGCTACCTGTGACCCTGCACTCCTTTAATTTAAAGTAGTTTAGTCATAAGAGGCAGAGAAGCAAAAGGTCAGGATTCCCTGTCTGTCCCTGAGCAGTGTGCCAGGGTGGGGGCCACTGAAGTTCTTTAGGCCTCAGAACTGAGGAGTGCAAACTGCACAACCTCTGAATCGTGCCTTATCTACCTGTGAACTGCAGCCAGTCATGGCTTTAGCCTTGAGAGAGCTCGTAGGGCCACTGCCTGTTTGGCTAAGCAGACAATGGGTTTATAGACAGGACCTTTTTAGATCCAGCCTTTATTTAGTCACATGTTAGTAGTGTTTAACAATTCTTGAAACAATTTCTTCTCATAACACTGTATCTTTAAGTATTTTAGTGAGATTTAGGCTTTCTACCTTAAAATACTGTAACTACTGAATGAGGTATGCTTATCTCCATAGGATCCAGGCAGAAGTCATCTTTATTTTCCACTCCTTGAATCGTTTTCCGTTTCTTTTAAGCCCTTTGTCTCTCAAGGCGGCAGCTCTCTTAGGGAAAGGGTCTTTTCATCAGCTCTAGGACAGCTGTTTCCCGTGTGCCGTGGATCACACTTGGTACTCAGGAAACATTCAGACGCCCTTGTCTGTCCCATCAGTGGAATCACACTTTGCTTTCCATATAGCCCTCAAATCAGACACGACAGGTAGCTTCAGCCGGCTTCTTACCTGGAGATGTTTTTGAGGACGGGTCTTGCATCAGACTCTGTACCCGCACTCTGTACACACACTCTGAAGAGACACAGGCCAAACTCCCTGAGTGGTTCTCTTGAAGCTTCTTTTATTTCCTCTGAAGTGAGGAAGGAGTACCACTCAGCTTCTCCAATGGCAGCGTACAGGCAAGTGGAGAAGGAAGTGCACTGAATTTCAGCAAATCTCCCTAAAGAAATTATGTCTTTTCCTTGTCTTTCTAATCTCAACTCTTTTACCCCCTTGAGGACAGTGTTGGGTTGAGATTACAGAACCCGTTTTTGTTCACTTTGCAAATGCCCTCAGAGGAGCTGATGCCTTGATCTGCACAAATACATTATGGCCTTCCCTGAACACCTGCGTGGCTCTGAGGGTAGAGGCCTCTGTTACGCACGTCTGTACTTATAATACCTAGCACAGTGCCCTGCGGCAGGTGCTCAGTCTCTTTGCAGTGAATGAAGGGGTGAAAGGGGGAGCCTCGCCACCACCGCTTGCTGTGTGAAGCAGAATGGTCGGTTCCTGTTTAACTGTGCACACTTTCAAGTTACTCTCCTGCATTCCGCTTCTCATGTAAGTACTGTTATTAAACTTCTAAATACTTAACAGAAGGCTGTGTTTTTGGCAGTGAACGAACTCCTTTTGTCTTCTGTCCCGTGAATATCCTAACCACTTTGTCACTTTGATCTAGGGGGCATTTCATCCTCAGAAATGCAAAGGAGTTGGCGACTGCACAAAATGTGTTCTATTTCCTATTGCCATAAAAACCCACTGCTCTTGAGCCTCTGCCCGCCCCCTTTCATGGTAATGTGTAAGCCACTAAATTGCAGTTACTGGCTGTGGCCACGGCCATCGAAAAATCGTGTATGCCATGTAGATTTGGGGCTCGCTCCACAATGGCTTTACTGTAACTGGGTTAACTAGATCTTGGCAAACAGCTACCCAAAGAGGGTGATACCAAGTCCCCTCCCCCTTCCAGGATGCTGGCCTGATCTTCTTGTATTTGTGCAACTGGCCCATCCAAAGACCCACGAAAGCTGGGAGGAGGGCCCTGGTGAGAGCCACTCTCTCTGGGTCAAGTTGTCCTTTTGCAGCTCTCTTTTCACACAGCCTCTCTTCCTGCAATGTGAAGTAGGTTAGAGGATAGCTTGTTTTCTTTAGCTATTTGAAATACAGCATTCGGGGTCATGCTCTGAATAATTTGGGCTTGTTAGAAATGACTGTCGTCCTCTTGAAGCAATAACAAAGAACTACATTTAAATTAAATTCAGCCAACCAAGAGCCTTTCCACAAAATCAATGAAGCCAGGCATTTTTCAAAGAGATATTTTGCTTCTTTTTAATCTCTAATATTCTAATGCATAAATCAGCAAAGATGTCTCAGAATTGAAAAGGAGCAAGGCCGTTGCTCACAATACCTCAAAAGTCTTTGATAATATATTTGGGGTAGGGGTGAAAAGGTTAAGATAATACATCAGATGCAATCATCTTGAATATCAGTTATTTTTATAGTTGGTAAACTTTGTTCTCCCTCAGTTTCCGAGTGTAAAATTTCAAGTATTGATTCTTTGAAAGAGGGCTTCATTTATTTATTAAATCTATAAGACCTAAGGACACCAAAGCCATATCAAATATAATTTCCCCAAAGTTAATTTGCATACATATATTCCTACACTGCTGTGGTCTTCTTACCAAATGTGGCATGAAGCAGTGGTGACCAGCAGTGTAGTGGCCTCATGTGCTGGTTAGAATACTTGTTATGTCAATATAAAGTAACACACCTATTTTAAAAATATTCTTTCTTTATGATGTCTGAATTAAACCCTACTACAGTACTTAAAGAATCCAATCTACTTGAACCCTACGAAGTAGCCATACTTTCCCATTCTTTAAGATCAATGCACTCTATCCTTTTCCCGTAGTCGACACATGAATATTGGGGGCTGCGAAACTTTAATGTCAGGAAAGAACATTTTATCGATTATTTTTGCCTTACAGTTGCTCTGCTCCAATTAGGGACTAATCCTGTCTAATAAACCTAATGAGCAAGTTAATTATTAATACACACTGAAAAATTAAACTTCTCATATGCATTCACCTTGTCTGTCTAATAGGCATTATCCCTGTTGTAGAGACATGTGGGGCTTTGCTATACTTTCTGCTTCTAAAACAAATGAGAGAGCTTTCATTTTAGCCAGTCTGTTTATTCTGAACAAAGTCATTCTACCTGGTTTTCACCGGACCTAGAGAGGAGATGGTGCCTGCTTTGTTCTCCTCTCCTCTCCTTTCCTTTCCTTTCCTTTCCTTTTTCCTTCTTCCTCCTTCCTTCCTGCTTGCTTTCCTCCCTTCCTTCCCTCCATTCCTCCCTCCCTCCTTCCTTCCTTCCTTCCTTCCTTCCTTCATCATTTTCATGCTTGCTATTCTTCCTGAAGGATTCTTTCTATGTGGCTTTGTGCATTGGTGTCATATAAGCCCATCACATACCCCTTAGCTGTTCACTTTATAACCACAAGAGAAATGTATCTCAATTTCTATCAGACCACCCTCTTTCTTTGCCTTCTTTCCTGTGGCCATCATGGCCTTCTCCAGCCCATGTTGCTCCAGTTACTTGGCCCTTGAGAAGCCTTGCTCTCAGGCCAGGGCCATGTGTGTTAGCTACTTGTGTGTTACTCCTTCAGACTGTGAGCACATGTGAAGAAAGACCCTTTCTCATGACAGAAGATGATAAATGCTATTAATGTTTCCCCTCAGTCCAAACATAAGATTCTTCCTGAATCTGGACTGCCAAGGGCAGTCACTTTCTATCAATACCAGCTTCATCTCTGGCACTCACTTCTGTCTTTACTAAAGTATCTACTATTAATACTTCTCAAACTTTAGTATCATGAGAATCAGCAAAGTGAACTTCCTGAACTAATTACCCCAAATGTAGCCTTCCTGAACCCATGTCCAGAAATGCTGACTGTCTCAGTGGGACTCACAGGGCACCTGGGACCATTGCACGATGGTGTTCTAAAGTGGTCATGGTCTGACACTCACTTGTCCAGTTCTGTTGCTGGTTTCTGTCTTCATTTCTCTGTGACAATGCCACATTTGTTGGCTCAGTGTGAGTCAAGGGATACTCCTTACTGCTGTTTCAGCAAAAGTATGAGGGGCAAGGGAGAGTGGATATGGGAGGGTAATGAAAAAGCAAATGCTTGTATTTTCTGACATACATTTGCATTCTGGAGAAATTTCCCTGTTGGCCATCTTTCAGAAGACAAGTTGTTTCTTTTTGCTATAAGGACAAATTGGTGCTGAGGCTGATCAGCTCATGGTAGAGTCATAGTTAGATACCTTTCCCATCCCATACTCTTTTAATATTCTATCCAGAGTGACCCTAGTGTGATCAGGAAGATTGATCGATGGGCCTATGTGCATGCTATTTGCAACTAAAATACCTCAACCCTGACTTCAAAGAACCCTATCTCTGTTAGATGAGGCTACTGCTATTGAATTATTACTCTGATATTCGCTCTTCAGATCCTAAATTTAGGGATAACTTCTCTTTTGAGTATTGTAAAGTTTATTGAATAAAATACTGTTCTTTTTGCATGTTCAGATTGAATCCTGCAAAATAATTAAAATATGGCCATTAATTTTATGTCATAACAGTGGAAAGTCCTAATAACAATTTACTTAGACAATAATAAATTTACAAGGCAGACTGTTAACAACTTTAGAAAAGGCAAGTGGATCAGTAACTGAGCTTATTTCAGGGATTTTTAAGTTTAGAATGGTAATCTGTCAGGTTTCCCTTGTGACTATAGATGGGGGTTATGATTGAGTAGGAAATTGTATGATCAGAAGGCAGCCTGGCAGCCAGACCAGGAGGGCTAGGCACCAAGAAGATGGCATAAGCCCCAAATTCCAAACTGCTTGACCTGGTCACTCAGGTAGGTGGCTAGAGGGGTGGGAGGGTAGTTTGTTTATAATAAGTATAAACTTACAGAAAATATATCCAGTCTGTTAGGAGAATATGGTGTTTGTAGAACATGATAACGATTCAGCTGCCAGTTGATGTCAAAGTGGTCAGTAAGGCAGGACCTTGGCTTTAGGTATAGGGCACCAGAGAAATAATAGGGATTTACTGAGTATGACTACAACCTTTGAAAGAGTTAGAAAAATCAAAGAAGGATCCCATATTTAAAAAATATTGTGCAAAGAAGTGAAGGTGGGACTGTATCAGGTAAACACAAGCTGGTTGTCAGGGTACAAGATATAAATTGGGGTATAAGAGAAAATCTAAAAATTAAAAAATTAAAAAGGGAAAACCTCATGAACAACAGAGGGGAATAAAGTCAGAAGAGAGGATATTAGTTTTTGGGTTTTGTAAGTCACTGAATTAAAAGATACACTATTGAAGTTTTGAGATATATAAAAATTAAGAAACACAAAATCATTTGGAGTACTATACTTTCTCAAAATAATCACTACAAAATTCTATGCACTTTTGCGTTCTTGTAAATAATTTTTGAAAACACTCTTATTTTGAAGCTCACTTTTATAGGCATGAAGATCTTTTCCAGTGCTGGAGAACCATCTTCCATGCATGTAATATTTTACTATAGGGAACAAGAAGTAGTCACATGGGACCAGGTGAGGACTGCAGGGTGGATGAATCATAATTTTAACCCCTGTGGACAGAGGGCAGACACATTGTCATAGTGCTAGATGATTCCCTGCAGTCTCATCCTTGGCCACTTTTCCTGAAGTTCTGGAAAACTTCCAGGAGAGATACTGTTGTATACCACTGAGCAGTGATAGTCCTTTGTTCCTCCAAAGGGACAGTTGCAACCTGACTGCTGTTGGAGAAGAAAGTTGCACCATTTTCTTTCTGACACTTCAGGGCCACTTCACTTTTGTTGGTGGATTTTCATCAGGGGGAAAATAATCCACAATAAATGTCAACTGACGTTTATTCTCTGGATCAAACTAGTAAATCCAGGTTTCATCCCCAGTAACAATGTCAGAAATGTGTCAAGACTTGCTCTCCTCAAATCTGACCAGCGTTTTTTCATGCCATTCAACACAGATGAACTTTTGGTCATTTGTCAAACTGTCAGGCACCCATTGGGATGAAACTTTCTTGACTCATGCAGGATTTGGGGCACTGCCAGTGATCCAATGGATAGTGCTGCTTCAATGTCTTTAAATATCACTTGATTGTTTTTAAACCCTTTTTTCTTTAGTCACTGCAGTTGTGGGATGACCACTCCTCTCCTCATCTTTTGGTGAAGTTCAGGCTCTTCTAGATTCTTGAAACCACTGAAAAAATTGTCATGTAGGAAGGAGTAACATCCCTCAAAGCCTGATGGAGATATTTAAGCTTTGAGACTCATTTAATCCACTGTTAAAATTATGGAAAATCACCTCATGAAAGTGCTCTCTTCCCGGCTCCATTGCTGATACTACTGATTGAAAGTCACATGGACGGAAAGAAATGAATCCCTCCCCACATCACAGATGAACTGAGCAAGTAGAAATCAGCTATATTTCTTGGAAATGAAACAAGGGACTATAATATAGCCTGCCTCAAAACTTTTGTAGTGACACTTGCATATTTTTTGTAGTCCCTTAAAGATAGATTGGTTCTCTTCTCTGGATTTAAACCCTTCATAGCTTCCCTTGTGAACTCTTTAACTGGTGGCTGAGGCCCTCCATGCTGGCCTCAACAGCTATCCAACCTCAGCCTCTTCTACTTTCCTCAGCCACTGTGGCTTTTCCTCTTTTCCTTGAATGCACTGAGCCCTTCCAACTCCTAAGCCTTTGCATTTGTAGGTGCTTCTGCCTTTTCTAGATCTTCTCTCCTTGACATTCAAGTGTTGGCTCAAATACCTTTTACTCCAAGAAGCCTTTTTTGAGCACCCATTCTCAAGTTGTCTTTGTCTTCCAGTTATTCTCCATATTATCACCCTCTTTTTATTTCCCATGTAGCATATTCCAGTTCTCACACATTTAAAAGCACATACTTACATTTATCTTATTTTTTGTCTCATTTTTGCCCTCTTGACTGTAGGCATCATGAATACAGATGGGTTTTTGTTTGTTGTTTTTGTTGACTGCTATATCCATATAACACAAACAATGCCTAGCACTTGGTAGGTACCCAGTAAATATTTGAGTGAGTGATTGAAAGGCTTCCAAGTTCTAGTAGAGGACAGCTAGCTGCAAAGGAAAAAGGGAGGAAGTTGAGAAAAACAATTCATGTGAATTTGCAGCAATTCAGAATTGTCAGCTATAAAATGCATATGTGTTAAGACGAATCAACTTTGCAGGATTTCACTGCAAAATGACTTATTCAGAAATAAGTACTTTGTAAGTTCAGAATTCATGAGTTAAGATTACTTCAGAGCTCCAGATTCTGGGGTAGATGTGGAGAGAAGGGAACACTTTTACATTCCTGGTGGGACTGCAAACTAATATACCCTTTTGGAAGGAAGTATGGAGAACCCTCAAAGATCTCAAATTAGACATCCCACTTGATTTTGCAATCCCATTACTAGGCATCTACCCAGAAGAAAAAAAATCCTTTTATCATAAGGACATTTGCACTAGACTGTTTATCGTAGTTCAATTTACAATTGTCAAAATATAGAAACAGCCTAAATTCCCACCAACCCAGGAATAAGATTAACAAGCTTTGGTATAGTATACCAGGAAATACTATTCAGCCACTAAATAAGATGGAGACTTTACATCTTTTGTACATAGGATGGATGTGGAACACATTCTTCTTAGTAAAGTATCACAAGAATGGAGAAGTACGAATCTGATGTATTCTATTCTAATATGAAGGTGGTAGATGAGCTAATACAAGGGGAGGTAGGGGAATGAGGGAGCAGAGAAAAGTGAGGAGAGAGGGGGATGGGGTTATCACCGTGTATGGCGGTGATAAGGGCAGCCTCTTAGGGGCAGGACACAATTATTAGAGGGACTTTATCTAACAAATGCAATCAGTGTACTTTGTACCCTCAATGAATCCCATACAATAAAAATTAAATACAGAGATTAAAAAAAAGATTATGAGACTTGATATTCCAAAAAGGTAATGCTGGAGCCCAGAATATAAATATATAACTAATGCTAAATGCTAATGATATGAAGAAGTTTAGAGTTAGTTCAAAGTTGTATTGATTTAATGCCTATTTAACTCTTGACTATAAAATAATATGTAGCAGAAAATGTTCAACTTCACTTTTGCAGCAATTGTGAATCTTCTCCTTACTTTGCTTGAAAAAAGGGGCTAAAATTTACTGTCAGTGGAGATACCAACTTGCTTTTGGCCTAGTGCTCATTAGGAAGTCAAAGAAAAAAAAGAGAAAAATCCAATTTCTTTTTTTTCTTTGCTTTGTCAGTTTTACTTCTGTTTCTTCTCTCTCTCTCTTTTTCTCTCTTCCCCTCCTCCCCCCAAATGTTCATAAAACCAACACTATCACACCATGGAGGTTTCTAACACAAGCAGTTCTAGTACATTGGATCTTGTTAACAAAGGATCTCTCCTGTAGGATTTCATCTTTTGTATAGTACTAGAATTTTTATTAATTAAAAACATAAATTAGAGATATAGAATTAAAACTTATTTCAATGCATTCAAGCCCATGCACAATTTCAATTCAAAAACTAACAAAACTCAGGATATGACACTATCTTTGTTCTCCTCCTATCTCATAGTTATTTTCATCTATTGTATCATCAGGCATTTTTCATGAAAAATTTACTGTGTTGTGAATAAAGGTGGAGGTATACAGCCTAATTGTCTCTGGTTTTTTGAAAGAAATCTTAGCATTAATAACATTTCACCTGAGAACATTGAGTCCCTCCCACCTTTGCTATTATTCTTTGTGTTTATCAAAAAGGAGGGTGAATTGTACATCTGAGCCTATGTGGTTCTAATTCCTCAGAATTATATTCTGATTTAGAGCTTCCCAGGAAAGGCTCAGTACTGGTCCAGGACCAAGAGATTAATATGACGACAAGGCAATAAGCTAGTATTGCATGAAGCTAGTATTTTCCTAAATTTAAGAAATGTTCTTTATATAAGGATGGCATTGCTCCTATTATTTGGTACAGACCATCCTTTTACAAAATGGTAATAGATGGTAGTTTTTAAACAATGTCTCTATTTGGCAACCTAAACTATGGCAATCCCATGCATCAGTTTCTTTTTTGAAAAAACTTTTAAACTTATTAAAATAAACAGAGAAATAGAATAATGTGCCCCTATATTTTGCAATTGCAACTCATAGCCAATTCTACTTTGACTGTACCACTACCCCCACCCCTGAAAATTATATATGTGTGTGTATGTATATATATGTGTATATATGTGTATATATATATATCTCAAATCCATTATAACTCTAGGAAATATGTGTTAAGATATTTAAATTTATCTTGAAATTTTAGTGGTTGTAGAATCCCAACCAGAATTGAAACAAGTTCCATATACAATATTCAACTTTCTCATGTTTCTGGGGATAAAATGGAAACCTTGAAAAGGGAAACCACTGGATACCTGGTAGAACAAATATATCAGTCCTGGATTTTTATTGTAAGCCCTGTCATTGTTCATGATACCACATATATTGTAGAGAACTCCTACCTCAGGCTATATACAAAAATTAATTCAAAATAGATCAGAGGCCTAAATATAAGCGCTAACTATAAGTTTTAGAAAAAAACAAATATAACCAAATTAGGCAATAACTTCTTAGATATGATGCCAAAAGTCAAGCAATCAAAGAAGAGATAAATCAGACTTCATCAAAATTAAAAACTGTGGTCTATCAAAGGACAGTATAAGTAAAGTGAAAAGAGCACTCACAGAATGTGAGAAAATAGTTACAATTTATATGTTTGATAAAGGTCTAGTTCCAGAATATATATTAAATAACTATTACAACTGAACAGGAAAAAGACAACCCAATTTTAAAAATGGGCAAAAACATAAATACACATTTCTTTAAAAGAGATATAAAAGTTTGTCAATAAGCACATGCAAAAATGTCCAGTATTTTATTAGCCACCAAGAAAATACAAATCAAAACAACAGTGAGGTTGGGTATGGTGACTTGTACTGTAATCCTATTTGCTTGAGCTCAGGGATTCGAGACCAGCCTGGGCATGAATGAGACCCTGTCTCTACTAAAAATAGAAATATTAGCTAGGTGTCTCAGATGCACCTGTAGGCCCAGGTTCTCTGTAGACTGAGCCCAGAGGACTACTTGAGTTCAGGAGTTTGAGGTGGCAGTGAGCTATGATGATGTCACTGTACTCTACCTGGGCAACTGAGTGAGACTCTGTCTCAAAAAGAAAGCAAAACAAAGCAAAACACAACAATGAGATACCACTTTATACCCACTTGGATGGTTATAATAAAAAAGGCAGATAATAACAAGTACTAGTAAGGATGTGGAAAAATTAAAACTGTCAGGCGTTGCTGGTAAGAATATCAATGGTGTAACCACTTTGAAAAATACTTGGGCAATTCCTCAAAAGGTTAAACAAAGTTACCGTATAATGATTCTATTCTAGAAATATTCCCTAAAGAAAGAAAAGCATATGTTCACACAAAAACTTCTACAAGAATGTTAATAGTAACATTATTTGTAATTGCCAAATTATGAGTTATGGGGACAAATGCCCCAGAGATATTAGGCCTTTCTCACCTATCATATTGGGGAGTAGATTGTATCAAGACGAATTGTCATTAGTGACATTAACCTTGGTCACTGGCTTTAATTAGTGTTTTCCAGGTTTACTGTTTTTCCCTTTCCAAATTGTATTCTTTGGAAGGGACTCGCTGTATACAGCTCACACTCAAAGCAGGGAATAGTTATGCTCTACCTCCTTGAAAGGTGTATATATATTTACACACATTATTTTGTATATTTATTTTATGCATTGTGTTATCATCTAATTCTATTCTATTTATTTTGTTGTTTCAATTAATTGCCCCAGCTTTGGCCATTGCAGCTCTTTCTGATTGACGCCATTGTTCCTTTTACGCAATTTGTGCTTTTTGTCTTTTTAAAAATTTCTGCACTTTCTTACTTTCTGACACAAAAAAATGCCCTCCCAGAGAGGCTCAGCCCCAGTTCCTTTATTGAAGAATAACATTAGGAACCAAGATTGAGGCGCTGGGTGCAAAAGCAGTAATTTTTGTATAATGGGAATATGTCGGCTTAAGAGAAAGGAAAGGATCGGCTGTCTGGTGGAAGAAAAAGGGGAGAACTAATGGAGTGGGCTAGACAATAACTGAGGATTGAATGATGTCTCGAAGATGCAGATAAAACACAGCACCTAATAGGTTATTATGTGGGACCATTGTACATAAATGCTCATGGCAGCTCAACACAGGCATTTTAAATCTAGGATGAGACACTGAGGAGGTAAATATGTAACAAGCCAGCTTTGAAATTGAATATGGTGTACCATTCCACTAGAAAAATTCAAACTGACCTTCCAGGTCCACTTTCATTTAGATTTCCAGAACTGAGGATCGTTTGCTATTGCTACCATTGTACCATGTTTTTTTTCTTTTGATGAAGTAAATTCAGAGAGTCATCCAAAATAGAAAGCAGGGTCGTGATGGTGATGATAACCAGAGAGTGCTATCGCTCAGGATCCTGAAGCTCCTATTTGTGTTTTCTTATTAGGAGTTTTAAATTTTGTCCCAGGCAGAGAGAGAGTCTGAAGCCAGGCACACAAAAAGCTGCGGCGGGGAGATTGGGAGGGAAGGACTGTGATGAAGTCACGGGACAGCGGGCAGGGAGAGCATTGCTATTCTGTTCTCTCTAAATCTGAAGTGCAGAGGCTGCCTGCGAGGGAGATTGTAAAAGGGAAATCTGCTTAATAGGAGAGCAACGAGGTGAAAATCTTCACTGCACTTATATCAACACATGTTCACCTCACGAAATACATTTCGAAAATGCTGGCAGACATTTTTTTTTTTTTTAAGAATAAAAACTGGAGAATACAGTTTTTTAGCGGCTAAAGATTTTGAATTGTGCTACAGATTAGCTGGAAGTTACAAAAAGCCCTTCCTGAGTCAGCTAAACAGTGAAATGAAGTTTCCCAAAGTTGGTTTAGCCCTGGCGAGTAGCATAATAACTCAGGAATAGTCAAGTCAGTCCATTTAGAGGAGACGGCAAATGTACTGATAACACCTTCTTATTTACCTGGGGTACTCGAGGGCTTGCTGTAATTAACAGTATGCTGTTATAGTTGCAGATTCCCTTTTATCTCAGAAACCGGTGATCCTGGAGAATGAAGATGGCACAGTTTGACTGTTAAAGAAAAGTAAATGGTGGCTGGGCTGGACACCTGTGCTCAGTGGTTAGGGCTCTGGCCTCATACACCAGAGCTGGCGGGTTCGAACCTGGCCCCGGCCAGCTAAACAACAATGACAACTACAACAAAAAAAATAGCCGGGCATTGTCGCAGTCTCTTGGATCTCTGTGGCCCTGGTCTCGATCACGGCAGGAAGGAACCAGGCATGATGCAGATTAGAAGTGCAAGCTTGTAGGCGGCAGACTAGCCCTTCTTTGCAGGGCAGCCCCAAGCAACCTCCGCACCAGCCTTTTATTGAGACGGTACAACACAGGTGAGGGGAGTGATTAACAAATGACTATGTGGTGAAGGCTCGGGCTCTTCCACAAGGAACACCTGCAGACGAATGGCCCGAGGTCCACCCCCCAGCTGCAGATCATCTTGGTCAGAGGTTGTCTGACTCTTGGTGTCCCCTACAGGGTGTTGTGGTAGGAGCCTGTAGTCCCAGCTACTTGGGAGGCTGAGGCAAGAGAATTGCTTAAGCTGGAGAGTTTGAGGTTGCTGTGAGCTGTGATGCCACAGCACTCTATGGAGAGCAACATAGTTTAAAAAAGAAAAAAGGAAATGGGGTCTTCCATTTTATCTATGATACTTTATTTTTCTACTTACTTCTGTCTGAGGCCTCTTGGCTGTGTCATGCCAGCCTAGGGCTAGGATGTATCCAGCCTCTACTGTTTACTTGCGGTATGGTTGTTTACTTATTGTGCTTGTTAAGAGTTAATTTGTGGGCGTGGTGCCCACAGTACAACGGTTATGGTGTCAGCCACATACACCAAGGCTGGCAGGTCTGAATCAGCTAAACAACAATGGCAACTGCAACAACAACAACAAAAATAGCCGGGCATTGTGGCAGACATCTGTAGTCCCAGCTACTTGGGAGGCTGAGGCAAGAGAATTGCTTAAGCTGGAGAGTTTGAGGTTGCTGTGAGCTGTGACAACACAGCACTCTACTGAGGGTGACATAGTGAGACTCTGTCTCAAGAAAAAAAAAAAGAGCTAAGTTATGTCTTCTCCAGACCCACAATATTATATGGTGAAGTCCTAACCCTCATTGGCTCAGAATGTAACTGTATTTAGAGATAAGTTCTTTAAAGAGGTAATTAAATTAAAATGAAGTTATTAGGGTAGGCCCTAATTGAATCTGACTGGGGCACTTATAAGGAAAGGAAATGTGGATGTGGGCACATTCAGAGGGAGATTGATGCAAAGAGACAAAGGGAGAAGATGGCCATTTACAAGCCCAGGGGACAGGCCTGGAAAAGTTCTTTTCCTCCGTCCCTCAGAAGGCGCCAACCCTCCTGACACCCAGACCTTAGACCTCTAGCCTCCAGTCTACGGTACTTTGTTATGGCAGCCATAGCAAACTAGTGCAGTGTTCTGTGAAAAAATTGTGGGAATCGTTTAGGAGAAAGAGAAAATGAATATTTATTGACAGTCATTGTAGAAAGAAATATAAATTTCTTTCATATCTTTAATCGTCACAAGAACCCGTGAAATGGATAAATGGAGACTTTGTAGAGATTGGGAACTTTGTAAAAAACCAAAGAGCGGGTGGTGGCATAGATTTAAATTCGTGTCTCAACCACAGCTAAGTCCTGGCCATTTTTACTCAGTGTCCTTGGAAAAGAAAGTACAACAGGTAACTGAAGCCCAACCCTTGAGGTACTTCCACAGTGACTTTAATAAAGATATACTTGCTTGTTCAGGAGTAGGATGGGGCCCAAGGAAACTTTAATGTGGAAATAATTAAAACCTCTTAAAGAAAGGAGCCCCTGGGGTGACAATCCTCTTAATAATCCATGGCTTCCTTTGGTCGCTCACTAGATGGTGCTAGAGCTTATTTTTATGTCTCGAGATAGTATGGTGCTAGGGTCTCCCTCAATCCAATTCTAGTTTTGGTCATAACCTAATTTGGTTTAAAATTTCTTTCCTATTGTTGATCCTATTTCTCTACTTATCCTTGAGACGGGAGTCTTTAAAAGCAACAAAGTGATGAAGTCATCCACTGTATTAGCATGGTAGGAAATACCATGATCATAGTGTGAGTGATACTCCACCCTATGTGAATAAGACCCTTTTTATTTACAGAGAGGTATTTAACATCCTAATTTGTGGTTGGATGCACAGAGAACAATGCAGTTAAAATTATTATATCTTTGGGGTTTTTTGATGATTGATTTACTCTGGGGAGAGGGAAATAACTGCTCTCTGCCCTAGTTTTCTCATTTATAAAATAGAAATAAAATGTGGAACACTTTCCTCCAAAGGGCACTCAGAAGATGAATGAGGTAGTGTCTCTTAAAATACTCTGTGGTTGTTGGAGAAATAGAGTTATACCCCTTTTGTAAATAGCATAAGAATGATGAGGTCCACAACTTGACTCTGACCCATTAACGCTTACTTGAATCTTTGAACCCCACTTGATTGCAGATTATACCCAAGTACTTTTACTGCTGTTTCCTTGGTAAGACTAAAGGGCATCCACATGATGGAAACTACCACTTGGGGGGGTGGATTAATGGGTCTGTTTCGGTTTACAGGCAGAAATTTGTTCTGCCTTCCAGAAGACATTTCATCTCTTTTTCTCCAAGCTCAAATGCTTTGCGATGGGTAACATTTGTGGCAAGGTTTCTGGACAGTCTCTTTATTCATAGTCAACAGGGAAGGTTTCTTTCTTGTCAACTTATTCTCCAGATGTGTTTAGAAAGGCATATTGAGAAGTGTACTGGGAATGAAAGACCATGTATGTTTAAGACTAAATCAGAGTTTGGAGGTTTTGAAATATGCTATGGATTGAATTACGTTCTCCTCAAATTCTTAAATTCTGTTTAAAGTCTCTTTAAATTTTGTTAAAGCCCTAACCCCTAATGTGACTGTATTTAGAGATAGGGCCTCTCAAGAAATAATTAAGGCTAAACAAAGTCATAAGGGTAAGGCCCTGGTATGATAGAATTAGTGTCCTTACAGAAAAGACACTAGAGGGGCCCCCATCTGCCACATGATGAGCACCGAGAAAGTTGACCCCCCACCCCACCTACAAGCCAGGAAGAGAGGCCTTACCAGAAACCAACCATGCTGCCATCCTGACTTTGTACTTCCAAGAGCCTCCAGAGAAAATAAATTTCTATTCTGGAAGATAATGAGTCTATGGTATTTTATTATGGCAGTCTAAGCAGTCTGATATAAAATATCTCATCCCTCTAAGGAAGGGGTTGGCTTACTTTTGGTGTGAAGGGCTATATTTTAGGCTTTCTAGTCATACATTCTCCATTGCAACTACTCAGCTCTGTCATTCTGGCACAAAAGTAGCCCTAAGCAGTATGTAGAAACTTTATTTTGTAAAAACAGACAGTGGGCCTTAGTGGGGGTTATAAGCTATAGTTGGCTGGCTCTTTGTCTAACAGAGATAACTTAAAGTAGATACATCTAGAATTTTTTTTTCCTCCTCAAAGGCAGATTTCCATCATTATTAAACAAATGAAAAATAATAGTAATCGATTGTAATTTTGACCTATTTAGAGTTTCAATGTATAATTCTCATCAGCAATAAGATAGTTACTTTTAGGCTAGAGGCATAGGGGCTAAGGCTTATTTCCATGACTCAACCACATAGATTCTGAAGCTCCTAAATTTTAATTTTTCCTAATCCAATGAAAATAATCTCTTATGTCAATAGATTGTCTTCTTTTATTATACCTAGCAAGCTTGTTGCTAAGCCCTTTTGTGTTTTAGGTGTCAATTCAGACAGTTACCTTTCTTCTCTCTTCTTCCCAGCGCTGCCAAGCTGTGAGCTAGGTTTCTCCTTTTCCTGTTCAGGGCCTATAATTATTTTAAAATGGTGCCTCTTTGGCTTCCAAGTCCCTTCTATGGCTGCCAAAGTTTTCTGCTTAATTATTCAGTTACAACCACAACCAGTTACAGGACACTTATTACGTCCCAGGAACTAGGCCATGTATTTTCCAAATATAATCTTATTTAATTATTGTAACATTTCTATAAGATAGGTATAATGTGTCCATGTTATAGATGAGGACACCCAAGTACATAGCTAACTTAAAGGACCAAAATTTAATGGCAATTAAGTAGCAGAATTTGGTTTGGAACTCCAGATTATCTGAGTCCAGAACCCGTGTTTTAATTTATTTCTCTCTGTTGGCTGTCTATAATGCATATACTTTCACAATGCTCTTTTATTTTCTTATATCTTCACAGTCTAAAAATTGTAAAGAATATATAATTCCTACCCCTCCAAAAAAGCTTTGTGTAATAAAGATAGGGTGTATTATACATCATCTTAATGAAGAGAATTTGTAAATTTGTAAATTTCAGGAGCTATTTACTTCTTTGTAAAATGATTTTTTTGCCTGGCGTGGTGGTTCATGCCTATAATCCTAGCCCTCTGGGAGGCCGAGGCGGGTGGATTGCTTGAGGTCAGGAGTTGGAGACCAGCCTGAGCAAGAGTGAGACCCTGTCTCCACTTAAAATAGAAAAACTAGCTAGACACTGTGGCAGATGCCTGTAAGTCTCTGCTAGGGCGGAGGCTGGGGCAAGAGGATCTCTTGAGCCCAAAAGTTTGAGATTGCTGTGAGGTATGATGCCATGGTACTTAACCCAGGGTGACAGAGTAAGACTCTGTCTTAAAACAAAACAAAACAAACAAAAAAAAAACATGCTGATTTGTTTTAGATATAGGCATGTACTGTGTTAGAGTATTGCTTTCTACTGAGTTGAATGTGGGTTGGTCAGCTCTGTCATTGTATTTTTTTCTATGCCTTTTCTTAAAACTTTCAGACTATAGAAAATAGAAATGATTTTGCTTTTTCTTAAATATAAGGGAACACCTGACCATCTGGGAAAATGAAAAGACCCTGTGTGTTAGGCAGAACTCATGCTTCACATGTGACTTAGTGTCTTGGGACCTCTGTGTCTTTTTCTATTAAATAGGTCGATACCATGTCCCTACTATGGTAACTGAGATCAAAACTAATGTTTGTAAAATACACAGCCTTGTACCTGGACAATAGCAGATTCGTGATAAGTGCTGAAGCTTCTGATGGCAATGATCAGATGATGGGTATCTCCAGAATGAATACAAACCCATCCACTGAGAATAGATTATTATTATATTTTATAAGATACAAGTTAGAGCTAGATGCATATATTTTTGAGTTTTACTATTCTTTGGTGTTTAGGAAAAATATAGTTTTCTCATTTGGAATAAAAATGACATTCTGGAAGTCCTTGATATGACAGTGAGCTCTGTCAGAACGGTTTGCTGTTAGTGGGAAGGAATAAGACACATGGCTTAAATTTATCTTGAAATACACAATTTAACTTTTAAATGAAGGGGAAAAATACTTGGGGCATAATGTGTTTTCCATTTTTTTCTTAAAATCTAAACACCATGAACTTCTCTCATTCTTTCCCATATGCACTGGGTATATATTTGGGTTAATAGATCGGGGCAGGATTGCATACATTAACTGAGTCCTTCTTTCATTGTATTTAATATTGAAGCCGTCATGCTGGGTCAGCAGCTCTGAGCGCCAGAAATTGCTGTCCCTCACGACAAAATGAGAAGAATTCAAATTCAGATTTTTAGCCTAAACTGCCCCTTACATATTAACCAACCAGCAGGGATTAAATGTAATTATCTCTCCTCACCTCCTGCATGGATTATCTGTGAACAAATGAAATGCTGAAGCAGTTTCCTCTCTTCCTTCTCGTCTCTGTTGACTCTATTTTCTATTAGTTAGTGTTTACTTATAGAATGATAAAAAGTTTTGATACTTAAACCACACACGACTAAGAAAAGAAATCTAGGGAGGAAAAAAAAAATCTGGTACACATTGCTGAGACAAATTGATGTGATTTAGGATTATGAGATATTTGAGGACTCCTACACTGGCAGAGCATAAGATTTCTCGAGCTGGGCCTCAGGTAGTGGTGACTGGGAAATAGGGGTGTGAACTCTTCCAAGTATTGAATGGGACACCTTTATATCAAACAAAATCTTGCTCTTTATTGGAAATTCAAATTTAACTAGGCATTAAATGACATTTTATCCAGCAATCTTACCTTGGCAATATGACAAAGGTAAATGTCGAGGCAGAGCCAAGGGTCCAAGGTGGGCAAATTGAACGGCTGGTAGAAATGGACACTGGATTGGGATGAGAGGGTCTTGAGAATTATAGGAAACCTATTTCAATAAAGGGAAGCTCTTATATTTGGTTAGACATGCTAGGATCCTCCCATCTACAATACGTACTAGAGTGGATCACTAGTCCTTAAACATTCGGCTCTAATATCTAACATTTGTCAATTAGATGTCTGTTCTTTGTCTTCTATATTTCCTCCTCTCTTTCTTTCTTACTTGTACCTAAATTTCTATTAGTTTATTAAGTTACCTTAAAAAAATATATAGCTATGTAACTTTATTTATCTTTATATCTTCTCTTTCTGTCCCATTAATGTATCTTTTCCTCTTCTCAGAGCCAAATATCTTGGAAGAATAGTCCCCAATTGGTGTATGCCCTTGTTCTCCCCACTTCTCAGCCCACTGTGGTCTGCCGAAGACTGCTAATGACCTCTTGACTATTAAGTCAAATGGGTGCTTTCCAGTATTTTCTCTATATGAGCTCTCTGCAGCATTTGGCTCTGATAATCACCCACTCCTTGCCCATTTGTTTTGTGTCCACATTTCTTTTAGCTTGAAGGGAAGGTTGACAGCCTACCATCCTTCACAGCCTCCTCTTCCTCTGCATGTTTTTTTATCTGTGAACGTTTAGGAGAATTTTTGCCTAGCTTTCTGCTCAGTCTGAAAATTGTCCTTTTCCTGACATGGTCTTGGCTTCATTTGGCATCCTTCGTGGATGAACTACATTGTATATCTGTAGTCAAATCTTCTGAGCACCACACTGACATTTCCAACTATGGGGATACCTTTAGTTGACATCCTATGGCCACCTTACTGTCAATAAGCCTTAAACACCTGTTGTTCATATACCAGTCGAGCATAAAAAGAAGGCTATTTATTTTTTCTGACAACCCAAAATGTGGTAAAAGAAGTGTGATTTAACTCTGTTTTAAAGCCCCATCCTTCTAATAGATATTCTTTAAGACCAGCTAGACAAGGACTATGTCTTTATAATTATAAGGACTCTTTTGCAAGGTAATTGTCTTATGGCTGAAACTGTCCAGTATCCTGATGATAGGCCTTTATAAGAGGTTCTCCCAAGGTCTCAAATCATTCACTGATTATTCCAGGGACATATTCTGTTGATAATATTCTATATCCTTCTTGGAGGTTGTGCAGAATTTTTGGCATACTTCTGTTTTGTTACATGCAAAGTCATTATTGTGGTTGCTGTGTTTTCAATGCTTAGCTAGTTTAGGTTCATGAGTGTCCCTAGCGGCATGTTCTGATTGTATATTCCTCCCTCATACACCTTTTGCCAACTGAATAAGGGACAGATCTCAAAGACCTCAGTTGGGGCGACCTGCATTAGAATGCTTATGTGCATTGTGGGGAGCATCTCAATGATCCCTTGAAGATCATCCTGAGCATGTTTTGTAAAGAGAACCATATTTCCCAAGCGATTGTAATTTTGAGGATGTGTGCCCTCATTAAAAATGTTGGCATGGAGGCAAGTTGAAATCATTCTTCCATGTGATGGGCTATATAGTACCATATTTATTATTACAAAAGAAGAGCCTCTGAAAAATAATTCACAAAATATCAAAAATAAGTGAAATACATTGCTTGGTTCTTTTTAAATTGCATACATTTTTAAGGTGAGAATTTCTCCTGCAAACAAACAATAAAATAATATTTATTTTAATTTCCATAATTTTCACCCATAATTTTATTTTCACCATCAGTTTGGGGTGACAAAATACTATAGACTGGGTAGCTTACAAAACAACAGACTCACAGTCTGGATGCTGGAAGTCTGAGATTAGGGTGCCAGGGCTGTCAGGGGACATATGGTGAAGACTTTCTTCCTGGCTTGCAGACACCTGCCTTCTTACCATATTCTCATATGGAAGAGAGGGAGCAATAGCTCTTTGGTCTCTTTTTACAAGGGCACTAACCTCATCATGAGGACCCCACCCTCCTGAACTCATCTAAACCTAATTACTCCCCCAAAGCTGCATCTCCTAATACCATTACACCAAGAGCTAGGGCTTCAACATATGATTTGGATAGGACATAACATTTAGTCCATAACAGGATAGTCTACATGCCATGAAATTATTCCCATGTCTAGTAGCTGATAGCAAAAGTTTTCTGTTTTGAAATAAAATGTATGTAGTGAGCACTTTTTTGAATAAACAAACAGAAAATCAAATCTTCATAGAGAATTTGTTGTTCTTTTTGCCTCAAGAAATCCATGGCATTGAACACATCAATGCCAGAGAAATTGTTATTGTGTTCTTCAGGCTATTGTACACCTGGAAGAAAAAAGTACATAACCCTTGATGAAGGCTGCCTTTCTAGCATTTTGATTTGACCTTGTGTCATTTCTTTGTATACACTCACCTGGACTCAGAACAAAGTTGAGAAAAAGTCAGGTAAAGATTCAGCAGATTGAAATAAATGAGGTCAGATTTTTCATTCTTTAAAAATCTTGCTGGTGTGGCTATTTTCTGCAGGTTTTTACCATTCTAGCAGACTTTAGAACTGTGATATTTAGGAAAAAGAACTAATTTTTTTTGGGGGGGCAGATCACTTTTATTTTGGACGAAAGCATATGGCCATACGAAGACAAGAGATGTATATGAAACCCAGCCCCGGCCAAACTGCAACAAAAAATAGTCAGGCGTTGTGATGGGCACCTGTAGTCCCAGCTACTTGGGAGGCTGAGGCAAGAGAATAGCCTAAACCCAGGAGTTGGAGGTTGTTATGAGCTGTAACGCCACGACACTGTACTGAGGACAACAAAGTGAGACTCTGTCTCAAAAAAAAAAAAAATAAAATAAAATAAAAGAACCCACTTGGTGGGGGGAAGATCACTTTTATTTTGGATGAAAGTGTATAGCCATACAAAGATAAGAGATGTCTATGAATGTTCATAGCAGCATTTTTCATTGTAACCCAAAACTGGGAATAATCCATATGGCCATCATCTGTTGAATGGATAAATGTGTAATTGAATACAACCCAGTAATAAAATGGAGTGAACTACCAAAACATGCTACAACATAATTAAACCCCAAAACATTTTGCTTAATGACAGAAGACAAATGTATAAGACTATGTATTATATACTTACATGTATATGAAGTATCCCAACCCCCCCCAATTTATAAAGACAGAAAGGAAGATCAATGGCTGCTGGGGATGGGGTAAGAACAAAGATTAACTGAAAATGAGGGCACAAGGGGACTTTGGAGGTGATGGTACTGTTCTAAAAACAGTATCTTAGTGATGGGTACAGAGTACCTCCATAGGTTTGCTAAAAATCATTGAGCTGTATACTTACAGTGGATGAATTTGTGCAATATACTTTATATCTCAATAAAACTGTTCAAAATAAACTTCTGATAAAGATTGCCATTCTTTTTTAATGAAAAACTGATGGAAACCCATATCTTAGGGAATTATCTTTATTCCAGTACAGCCTGAATTTCTCTTCATTTATGTTATGGATTCAACACCATGATCTTTTCATAAATCCTTTGGCATCCATTCCAAAGCATTACTAGTCAAGTGGACACCTATTTTCCTTGGAAGGATGGAGGCCACAGAATTATCTGCAACTTTTAAGCACAAGCTGCTTAGCAGAATGACAGGAATTGTAAAGACATTAATTGGGAGGCACTGGATGAGGACTTCTGTTTCTCGTGGCACTGTCACTTGAACGAAACTGGACTTTGGCCTCACAAATCAGCCTAATAACAGTGCTTCATTCCCGCTGTGAGCCACAGGGGTGCAGTTTCTGGCATATCAGAATCCTTGAATAATGTCCATCAGCACTCTGCTATCGACACACTGCAGATTGAGTGCGTTTTCATCTGAGGAACACTCTGCTCATCCTTAAATTAGGACCTTTGGAGAAAATGCAGAGCACTCCCAAAAACTGGATGGAGACTTTACCTCTTACATGTTTACATGGATGGAGCTGGAACATATTCTTCTTAGCAAAGTATCTCAAGTATGGAAGAAAAAGTATCCAATGTACTTAGTCTTACTATGAAACCAATTTATAGCTTTCATATGGAAGATATAACCCAATTATAACCCAAGAAGAAGGGGAAAGGGAAGAATTAGGAGAGGGGATGGCAGAGGATGGGTGGAGGAAGAGTAGTTGGTGGGACCACACCTATGGTGCATTTTACAAGGATACATGTGAAATTTAATAGGTGTAGAATATAAATGTTTTAACACAATAACTAAGAAAATGCCATGAAGGCTATGTTGACCAGTTTGATGAAAGCATTTCAAATTGTATATAAAACAAGTACATTGTACCCCATAATTGCATTAATGTACATAGCTATGATTTAATAAAAAAAAATAAAATAGATGTTAAACGGTAATGGAGTCAGAACGCCATGTTGGTGCTGTTCGTCCCAGGAGATGCATCTGAGATTTTTCCTCAATCTGTAATTCTTTTTTTTTTTTTAATTCCAGTTTTTGGCCAGGGCTGGGTTTGAACCTGCCACCTCCGGCATATGGGGCTGGAGCCCTACTCCTTTGAGCCACAGGTGCTGCCCTCACTCTATAATTCTATCACTCCTTAGTGCAGGGAGCAAATGATGTTTATAATCTGTTTTTTTTTTTTT
>NW_003852415.1:6886996-6905202 GCF_000181295.1 Otolemur garnettii | reverse complement strand
TTTGAGCCACAGGTGCCACCCACCGGCTATTTTTTTATTGAAGTTGTCATTGTTGTTTTTAGCTAGCCCAGGCTGGTTTTGAACCCTCCAGCCTCAGTGTATGTGGCTGGAGCCCTGCCCTGAGCTATGGGTGCTGCCAATGTTTATAATCTTGTCTGGATAGCCAATCCTTCACAGCGCTTTCCACATACTAATCTAGTTAATAGAATCAAATGTCTAAGTTTAGTTCACAAAGCACACATAAAATCAAAATGCAGTTCTTACCAATTTTCCCGTCACTTAAAATATGGAAAATATTGTCTAATTTTCTACAACTGACACAAAAGACCCACTGATTAGGTCATTGAAAATGATATGTGAGAAGGCAATGCATGTTCTTTGATTTGAGACCTAATATAAACAGAAGGAAAACTGTCATGCAGGAGACCCGTTAAAATACTGCCATGGGGGACACACATTGCTCTTCATAAAAAGCTAAACACCTTACACACACTTTGCATGCAGCTTTTAGGGGATGCTGTTAGACTGTGGCACAACTTCACGCCATTCTGCAATGCAAACCTTTACACAAATAAAATCCCAACATTAGGAGCTGTTGGGGAAAGTATGTAAAGAAACGAAGGCCCTAACCTTAAGGAAATTGAATTTGGTTTCGGAGATAAAATATGTTCATTTTTTAAACGCTAAGTCATCAAAATGCAATTGAGCGCCAAGATAAAATAGTTCATGATTTCTGAGAGAACTAAATATTAGACGAGTTAAGGAAAAATCCAGGAGGGAGTAGAATGGCAGGTGTATCTTAAATTGGGTGAAACCTGGTTAGTGATAGAAGATGTTGGGAGGCCTTCCAGGAGGTGCTGCTCATAGAGGTGGAACTGTTTAACGATGTTTTGAGAAGAATGTTCTGGCTGTAGCCAGAAAATATATATTGGAGAGTCATGGGGTATAAAGTTGGAAGGGATCTTAGAGTTTATGGTTTGTCTTGAAGGCTAGAATGACAGGTTTAGATTTTATTCCATAGATGATAAACCACTGAAGGTTTTCTATATTGAGTTGGAAACCAGGGTGTGATTTATAGAGACAAGATTCTAAAATTAACATGACAGCAGTATACAGAACGGATTGGGAGGAAAAAGTTTGAATGGACAGGGAGGGGGAGGGGTTCTTTCCTATCACTTAGACAATGATAGGGAAGAACAGATATGAAATAAAGAACAAGTAGGTGTGGAGGAGAGAGTGAAATATCCTTTCTTCCCACCAACATTGGATTTAACCCCATTGTTATACGTAAGATGAACAGGAGAGTGATTGTAGTTTTGATGAAGACATTAATGAATAATGAGAGCCAGTCGAAATGGAAAAGTTATGAGTTGTAAACACTGAGTGTTGGTTGCAAGTTGCGGGGCAGGGATCTAAAGAGATCATCCGGCAGGCGTTTCTGGAGACACCAACACCACCTGCTTGGTGCTTTGCTGTGTCCTTGGTGGCTGTGGCAGGCTGTGTTCGCAGTACCACACACTTATCAGATGAATGACTTGAGAGGAGGAAATGTGGAAATGTGTAATAACAAAGCTTTGGTTAAAAGTCAAGAAAAACATATCTGGAAGTTTTGTGCTCAGACATCACAGTTCAAACTGTGAGTGATCAGTTTTCTGAGTGTCACGAAAAAAGAAGACAATTACTGAGAGCCAAGTCTTGCAAAAAATCTTCAATTGAGGAAGTTTTCATAAAACTCATGAAATAAATGGTATAGATCAGAATGACGGTAGCTTTGATGCATGAAAATTTGTGCAGTTTTTAAATGGCAGATAAGAATGTTTTCAGTGGGCTGGGTGAATTGGCTCACACCTGTAATCCTAGCACTCTAGGAGGCTTAGGTGGGTAGACTGCTGGAGCTCAGGAGTTGAAGACCAGCTTGAGTAAGAGCAAGACACAGCTCTACTACCAATAGAAGAATTAGCCAGGCTTCATGTCATATGCCTGTAGTCCCAGCTACTTGGGAGGCTGATGTGGGAGGATCGTTTAAGCCCAGGACTTTGAGGTTGCTGTGAGCTGTGATGCCATGGCACTTTGGCCTGGGACAACAGAGTGACAGTCTGTCTCAAACAATAAAAAAAAGTTTTCAGTGCTTATTTTAGAAGAAAAATGATTTCTAAGCAATCCTTTTTAAAAGTTTCATTGTGTGAGAATTGAGCGTGCTAAGTTATCATAAGCTTTTCTATGTTAGGTTATATGGACAATGAGAATATAATTGTATGCTTAACTATCAAATCTATTGTACAGGTATTTTAATTTGTCCAAAGTGAAGAAAATGGGTATCACATGTGTATATCAACCAACATTGAATAGTGACAAAGAAAGCCTTTCTAATTCTCTGGAGTGATACTTTGTTTTACCATGATTATATAAAAATTAATTTTGGAAACAAAATTAAATGTATTTTTTAAAATCCCTTTTCAGAGTTTGTTGTGTATAGTTTAATGCTAGGAAATATTTCTTGTGAGTTTCCAAAAGGAATTTTTAGCTAGAGCATCAAAAAAGGAAGATATCATCTACATTTTTCTTACAGTAGGAGTAGATGAAGTTTGATTTTTTCCCTTTAAAATAATTTTCAAGATGTCCTTGAAATCGTTACCAAGTTGAGGCAATAATTAGAGTTTTTGGCATTAATATGCTATATTCATATCTGGGTTTGGGCTAGAAATGCTTAAAATCTATTATAATAAGAAATGAGGTTGGAAATTTTCTCTTGAAATTTCAGATTCTGTATGCTCAATGCTTAAAGTATATGTGCCAAACAGCCAAGATCCACTGACAGTTATAATTTTTTCAAGTTTGACACAGTTGGTCCTTTCTCTGGTGTTCCAAAAATAGGTCACTTGGTCTTTCAGCTCATAAATTTAGCCAAGCATATTTCCTTTTGAGAATCAAAGCGCTTCAACATGGAACACAAAGCATTTTTTGATCCCCATATGTATCTCACAAAACAAAGAAAAAAACTGGTGTTTCATGTACTGTTTTTCCTTAAAATTGGCTACCTTGATAGTGAAGATGAGATCTACTCTTAGGAAAGTTGGCAGGATTTGGAAAATCATTCCTGAGGGCAAATGGCACAGGGCCATTTTTTTTTTCTGTCCAGCAATCCAGATTACCAACCCAATATTTCTAGGATAATAAAAGCACATACTGTCATCCCCCCTATTCACAATTCTGCTTCTTGGTTTAGAACGACTTTGGCAGAACTGTGAAGAAACTTCATCTTTGTGGTAGTCGTCAAAGCTGATCTCACTTTTCAGAGGGAGCAAGGTGATGGAAGTGCATAGTCATACAGAGTGACTTAGTAGACTCTGTGGACTCAGATGAGGGAATGGGAAAGGGTGAGACATGAAAAATTACCTATTAGGCACAATGTACATCATTCAGGTGATGGGCAGCACCTGTGGCTCAAAGGAGTAGGGTGCTGGCCCCTTATGCCAGAGGTGGCGGGTTCAAACCCAGCCCTGGCCAAAAACAAACAAACAAAAAAGCCTAGATTTCTCTACTATGCAATTCATCCATGTACCAAAAAAACACTTTAAATCTATTTAAATTGAAAAAAAAAAACCTTGAGAAACAAGTATTTTTATTCCATAGAACATTTAGTTAATTATTCAGCATAAACTAATTTTTAAATAGACTCTCTCATCGGTAGAATCATCACAAGTCACGCCAAAGAAAATGAAAAGTAATGATTAATTTTTTGCCAAAGTTTGCCAAAACTTTGCCAAATTCTTCCAAAATTATTATAGCCTCTACTGAATTGTCTGTTTCAAGATTGTCACAGAAATTATACAAATCTTTAGTAAAAGTTTTGGAAACATGAGATTGCAAATTTCATTGAGAATTATCAAAGAAGTAAGGTTTTTGCATTTTAGAATTAAAGGGGCTATTTCATGTAAAATTATCCCAGCCCTGGAGGATTCTTGGTTATAGATTTTGATATTTGCCAACAGCATGTGTGGGGTTGGAGGATAGTCTTTTTTAAAAAGGATTTTTCTGTTTGTATATTTTATACTTTTACTAAATTGTCATTCATGAGGGTTGATTGGTGTCATTACTCAGTCTTTTAAGACTTAGACCCTACTGAGCTGTCTGGACCTCATCTTTTTAAAATGTTTGTGACCCTTTACTTGATATTAGCCCTGTCACATTTTGGAGTTTTATTCTGGCCAACATCAACAGCTATTTTATTTTCTCCAAAATAAAAACACTCCTCAAAAAACTTGTAAAACTTAGAGGTACTGATCAGAGTCTGGCATTAGATTTACAGAACTCTAGATCTTAAGATGCTTGAAGCAAGGGATTCTCTTATTCATGTCTCAATCCCCTGCCCTAGCACAGCCAGTAAATCAGTGCTCAGTAAATATCTCTTGAATGAGTTTCTTAAGTGAATATTTGTTTAATATCATCAGTGATGTCAATGGGGGGACAATAAATTATGGGATTGACTTTTTCAGATGTGCATGGCTCTAATAAGCAATATTTCTAGTAATGTTTTATATATAGATGCCCATTTAGATCTCCTTAAAGGTTCCTAGGGTCAGATCCAAATGATTTTATTTTCAAAATTGTGTTCTATCTGGAATAGTTGGAATGAACCATCACTCAAGGAAAAGGAAGTGAAGATGTGTCATACTCCCCAGATCCCCCCCCTTGACATTATAGTATATTAAAATTTTATTTTTAAAATATAAAACATGTTTCTATAAACAAATACATTTATCAATATAATATGCATTGCACATATACTAAATTGAAAATAATAAAGAAATAATTATTCTATGTTGGGTTTAATGTAGTGCTTGGTATCAGTGTGTGCTCACTTCCTGGCTGGTATCTGTTTTGATATTTTATGAATTTTGTGTTATGAAAGCTACTTTAAAAAAAGACTTTCCAAGTTCATGGTTTTATTATTAAATATATTTCTTTGATGAGTACTTTCCCTGCCCTGTCTACCAGATTCACATCTGAACTTCTGAGGGGATATCTTGCTCAAGGCCTCCTCTGCCCCAGAATATTGTTAAGTGTTAGAAAAAGGAAAAGAGAGTTTGGACTTGGTGGTTACCAGCATGCCAAATGCAATTGAGGTCAAGCAGAATGACGGGTACAAGTGAAGCCTTTGTGATTTGGCAAGAAGGTGATTATTGGATGTCCATGGAAAGAACAAGTTTTCATAGCTAAATGAGGATGGCAACCAGATTGGAAAGCAGTGATAAAATACATTGAGAGCCTTTCAGAGAGTGAAAAATACAAAAGGCCAATGATACCAACTTCTATAAGGCTGTAATGAAGCCTTCTATACTAATAATGGGGGCACATCAAAACAACTCTTTGGGAGAGAGAGACTTGGCAATATTTACAGATCTAGTGAAAATGCACATAACCATGAGTAGCAAATATCCACTCCAAGTCCCCAAAGAAGCATATACTAAAACTCCTGTCTTCTATCATATGTGGTAGTGAAAAGTTAGATGTGATGTAAAATTCTACTAAGGGGGAAAGATAAATAACTTACGTTCTTTTCATATGATGAATAGTACTCAGCAGGTAACATGAAAGAATTGAAACTATTTGCATCATTGTAGATAAATCTCAAATACATAAATCATATATAAGCTGTATTTAAAAGGCAACTTTCAGAAAGGAACATATAGAGCAACACCATTATATAGTTTTAAAAATACTTGAACACTATGTATTTTAAAAGCACACACACCTTTAGTAAAACTATAGAAATCCATGTATCCGTAGTAGAAGTATAAAAAAACTTAATGAGAAAGATTCAAGATAGTGTTTGCTTGGTGGGGGAAAGGGTTTGCAGAGATTTTAGATAAATGTGGGACCCAGGAGTGTTACACACACATACACACACACACAGAAAATTCAGGTGCACTAGAAATATTTTCTTTTTGGTCTGAATTGAATAAGATAAAATAGTAACATTTGCTCATTTAGGTGATGAGCGATGTGTTATTTAACTCTATAAATGTTTGAAATATACTATTAAAACGGGAAATGAAAATGTAGCCCATTTTTAATTTGCATAACTCTATTTGAAGTTAGAGTGCTAAGGGAAAAAGAGAATTTTAAGTCTCTTGAGAGTTTAGGGACCAGGAGCATGGGCTTCTTGGAAATGAGAGCCCCCAGGCGCAGGGGCAGAAGTAGACTTCGAGCTCAAAGTCATCTCTTGTTATAACTTTGCCCATGTCAAGTTGTCCTCTATTTGATACAACCGTGTTAGACTCCTCCTTCTACTTCTGGTGCCAAGTGTAGGGCCTGATAGCCAATCAGGGTTTGCAGGAAAGAATATTGGGTAATATGAAAACCAGCAGGCAAGCCATAGAAAGGCAGTGAATGACAGTGAAGACACATTGCAGGAAAGAATAAATAAATCAGAGATAAGCTAAAGGAAAGACAAACGACGATGGCACTTGGTCTGTGTAGCCAAGAAAAAGATAAAAAGTATTGTTTAGAATGGAAGGGCTGGAAGAGCTAGGATTTGTTTATTTATTTACTTCAAATACTTGAACAGTGTTCTCTTGGTACAAGAGCCTAACTAGATCCCCAACACGGTAAGGGAATAATGATAATTTGGAAGAAATAATTGCCAGATCCAGTGAACTCTATGTAGAGATAACTGGCAGTGATATGTTAAAAGAAAGTAGACATAAGGGTAATTTTATAAAGCTTTGGATAGATTATAAGGTTGGCAGAAACCTTTTGATTAATTAATTGGTAGGATTGAGCTGGGCTTTGTAGCTCTATGATGGTCACCTTATTTTGCATTCACATGCATGATATGCAGCCATGTAGGCTGAGCAACTTAGACCAAAATAGTTGCCCACCAAATACACCCACAATGGTGAGTATTGTCTTTGAACTAAGAAACACTTCGTGTGGATAATAATTACTACATTAGAACTTCCACTAGACTCTTTCCAGGGCCTGCGATTAGAGTCAACCTCAACTCAATTCTTTGGATTTATTTATTTAATACCATCACTGATATCAGAAGGCCCAGGACAGAGCAGGTATTGACTACAGGTGGTATATAATTGTGTTATGGCCCAGGATTAAATTACCAAATAATTCTCAGATGATTTCCCAGCCAAATAAATAACACCAAATAATTCTGAGATAATTTCTTTCTGCTGGAGAACAAATCTCAGGACTTTATGAAGTACAAAATATTTCAGTGTCCAATAATTGCAATTGATGGCAGTCAACTTATCTGGGACTTTGAGATTTTCTCATTGTATTTTCTTCACGGACTCAGCTCTAAAGGCACCAAGCAAATAAAATTACAGTATATTAGAAAAGGCGAACTTCGATTATCACTTGACAAAAATTCAATAATGTGCATCTGCTACCCATTGTGTATAACTTTAACCAACTTCTATAATGTTTATATCAGACATTACATCTCGAAATATAATGATGTAATATATTCTGGAAACATACAATAGTCTAAATCAGAGGTGGCCCTCCTGGAAATTTTAGCCCACCATCTGTTTTTTGTGGGGATAAGAGCTAAGAATGATTTTTACATCTGTAAGTGTTTAAAAGAGACCTAAATAATAGCAGTATATTTGACACAAGAAAATTATGAGAAATTCTAATTTTTGTACAGAAAGTTGTATTGGAACCCAGCCATGCTTATTCATGTACGTGTCTGTAGCTACTCCCGTGCTACAATCAGAGTTGAGCTGTTGTAACAAAGACCATACGGCCCGCAAAGCCTAAACTGTTTACACGATGGCTCTTTACAGAAAAAGTTTGCCGACCCCTGGTCTAAATATGCTATTTTGTAATTATGTAGTACTTTTCCTCCCAAAGATTGGCATAAACAACTCTTTGGGCCACTTTACAATCTTGGGGTTTGGCGAGTCATCAACCAGCACATTAATAGTCCTCCCAAGGCCACAAGACAGAGAATGGACAATTATACAACAGTCATCTGTGTAGGACATAATGGCAATAATCATTCTGAATTTCCTGAGTGCAGTAAGAGGAGCTACTGAAAGCACACTTTGATTAGAGGTCTTTCAGCTCTGCCTGGAGAAGGGATCTTATTTAACCAACTTGTCGAGTATGCTTTAGAAATAATATTGCTGGTCATAGACAAAGAAAACAGAGTTGTATTTCCTTAGAACCCAGAACAGAAGTTGATAGATGAATAACTGTTTTCTTCTTCTTTATTATTCAGAAGCCAGCTTGTATAGCTGAACTTTGTCCTGTGTATTCAACTCTTGTTTTTTAGTGTTTAATAGCTTAATTACAAAAAAAAAAAAAAAAAGAAGTCCTTACATGAAACTAGCCATGGAAGGCTGGGCACAGAGGTTGTTCGTTTTCTGTACTCGGCTCTGTCCTGAGAGTTTTTTGCTATAAATTCTACACCAGCTTGCACTTCGTGTTTTTGTTTCAATGCACTGATGTTGGTCAGTGTCACTGGGCCTTCAACATAGGGTGAAATGTCCACCTACTATAAAGAAGCCATAGACCCATTAAGAACACAGAAAAAAAAAGTCTCCTTTGGATTTGACCAAGTCAGAGTAATTTGTATGACTTGAAAAGGGAAAGTCCAGAAAGGGTGTTTTCCTAATAAAACTTATTTTCAATTACTGAATTTTATTGGAAATGTCTAACATTGCTATTGGCTGACTCATCTCTTTCAAACAGATGTGATTTTGTGTTTTCATAATTATTGGATTCAGAAGCACCTTTGTGAAGTAAAAACCTTCTTTTTTTTTTTAATGTCATGGCTGTGGAGCTTTTGCTTCCTTTGATGGCATTAAAGGCTGTTTAGACGGCCAGGGAACTAGTCAAGCTCAAAAAGCCTGAAAAAGCAGAGCAGAAATGGCAATTTCTCTATTGCTTCTAGAGAATTTCGAGAGACGTTTGGTACCACTGTGCTCATCTCTGACTCACGACATCAGTGCAGTCTTCAGTACAGAATTTTATGTTCTTCTAAAAAGCACGATTTTGCCTTTGTGGTTTCCTTCTCTTCTCCCTTCCTTTTCCCTTCTGTCTTTCTTTTTCTTTTCTTTTATCTTTCCTTCTTTATTCTCTTTATTTTTCTATTTTCTTCATGTGTGTGAACAGGTGTGCAAAAAGCACACTTTCTTTTCCTCTTTAGATTGTCTTTAACTAGGCAGTACTATAGATCTAGATTTCAGTTTAATTGTACAAAGTATTGTGTACTCGATAGTTAAATCCACTATCACCTCTCCATGCAGACAGGAGACCATCAAAAAAGTAAATGTAGGCACATTCTAGTAGTGACCAATGGAAGTGTTTAAGGAAACCTTCATGTATCTTACCTCATTTCATCTTTATGTCTTTCCTTGCCTGTTGCCCTTGATCTTTCTTTGCTCTATTCAGTTTTTACCTGGTTCCTTTCTCTCTAGTTTTGCCATTCCTTTTTGCAAGACAGTACAATCGTGAGTTAGTTTTTTACTGTTGCACAGCATACTGTCACAAACTTAGTGGCTTAGAACAACATCCATTTATATCTTGCAGTTCTATAGATTGGAAGTCCAGGTGGGCTTGACTGAGTTCTCTGCTTAGGGTTTCGTAACTCCAGGTGCTTATCTTGAGAGACTCTGCAGAAGAATCTGCATCCAAGATCATTTAGGTTGTTGGGCAAATTTACTGCCTTGCAGTTGTGGGACTGAGGTCCTTGTTTTCTTGTGGGTTGTTGGCTGGGTCCCTCTTTAAATTCCTTTTTTCTTTCTTTTTAAGTTGAGACAGAGTCTCACTTTGTCACCCTCAGTAGACTGCCATGGTATCAGTTCACAGCAACCTCAACTTCTTGGACTCAAGTGATTCTCTTGCCTCAGCCTCCCTAGTAGCTGGGACTACAGGCACTTGCCATAATGCTTGGCTTTTTCTTTTTTGTTAGTTTACCAGGTCCGGGCCAGGTACGAACTCACCAGCCCTAAGCATGTAGCTGGCATCCTAACCACTGAGAACCCAGCCCCTCTTTAAATTCTTAATGGACACTCTCAGGTCCTTGCCTGAGGAGGCCCATGCTATCCTAGTATAAGGTGACCAGAATTTAACATTGGTAAAGCGGGACACCATTGGGGGGGGCAGGGCCTGACAATGCAAACTTTGATAAGCAGTTCTTGGTAATCAGTTCTCAACAGTTATTTGTTATTATTAAAGTTTAACATTATAAAATTAACAAAAATAATATAAAATGCATATCCTGGCGAAATAGCCACATGGCCACCAAAAACTGTATATTCTCTTCCTGTTCTCCCATATTCCCTAACTTGCTGTGCATTCTTTCCAAAAATTGGGGCTTTATTAAAACGCTGCAGGACACAGGACAAATTGTTAAAAATCAAGACTGTCCCGCTTAGCGGGACGTCTGGTGACTTTACTCTGAGGGGGGAGGGGCTACTTGTTTGTTCCAAACAGTTTGGCTCCTTCTGAGCTAATTGTCCTTGCCTAGAAACAAGGGAGGGAGCCAGTCTCCTCCTGATACCTTGCCCAGGAGGGGAGTAGGGAGTTTACATTAGCCTTTTCATTTCCAAATGAAGTTACATTTACCTCTTCATTCCCAAATGGAGTTACATTAACCTTTTCAGCAGCTGAAACCATATATTCCCTTCCCATTCTCCTGCTGTTCCCTAGCTTGTCATGCATTCTTTCCAAAAATCAGGATTTTTTAAAAATGCTGCGGGACGCAGGACAAATTGTTAAAAATCGGGACTGTCCCACCAAAAGCAGGACGTCTGGCCACCTTATCCTAGTAATGCTTCCCTCACAAGAATATACCTCACAATGTAAATCTATATTTTTTTCCCCAGCTACCAGTAGGAGAAAATACTCCTCTTTCGGAGGGCTCATGTGATTCTATAAGGCCTATTGAGATAATATCTATATGATACAGTTTACTGGCATATAACCTTAATTACAATTGCAATATATCTTTTTTGAAAAGAAATACCTTGTATTTACCTATAACATACAGACTAACACAAGTAGGTGGAGGACATGGAGGTCATTTTAGTATTCTGTCTACCCTAAATAATAACACTTTCCCCCCTCATTTCTGGGACAGTTTAAGACAATAGTGACCATGAAAATTGACCCCATCTTTTATGCATAAGGAAACCCACTGATGTCCTCAGTAATAGCTGAATTAGACATTATCAGATAAATGAGACCAGGACAGGACTTTATGAGTCTAAAGAGTTTTCTCGGCCACACATGGTGCTATTTTTCTTATGGAAATTATAGAATATAGAACTGTTGCAAACCATCGCAGAAAAGGGGAGTGAATCAAAGTGGAATTGGTGGGGAATGAGGAAAATACAGCATAAGAGAAGACGTAGAGACAAAAGATGGGATTGGGAGGACTGACTGAGCTGACGGCTACAGCCAGCACCAAAGTACAGAATCAGCTCTATTTCATAGTATCTGCACAGGGTTGTTCAGGGGAAAGTAGCATAGACAATATGGGGGAATGGTATAAACAAAAGACATACTTTTGGTCTTACAGTACGATTGGAAAATGTAAATGACTTCATTAAGGACAAATCATCTTGTTAATGGTTTCTACTCAACTTTCTTTACAAGAAGTAAGAAGGGAAAGTTCATGAGGATCTCAGCATGGTTGACAAAACAAAGGAACTATGTGACTTAGTGGTTTCTACTCAACTTTGGTATCATATGACAAGGAGAAGGAAGGAAAAGATTGCAAGGATCTTTGCACAGTTAACTAGACAAAGAAAAAGCTACATGACTTTTGGCAAAGGGAGCATGAAGAAATAATGTGGTTTTGGGAATGAAGGAGAAACAGTTGGAGGTTCATTCCCTGAATGTTCCCCAGGCGATGGGAGCCCTGCCTCCTCATGGTCCACTCTCCACATAGAACTCCATTTTTTTTTTCAATTTTTAACTTCAACACTTATCAAAGATAGCCCTTAAGATAGTAATTAAGGGCTAAAAGGTGGGGGGGGGGATCTTTGAGAGGGGCTTCCTATTATTCCCTATTAAGTGTTATTTTGAGTAAATTTGTGCCCTCCCAAAATTCATATTTTGAAGTCTTAACCCTCAGTGCCTCAGAGTATGACCTTATTTGGAAATAAGGTGAATGCAGATGTAATTATTTAAGATGAGGTCACCTTGGAGCAGGGTAGGCCCCTAATCTTACATGACTGGTGTCCTTATAAAAGGTGAATTTAGGACAAAGACAGACAAATACAGGGAGAATGTCATTTGAAGATGAAGGCAGGGATTGTAGCAATACTTCTATAAACCCAAGAAGGACAAGATTGCAAGCAAAATACCAAAAATGAGGGGAGAGGCATGGAACAGATTCTTTCTGGTAGACCTCAGGAGGAAACAGATTTTCTGACACCTTGATCTTGGACTTCTAGCTCCAAAACTGTAAGACAATATATTTCTGGTGCTTATGCCACCCCGTTTATAGCACTTTGTTATGGTACTAATGTAAGAATCTATCAGAGTGGTCTACATTTCAAAGCCATATCCTATTACATACATACAAAGTGACATTTTGAATAGGTAGTATCTGATTTCTAATAGATGATTGACAAGTAGTAAAACGATTTCAGACATTAAAGCTATCTGACTTTGTTAAAAACATCCTATTTTTAATACATGCTAATGCATTAAATAGTACGATATCGAGTAATACAAACATAAAAGTATATTAACATCTAATATTCTTAATCTACTAAAAGTATATTAAACATCTAATATGCTAATAAGTAAGCAACTAGGGTTCACTCTTGCATCTCAATTCTGGCACAGTGGCAAGTTTGTAGCAGGTACTCAATAAATGGTTATGGAATGAGAGAATGCAGAAGAGGAAATTTGATACAGGGCCATGGAAGGCTCTAGAGAAACAAACAAATTAAATAAAAACTGTTCTAAATTCAAAAGCAAATGTTTTAAAAGTATGGGCCTTCTTAGGGAAATCCTGAATTTGTCAGATTACTTATTCAGCAAATATTGATCACACATCATGACCTTCCAGATGCACTACTGGGAAGTGGAGGTAGAGTGGTGAATGAGAGAGACCCAGAGCCTAGTCTTTTGGTGTGGTGGATAAGATTATAACAAATATACATGGGCAGATATTTATAAGTATAAATTCTCTTAAGTGCTGTGAAGGAAAGAAGATACTCCATTTTTGTTCCTCATCTTAGTTTGGTTGCCATAAGAAAATGCTGTAGATTGTGGTGGCTTAAACAACAGAAATTAATTTTGTTATATTTCTGGAGGCTGGGAGTTCCAGCTCAGGTTGTCAGTGGTAGGAGTTCTGGTGAGGGCTTCCTGGCTTGCAGAAGGATACATTCTCATTGTGTCTGTTCTTTGTGTGGAGGGAAAGAGGGCTCTGATGTCACTTTCTGTTTTTTGAGACGGAGTCTCACTATGTCACCGTAGATAGAGTGCCATGGCATTAGAGCTCATAGCAACCTCAATTTCTTGGGCTTAAGTGATTCTCTTGCCTCAGCCTTCCAAGTAGCTGGGACTACAGGCACCCGCCACAACTCCTGGCTATCTTTTTGTTGTAGTTGTCATTGTTGCTTAGCTGGCCCAGGCTGGGTTTGGATCTGCCAGCCTTGGTGTATGTGGCTGGTGCTATAACCACTGTGCTATGAGCACGGAAGCTGATGTCTCTTTTTTTTCTTTTTAAGAACACCAGCCTTATAGGATCAGGGTCCACCTTTTTGACCTCATTTAATCTTTATCACCTCTTCACAGGCTCGTTCTTCAAATGCCATTACAATGGGGACTAGGGATTCAACATATGAATTTTGGGAGGACGCACATACTCAGTCCATAATGCTGCCCTTCAAACTGTTTTCCCAAAGACCAACTGGAGTGGTTCTGTAATACAAGGTGGATCACATAACCTTCTACCTCAGAATTTCCAAGGGCTTCCCATTTCACTCAGAGTGAGAGCCAAAGGCTCTACTCAGACATCTGAGGCCCTACTCCATCTGATACTACATTTACTTTTCTGGCTTCATCTCTTGAAACTCTCCGCCAGCTCAGTGCACCTCAGTCTCTGTAGCTCTGTGCCTTCCTCAAGCATTCTAGGCATTCTCCCTACTCAAGCTCTGTGCACCTGTAGCTCCCTCCATCTGAAACACTGTCTCCTTGGATAATCACGTGGCTTGACCCTCTCCTCTTTGACGTCTTTTCTCCTACATCACTCTCTCAGTGAGACTTGCCACAGCCATTCTAAAAACCGAAGATCTCAGTGTTTTTGATACTCACATTACTTACTTACATTTTGCATATTGCCTTCTCTGACTAGAAGGTTAGCTTCATGAAGGCAGACGTTGTTTTGTTCATGTTGTTCACTGTGGTAACCATCGTATTTAAAACAGTTTTCCTGAGATATACCAAGTACACACACAAAAAAATTGTTAAATGGGTGAACAATACATTTAACAGGATCCGTGAGAGGGAAAAGTGGATGAGATAGACCGAGGTTGATAAAGAAAGCCCTGTCTCAGGAGATGGCTGAAACCTAAAAATTAAGGTGCCATCCATGGGAAAAGTTGGAATGAATAGGGGGAGGGATGATGTGTTTTAAGAAGAAGAAAAAGTTTGTGTTCTGTTCTGAGCTAGGAAAGAGTATGGTTTGGAAAGTTAAAGAAGGGAAGTGTGCTTGGAACGTATGAAGGAAGAGGAAAGGGCTAAAAGTGAGTTGGGAGAGGTAGGCGGGGGCCACTTAGAGAGCCCCTTATAGGCCCTGTAAGGAGTTTGCATTTTTTTCCTTTTGCATTGGAGGGCCCACTGAAAGTCTAAGCAGGGGAGGGATATAGTCTGATGCAGTAATTTGAAAAACAACACAGGTCTGTATGAAGAGAAAGAATTTCAAAGTTGGCAAGAATGGAAGCAGGGCAGGTATAAGAATCATCCAGATAAGAGATGATGGTAACTGGGACTCATGTTGTCCTCTCCACAGGCAGCGCTGGCTATCTCTACCTGGTACCAATTTTCTAGCTGGTTTCTGGCAAGGGCATATAGTCTGTGCACATTTCTCTTGATCAGCCACCATTCCTTGGGTTCAGCATGAGGATGATTGATGCTTAGTGACAATTGTAGACTTTTACAATATTTATTTCCCTGGATGTTCTGCTCCCAATATTTTTTGTAATCCTCATGGGTGCTGCTCTACTGGGTAACCCTAATGAGGCTGAGGATTTTTTTTTTTTTTTTTGAGTTGGCACCCTCCCATTATCATGTGTTTTACCGTGCTGTATAGTGGAATGCGATTATGTGACTGGAGGAGAACCAATCAGATGCCCATTTTCTTGACATTTATGAGGCACAGCCAGAGTTCCCTAAAGCCTCCTAGCAAAACTTGCAAATCTTTGGTAATTCTGCTCTCTTGCTAGACTTTGCTTAAAAATTAAATTGAACATTACAGTCACTAAAAGAAAGAGCAGCAATTATTGAAGACAGTGAGCAACATAAAGAATCCAGAATATTCCTTTCCGTCTGTGTTCAAGGCCCAGGCCTGTGCACCTGTAGGTCCAGTCAGTGACAAGGGATGTTCCTCATTTTCAAGGGCCGTAGGCATTTGAGTTAGAGTTATTAGATGAAGGAATGAGTCACGGACAGCTCTAGAAAGGAAAGGGGCAATGCAATACTAAAAGCATTCTAAGGACTTTTAAAGATCTTTGCAACTGTGGACATCAAAGGCATTTCCAACTTCTCTGTGACTGGTCCTGACCGTTCCAGCTGAGGAGAGAGATAGCTTATGACAGTAGAGATTCTAAGGATAACAAAGTTGAGTTCTCCAAAGTCTTTGGCCCGTTTTTAAAATTTTAATAAATATGGAATACAATCCATCTATTCTAGGACAGAACTAACATTTTATTTGGATGTAATACAGTGTATAATGGCAACTGGTTTTATAATTTCAGTTAGACAGGAGTTACTGAATCTTGCTATTATACGGGGTCAGAAAATGGATTATAGATACTACTGCTAAAACTTAACATCTAGAAATAATCGACCCAAAGGCAGTGGACCAAAGTTGGGAGCAATGTTAACCAGCTCATGCACTGATATAAAAAATGTGTGAGTAAAATTCCTGAGGGCATCGCCTTGGTGTATGACATCATTGACTAGACCTACAGTACACAGGTACCTGGGCCTTAAACATAAACTCAAAAGAATATCCTATATCCTTTATGTTGCTTACTGTCTTCAATAATTGCTTCTCTTTCTTTTAGTGACTATAATGTTCAATTCAATTTTTAAGCAGAGTCTATCAAGAGAGAATTACCAAAGATTTCCAAGTTTTGCTAGGAGGTTTTAGGGAACTCTGGCCGTGCCCCACAAATGCTTAGCTGCTATCTGCAGGCATGCCTGACTGGCAGAAAATTTGGAAAATGAGTTTCAGAGGCTCTCAACAGCATTCCACTATAAATAAGGATTGTGGCTGAGACCTCATGACAGGCCACGTTTTCTTTGGGGACTGTATGCTTCAGAATGTGGTCAGTTTTTGCCCCCAGTCCTCAGCATGGCATGCAGGTCCTTGCCATATTTAAGTTATTTTAATTCAGCAGAATTTGCCAAGAGGACACTGTGCCTCTGCCTGCAGACTCTATACTGTGTGTCCAGATCCTCCTCAGGTGTGTATTTCCACCAATGAGTGGAATGTATTAAGTTACAATGTAATATGCAAATACTATGGTGATAGTGTCTCTCACAGGCAGGTGGAGCGGGTACGTCTTTGGGGACATATGGTATAGTGGTTAAAACTCTGGAGTCCACCTGTCTGGGTTCAAATGTCTCATTCATCTCTCATTACCTCTGTGACCTTGACCAAGTTGTTTGATTGCATCATTTGTAAAATGGCAATCCTAATGGTAATTTTCACGTAGGGAGTGCTCACATCCCAGAGTTGGGAGGATTAAGGAAACTGATTCATGTGAAAGTGCTTAGAAAGTGTGCTGAGAGCATAGCAGGCTCTTAGTGGATATCAGTTGTTATGATGCAGCACGGAGCAGTGACAGGGTCCAAATGAGATCAGAGGCCCAATGTAACGTCATTTCAGCACAATGAAAGAGTGCCCGTTCCCTGGAATACATGGTGATGGCTCTGCAGGAATTTAAGAGAGCACATGTATGGTTTTACTTAGTCACTGACAAGGGGCTAAACGATGAACGGGGCAGGACACGGGCATTATGAAACTCTTTTTTACAGCAGAGATTGCTTTCCAAGGTACTGCCCCCTCTTAGGGCTGTTTTGAGACTTCAACTCTATTCCAGAGTCCTACAAACTGTGGTGAGTTTTTGAAACTGTGCTAAAAACAAAGATTATGGTTAATTGTTTCATGCCTTCTTCAGGTACTTCGCCTGACTTTTCATATGACTCAGCACTGTGACATTCTCCTGTTGCTTGCTGGTGCATTCCTCATTAGTTGATTGACCCATTTATCCAACAAACTTCTGGAATGTGTAATAATGATAATAATAGTAAATGCATACTCTGTGCCAGGAACTGTGAAAGAGACTTAAAACAAATCTTTCTCCCTCCTCAGAATGATATTTGCAGGAAGGAATGATAATGCCCATTTAACAGGTTAGGCTTAAGGAAGTGCCCATGTTTTATCCAAAGGCACATAGCTTGTAAAGTGCACAATTTGAACTTAGGCACAGGGCTTAAGCCAGTGCGCTGTGTTAAGCGACTGCTTTCCATCTCATTAGGCCCAGAATCAGGTGCTGGTGAAACAAAAATAAATGAGACAAAGCCCCCCAATGTGAAGGTCAGTTTGGGTCATTGATTGTATAGAAAGAAAGACACCCGAGCGTGGTATTAAAATAATGTTCAGATTGGTAAAAGCATGGCAAACGCATAGTAACTAATTGCTTTTTTCCCAAGCTTTGATCCAAATCTTGCCTTTTTTCCTTTTTATTCTCTCCTATGAAGACTTGCTTGTTTCATACTCCATTGGTTAGGGCTCTGATTGCAGAGAGGGAGTTGATACATCACTGGGTACAGGGTTGCAATGTACTAGAGGCCTGTATCCCAGATAATTTCCAGAGTCTTTCCACCGGTGGCATCTTATCTGAAGACAAAGTTAAGTAGTCATCTCAGATGCAGTAGAAGAGCTGAGAGGGTTATGGTGGGATAGTCTTTTTTTTTTTTTTTTTTTT
>NW_003852415.1:6875807-6886909 GCF_000181295.1 Otolemur garnettii | reverse complement strand
CTCCCAAGTAGCTGGGACTACAGGCATCCGCCACAACACCTGGCCATTTTTTGGTTGCAGCCATCATTGTTGTTTGGCGGGCCCTGGCTGGGGATTCGAACCCGCCACCTTAGGTGTATGTGGCTGGCACCCTAGCTGCTTGAGCCACAGGCGCTGAGCCTGGTGGGATAGTCTTTGAGCATTCATTACATCAAACCTTGTGGACTGTGCTCTATGTGACAACTCTGCATCTGGGCCCTTCATTTGTGCAAAGGAGGAGCCTCCCCTTACCCCAATAATATTTTCCTATTTCTACGTTTTCCCTACCTGGGTTCAGCCCTGAAGGAAAGGAGGACAGAAAGCCTCAATATTTCATGAAAGTGGACAATTTGCTTTTGGAGTCACATCTGGCACTGTGACCAGGAAATCTTTTGGAAAAAAAAAAGTTCTTGGTATTTCCTGCTTCTTTGCAGATAATGAATTCAGAATAGGATGACCTCCCCCAGCCAAGCTTAAAAAAAAATGTTTACCTACCCTTCTGTTTTCCAATCCAAACTGGTATGATAACATTCAGGAGGTCAACATTTGAAAATGGCTTTTGAAAAGGAAAACCACCCACACTCAAAAAACTATTTTCCTTCCTAGTAAATGTAATTTTAAATTTCAAAGGCAGGATTTAGGTCAGTGGTTTGGGTCATTTTTTATTTTACCCAAACTGGGCCACCCTTCCCGTATTGTGCAATCCAGAGGAATCAGAAAGATGTCAGGTAATAAAAATCCAGCAAGGGAGAAAAAAAAGAGAGAGAGAGAGAGAGAAGTTGGAACATATTCTTCCCAAAGTTGCCTGCCCTTAAATTCTGCTGACTTCAGGATTTGTACATTTGTAGTGAAGGACAGAATCTGGTCCATTGATTTTATTATTACTGAAGAAGAGGAGATTTTTCTGACTGTAAAGTGGAAAAAATATAACTTATGATTCAGATCCAGGCTGACAAGCTGAACAAGAGATGGAAACTTACCTGCCTGTGGCTTTTGAGTACAATGATATACAAGTGAGAGGAGGCCAGGAGCACCCACAGGTGACCGAGAGGTACTGGGGTCCAGTGTGACCTTTCCTTGCCTGCAGCATCCAAGGCATGTGTGTGCCTTCTCCAACAGGATCGGCAAGTGAAATCTATTATATGACATGGAAGCAAGATGAGATGCGGCGGGGCTGACTGGGCAAGTGACCTTTTCAATCTGTCAGTCTCCGTTATCCTCATAAATCATTTCAATGCAAGGTAGGAGCCAAGAAGACTAGTTTTCACCCTATACACAAAGCTTTAGCTTGCCAGTGCTGACACTTAACCTGGACTAATAACCTTTGAAGGATGATAAAAGTATGGATGAGAGGGGAAGATGATAGTCCTTTGAAAATACTTTGGTATTTTCCTTCTTGATTACTCCAAAATTGCTGTATTCACATTCAAATTTATACACTTTTTACTGCCTATCTTTACTTGACCCTTTGCTTTCATATAGATGTACTACTTCTCTGTATTAAGTGCCCCAGTGCTGTGGTCCTTTGGTTGACCAGTGAATGTATTTCAGATATGACTAAAATGATTCCAATTAATTGATGTGTATATTGTTAGTATTCGTATTGCTCTTAACATATAGACTCCCTAATAAATTGACTTTAGTGACTATGTTTCTCTTAATCATGCCAACTTTCTCTTTATGCAACTCTTCTTTTGGGGAGCTCTTCTATTTATTCAACAAACTTCACCCAGTGCTTGGTACCTAATATATATTCAATTAATGTTTGTTAAGTGGTTGAATAGCTTCTTATTCATGAAAGATGTTATATTTAAGCTGGGTTTCAAGAAATGAATGAAATTAAATAAGTGTTTAGTGGTGAGGGGAAGAAATGACAAGGGCAGAGAGGCAGAAATGACAAGGGCAGAAAGTACAGGCATGTGTTGCAGCGTGGACCCAATGCCTGGTCCTGGGAAGGCAATTAACAAATATGAGTAATAGTGTTAGGCAGTGAACGAAGAGAAAAATGAAGAAGTTATATCTCCTCCATGGTGCTGAAAATCTAACTAGGGAATTAGAGCTGTAAACACGTAATGGTAAATTTATTTGTTCAATAAATATTTGCTGAGTACCTACTATGTTAGTGTTCTCCAGAAAAAGACAGCAAATAGAATCTCTTTCTCTCAATGCATATATGTAAAGTGGGATTATGGAAGATGGTAAGACAGGATGTAGATCCAGGGAAGCATTGTTGATGCAGCCATAGGGAACCTTTGGGTTTTTTTTTCTTTCTTTTCTTCGATTTTTTTTTTTTTTTTCCTGAGACAGAGTCTCACTCTGTTACCCTGGATAGAGTGCCATGGTGTCATTATAGCTCATAGCAACCTCAAACTCTTAGGCTCAAGAGATCATCTTGCCTGAGTTTTTCTATTTTTAGAGATGGGGGTCTCGCTCTTGCTCAGCATGGTCTCAAACCTGTGAGCTCATGCAATCCACCTGCTCAGCCTCCCAGAGTGAGCCACCGGGATTACAGGTGTGAGCCACCTCACCCTGGCCTCCATGTTTTTTTCTTAGGGCTTTTGACTGATTGTATGAGGCCCAGATGGAGGGTCATCTGTTTAACTCAAAATCCAGTGATTTAAATGTTAATTTCATCTAAAAAATACCTTCAGAGAGACAGATTGATATTTGACCAAATAATCTGGTTACTGTGGCCTGGCTGAGGTGACACATAAAATTAACCATCATATCTAGTAAGTGGGAGCCCTTATCCTGGTATAAGACATATAACAGTGAACAAGAGTAATGGGAAAAATCCCCATGATTTGTTTATAACAAATATATAAAATTTATATTATTCCATATGGTAAATATTATGGAGAAAAATAAAATAAAGGGAGAAAGTGAGCTACAATTTTAAATAATGGTCAGACAAGTCCTCATTGAGAAGTTTCCATTTGAGTCAAGACCTTAAAGAGGTAAGGAGGTGACTGTACAGCTATCTGGGAGAGGAATAATCCAGGAGGAAGACAAGCAAGTGTAAACTTTAGGCAGGGAGTGCCTGTTGTACCTGAGAATCATTTGTTGGTAAATGCTTTACTATATATAAAATATAAGGAAGGAATGTAACATAGGTAGTAAGTAGAGCTAACTATTGAATTACTATGGAAGAAGAGATTATTTCCAACTGGCGCTTTCTTGGAATAGACCCCAATGCCTGCTACATAATTAATGGTACTTAATTCATGCTTTCTGAATGAATTAATGGTACCTTATTATACGGAAGAAGGAAAACTCCTCCTTTACCCCTGGAAGCTGAACTGAAACATTAACTCACAATAAGGCAGATTGATAAGAGAAAGAGATCACAAATCTATTTACCATGCACAGGGGCAGAATCCCAGAGTGATTACCCAATATTCTGGTGGGTTCCAGAAGTTTGAATAACCTCATCTTAGAGGGAAGGTAGGAAATGAGGAATACAGGTAATTCTGTTAAGGAGCAATAAATGGTTACTAGGGAGGATGAATAAATACTTGGGGGGAATGAATGGATGAGGAGGAAACAGATTGATTTGTAAATGAGTCTTTTGGAAACTAAAGTAACCTAAGAGACAAGTATCTTTAAAATGGGTTGAGTCAGATCTGGTTGCATTCTTGATGTTCTTTTCTGCAATATACTGGGATTACAGAAAGGGGAAGGAAAGATAATTGGTCTCCTTGATGGGTGCATCTGGTTTTTATAAAGGTAGAGGGAAATCTCTTCCAATGCCTGTTGATCTTTAAGAGATTTTCATTCAAATACTCTTACTATAAAGGAGTCATATTTTGAGGTGAAATTCCTTGCATTCCTTCATGATCATAGATGGCGCTGTATTTGGTCTGGAATTGGAAGGATAGGTAGAATTAAGTGAATACAAAGGAAAGAGCAAGAAGGGTAGCAGAGGGTACATGGTATTCAAATCTTTGTCATAGACACCAGTCCAGAATGACTGAGTCTTGAAGACGGCCTGGGAATGAGGAATGTAAGAAAGGCAAGTCTTAAAAAGAAGTTTGAAATCAGACTATGAGAGGCTTTGGATCTGGGTTACAGAGTGCATATAATTTCATAGCCAGTTTTTTTTTTTTTTATTAAATGATAGCTGTATACATTAATGCAAACATGGGGTACAGTGTAGTGCTTTCATATACAATTTGAAATATTTTCATCAAACTGGTCAACATAGACTTTGTGTCATTTACTTAGTTATTGTGTTGAAACATTTATACTCTAGTTCTAGAAAAGTTCACTTTTACCCTTGTTGGACAGTTTTTAAATATAATTTTTTTTTTTTGTTTTTTTAGAGACAGAGTCTCACTTTATCACTGGGTAGAGTGCCATGGCGTCACAGCTCACAGCAAGCTCCAACTCTTGCCTCAGCCTCCCATGTAGCCGGGAGCTCAGGCATCTGCCACAATGCCCAGCTATTTTTTTGTTGTTGCAGTTTGGCCAGGGCTGGGTTTGAAACCACCACCCTCGGTAAAGTGGGCTGGTGCTCTACCCGCTGAGCCACAGGTGCTCCCCTAAATATAAAATTTTTAAAGGACAGAAAAAGTGAAGTCATATTAATGATTTAGAAAAGTATTAGCCAAAGGAAATTTCTTTAAACACTTATTCTTAGGGTATCGGTAAATATTATATGGAAAAATAAACTTAATTTTAAATAAATTTGAGACAGGTTAAACGAAGTTAAACAATTTTGATTGCAATAACCCAAATAGCCTTTAATGTGCCAATATGGATTATAAAACTCAAAGAAGTAGATGTAATATGTGCTGTTTCCCAAATACTTTTGGCCACAGCAAGTTTATTTGATGGTACATCTGAAAGGACTAATCGATAGTTCATTGCACATATTTTACTGGAAAATGTGTTTTAGGAAGACAACACTTGAGAGAGATGTGTTGGACTGAAGGAGTGAAAAGAAGGAAAAAGAATAGAAAGTTGAAGGATAATGGCTGTGGGAAATAAGAAGGGCATGAGCTGGGACTGTAGCAGTATTATGGAATAAAGACTTTCAGAGGTGGAATTGCATGATTTGTCAATGAATTGGTTAGTGTTTGAAGGATGGGGTTCAGAAGTTATTAAAAGAAAAGAGTGGAAAAGCTTAATTCCTCAGAGAATGGAAAGACGGTGATACCCTCTGAGATATAGATGTAAGTTTGAGGAGGAAATGAATTTGAGAGACTTATGAAAAATAAACTCTGTTCAATTTCTAAACATTTGGGTATCTTTCTGTTGATAGGATTTAGTTTCATTGTGGTCAGAAACTATGTTTTGTGTAATTTCAATTCTTTTTAAATTTATCGACATTTCTCAAGTCCCTAAGTATAGTTTTTCAAGGTTATTGTGCCATGTGACTAGAAAATAATGTATATTCTTCTGTTGGGTGAAAGATCCCATTATGTCAATTTGATTAAGTTGGTGGATAGTGTTTTTCAAGTCTTCCTGTCTTTATTGATTTTCTGTTTTCTTGTTCCATCAATTACTAAGAGAAGAGCTTGGAACTACCTAAATAAAATTGTACATTTGCTTTGTTCTTTAATTTCTTTCGGTTTTGTGTATTTTGAAGAATTGCTGTTGGGTGCAGTCACATTTATAATTTTTATGCTTTTATGAAATGTTCCTATATATGCCTTAATATTCCTTGTGTTAAAGTATAGTTTTCCTGATATAGCCACTCTAATTGTCTTTTAATTAGTGTCTATGTGGTATCTCTTTTCTTATTGTTTTAATTATTTACCTATCTATGTCTTTTCTAGGTAAAATGGAGTCATATAGATAGACTGTAAATGAGTCTTGCTTTTATAGAACACAACAAATTCAATAATTTTTGCCTTTTAAAATTGATTTCAAATTAATATGACTGTACAAATGATTACATTACATTGTTTGCATTTGTTAGGTAAAGTTCAAGTTGTAGTTAAGCCCTTCACCCAGGGGATGTGCTATATACCCTTACATTGTGCCCATTAGGTGAAAACTTACCATCCCCCTCCCCCATGCTCGCCCCAACTTGAATTTGACTTTTTTTTCCCTCATGTGATGGTGTAATTATTAATCTATTGCTTTCATATTAGTATTGCATACATGACATACTTGCTTGTCCATTCTTGTGAAACTTTACTAAGGAGACTGTTCTTCAAAACCACCCAGGTAAATACAAAACATGTAAAGTCTTCGTCTTTTTTGTGTATAATATTCCATGTATACATATACCACAGTCTGTTAATCCATTCATGAGTTGATGGGCACCTGGGTTGATTCCACATCTTGGCAATTGTGAATTGAGCTGTGATTAACATTCTAGTACAAATGTTCTTATGGGAAAGTGATTTTTATCCTTCTGTGTAGATACCTCATAATGAGAGTACAGGATCAAATTCAACGTATATTTTTAGCTCTTTAAGGATTCTCTATATTTCTTTCCAAGGAGGCTATATTAGTTTGTAGTCCCACAAGGAGCGTAGAAGTGTTTCCTTCTCTCCACATCCATGCTAGTATCTATAGTTTTGGGACGTTGTGATATGGTTTTGACTTTTAATTGGGGTATTTATACCATTTATATTGAATGTAATAACTGGCATATTTAAGTTTGCTATATTTCTATTTATCTTCCATTTTCCCCATATACTTTAGTTCCCCCTTTCCTCTCTTTCTACTTTGTTTTTTATTCAATTATTATTTCCGCTGTGTACTTATTAGTTATACCTTTTAAAAATACTTTTCAAGATTGCCCTAAGGTTTAAAATATAAAGCTATGAATAACAACTGTAACTTTTAACAGTCTGCATTGAGATCATATTACAGTATTTTACATACTGTGTAAGAATGTTTCAAGATTATGCCTCATCTTGTCTCTCCAATAATTTGTTATAATGTTTTTATTCATTTTACTACTATATGTTACAAGTCCTGCAAGACATTATCTTTGGTTTAAATGGTTATCTATTTTTAAAGCAATTTTTAAACATATAGCAACTGTTTAGAAAAAATATTCTGCTGCTCTTAATTTTTTGATGTGGATTTATTTTTCCAACTGGTATCATACCTGTTTGATACAAAAATTTCCTCTAAATTTTTTTGAGCATGTATCTGTTGACAATTATTTCCACTTTCATTCATATGAAAAAAGACTTTACTTTGCCTCTTTATTGAAAAACATGCTCTCTGAGTGTAGAATTTTGGGTGAACTTTTTTTTGTTCTGTTTAGGTTTTTAAAACTGATGCCCTCTAATGCCTTTGGACTTGCATAATTTCTAATGAAATGTCTGGTGTAATTCTTATGTTTGTTCCTCCATATGTACAAGTTTGGACAATTCAGTTTGTGAATTCATCCTAGAAAAAGTGCCACATACCTCATGGTTGAATATCCCTGTGGTCACCAGATGGCCAACAAGAATACTTTAAAGTGGTACTTTTTCTAGGACAAGTTCATGAACTTAATTGTCTAACCTTGTATATTTCTTTTTTCTGTGGCTACCTCAAAATTGTCTCTTTATCTTTGCTTTTCATATGTTAATATTTGACCATGGTGTGTATAGGAGTGTCTTTTCATATTTATACAGTGTAGAATTCTTTGAGCTCAATCTCTACATTTTTGGTTATCTCTTATTAATTTTAAAAAATTGTTAGCCATATGTCTTTAAAGATTTTTAATGCTCCATTCTCTTTCTTCACCTTCTTTGACCTTAACACATTAACTTCCTTGTGAGGTATATTTAACTTACTCTCATTTTGAGCCTGGGGCCTCATGAAGCATATATAACTCACACATCTCTTGACCTATCTTGACTTTAAAAAACACCATGAAAAACACCACGGAAAATGTGTCAGTCTTTAGTAATATTTATGTTAGACTATTTGATGTTATCCACCAGCTTCCAAATCCTGTGTTTTGTGCCTTTTTAAAAATCATTACACTGAGAATTTTATGAGAATGATGATGTTCTTATTATGATGACATGGTCTGAGTATCTTTGTTTAACTTATTCCCTGTTCACATTCCCATTTGACAAACGATAATAATGAGAAGGGAAACTCCTTGTCACAAGTGAAAATTTGGGTTTAATGTGCCAGGAACCTCAAGTATGTTTTATTTTTACTTTTTGTAAAGGAGAGACTGATTGAGGTAGTAAGCACCAGGATATTTTTCCATCAGGCTTTTCCTTACTTGTGGTGACTTATAGGATAGCTGGCCCTTTCCTTAGAGTGGTGTGTCCTTGGGATGATTGAGCTTTGGAGTAATCAAGAAGCATGAGGAGTGGTGCATAAATTTCACCCCAGTAAAATCTCTGAGATGTATCAAGCATAAGCCATAAGCACCTCCCCCTGCCATGATGCTTGTAACCTGTGCCCGACAGTCACAGCCTACTGAATGAAGCAGGCTCATCTGAAGTTGATACCTTGCAGGGGCAATCACTTCAGTTAAAAAACCCAAACTCTTCTGTTAGCTTCCAGCTTTTCTAAGGAACATGAAAAATGAATTTGAAAACACATGAGTAAAACTCACTATTAAGGGAGACTTCAGCTATATGTGAGAAATTCTGACAAACTTCATGGAAAAATTTAATTCTTACGAGAGAAAATATTTAAAAAATGGAGAATAGTTCTAAGCTATCGAAACTAGGAATATCAGAAAAAGAGTATAGATAGATAACAGTGAAATATAAAGAGAAGAAATTTTCATTGGATGAGCACTGGAGTCCTCAAGTTCAGGCAAAGTAAACAAAAAGAAACAGCACCTAGAGTCAACGTATCTTAATTCTTAGAAAGAAAACACCTGTGAACATTCAGGCAGAGAAAACTAGTTATAAATGAATTATGTCTTTCTTACAATATTAATTTCTAGTACATAATCATCAGATTTTGAGGAATAAAACCTAATTTACGATACTATACTCAGGCAACCTGGTGTTCATATCACATATATGGCACAAGAGAAAAAAGAAAGAAATTCTCAGAAAGTCCAGGTTCAAAGTATTTATTTTAAAGGCAGGTTTTTTTGTTTTCTTTTTTCTTTTTAAATCGTCAAAGGAAAGATGATAGGTCTATGCTTTGGAACAGAACTTAGAATAAGATAAATATCTTTCCAATTTGTTTTATTAAGCTAGGAATTCCTGAGATGAAACCTTGCAAACGTAGCAGGCATTTGCACCTACGCAGTCAAATCTGAGCATCAATCTCATAAATACAATGTCAAAAAAGTTCTAGTAAAACATTAACACATAGAAACTGAAATTATATTATTAGAAGACTGGATCAGTGAACAATTTTTTCTGTTTTGGTAATATGAGAATAGCTTAACATTTTGAGATAGATTGGTATTTAAATCTAAGAAGAAAAAATATTCTTTTGGTTTGGCGTTTTGCACCATGCTTTGGCTGGGAATCTTGGAGCTGATGCTATGACACTTGAATTAGTTTTAGTAGAAGAGAAATGGAGGAGCTATTAGGAACATTAAGGATGAATTCAGGAAGGCCTGAGACCATGGAAAACTTGCCTGCTGTCTATGCTATTTTCCAAGGAGAGGTTGCTATGGTGACAGACTATGGAGCCTTTATCAAAATCCCAGGTTGTTGGAAGCAACCTGGTCCATCAAACTCATATGTCATCCTGTTGGGTGGATAGGCCCTCCGAGATAGTAGATGTTGGAGACAAAGTATGGGTGAAGCTTATTGGCCAAGAGATGAACAACGATAGGATAAATGTATCCCTCTCCATGAAAGTTGTCAACCAAAGGCCTGGGAAAGACCTTGATCCCAACAATGTTATCATTGAGCAAGAAGAGAGAAGGAGATGTTCCTGCCAGGATTACACTGGGCAGAAGATCACTCTGGAGGCTGTCCTGAGCACTACCTGCGAGAAGTGTGGTTGTCAAGGCCCCTGTGCAAAAGACTGCTTCATGCAACCGGTGGGACCAAATACTCTCTGATACTTGATGAGGAAGAAGAGAAGGAAGAGGCAAAGTCAGCAGAGTTTGAGAAGCCTGACCCCATGAAGAATTCTAAAAAAAGAAAGAAGGAAAGAAGATCAAGAAACATAGAGACAGGAAGCCATCTGACTCTGACAGCTCAGACTCTGAGAGTTATACAGGCAAGAGGTGAAGGCACACATCAAAAGACAGCAAGGCAGCAAAGAAGACGAAAAAGAAGCAGCATAAGAACAAGCACAAGGAGTGAGAGAGGCAGAGGGTGGTTGTGACCTTCAAAGCCCTGGATCCTAGAAAGACTCAATAGTGAGAATATGGCTTCCCACCCTATAAACTTCACTCCCATGGGAGATGGCTTCCCCTCATACAACAGGCAGGTTTGGGAACCAGAGTTCAAAAGCAGCTGCCTGAATGGGTTGTTTCCTTATCATTCCTGGTCCCTTTGGCAGTGACCCCTGCATTTCACACATTCATTCATCCAACTTCCTTCATTCAGCAGGAGGTCCTAGTACCTTCTTCACGTGTCACTGCCAGAACTGGATTCCTGCATAGGAGTCCAGGCTAGAGCCACAGGGACTACTGTATAGGTAAGTCTGGCTGTAGTTGGAGAACAGAATGATTGGCCCCTTCCTGTTGGTCTTCTTGGGCTGATTGGTGGGTATTCTCTGTCACATCCAACATGGGGGCAGAGGGAGAATGTGTTAAGAAGTGGTGCTTAACTCTTTTCCTTCCCTCAACTTGGTTCTACTGCGCTAGAAGTGACAGCCCATGGCTACAGCCAGAAAATGATCATTTGCAGTGCAACTTAGCTAGTATATGACATTCCAGTGGACCACTGAACCAGACAGCTGAAACCCAGATCATTGTTCACTTTGTATTTACTGCTATGTGAGTCAGTTGATCCTACTCCAGCTATCTGCTTAAATTCCTGGCACTAAATGGAAGTGTGTTTGGTTTTAAACTTACTGAAAATTCTTACACCTAAAAAACCAAATTCTTTTCTTAGTATATGCAAAAAAAATTATTTGATACAATGTAATATCTCATCTTGATCCTATCTATGGAGCATATTGTAAGGGTACAAGTCAAATCTACCAAGTATAGAACATAAATGTCTTCTTTTTTTTTTTTTTTT
>NW_003852415.1:6862301-6875602 GCF_000181295.1 Otolemur garnettii | reverse complement strand
GAACCCGCCGCCTTAGGTGTATGTGGCTGGCGCCTTAGCCGCTTGAGCCACAGGCGCCAAGCCAGAACATAAATGTCTTAACACAATAATTAAGTAAATGAGGTGAAAGCTATATTAATTATTTTGATATAATCATTCCAAATTATATCAGAAAATCAACACATTGAACCCCACAAAAGCATAAATGTATTCACGATCTATGTGTACATAACTTAATAAAAGGAAAAAAAAGAGTAAAAATGTTGGTAATCTCTGATAGAAGAAAACTTTCTTAGCATAGTAACATTGTCAGTTTGAAATGAATGGAAACGTGATATAATCGTGAAAAGCTAAAATTATCATTAAAGTTGGGAATAAAACAATGCCACCAGTTATTATTAATTATTTGGTATTGGTTTTAAAGTTACTGGATAGAATGAGATAGACAAAAACCAATGAGCTATAGATATTAGAATGAAGGAGACACAATTACCATTATTTGTAGATTGTATAGAAGACTAAAGAGAATCAACTTGAAAGCTATTAGAACTAACAAGATAAATAAGGTAGCCTGTTAAATATGTATGTATTGCTGGGCTTCCTACATGTTCATATTTTATAAATGTGAAAACATAGTAGAAGACCATTTCTTTATTAATAACACAATTTGAAAATGCTTAGGAATAAGGTTATTAAAAAATGGATATAATCTCCATGAAGATAATACATAAACTTTACTAGGTGACTTGAAAGAAAACCAATGGAAGACTATCCCATTTTTTGCAGAAGGATGTAGTTCTATGGAATAGTGTTTATATTTAGTTGAAATTGGCAAGACTCAGACATTTCTATACAGTATGGTTTCAAATATTAATTGGCTTAAGAAAAAGCCTGCAGAAAACAGACCAAATGTCAACAGTGATTATCTCTGTTTTATAGAATGTTGGGTTATTGGCATGATTTTTTTCCTCTAATAGAATTTTCACAACTTTAGAGTCAATCAGCAACCATTCTTTAAAAAAGGTGATAATATTATTAGTTTTAGGCATATAAAAATTTTAGCTAAAGTCTGTCAAGCTGTAGTCTGTTATCATTTCAGTAGATTTCCCTTGGAGTATTTGTTTCAAAAGTCTGACTCCTGAATCACATATCACACCCATTGAATCAGACTATACTGATGTGTATTTTAAACACTTTGGGTGATTCTTGTGCCTACTAAAATTTTAGAATAACTAGGTGAAGGCCCTTCTTCAGCTTGTGCACAAAGAAGGCATTTTGTAGAGAAGAGAAAAAAATTGTGGGACCTCTGTGATTCTAGTTTTGCTGGGCATAAGTGGGTTCAGATTCAAAGCTGAAAGTTGCCAAGAGGGTGAAATGAGTCTTAATAGTTGCTAAGTCACTTCTCTTCATACTTGGTACAGCAAAGAGCAAAGTCCTTACCAGGAGCTCATGAGCTAGAGACAGGCTGTCATTGTTCTGGAAACTCTCATTGCTCGACAGAAACTGTATGTCATGTCCAACACTCCATCCCAGCACCTAGCTCGGTGTCCAGAACATTCCAGAAGACTGGTAAATATCTGTTTAAGAAAAGGACCCCTATAAGTTGACCTGTCAGGTGTGAGTGAAACCCTAGGGCACTAAGGAAATCATCTGAGAGCCAGATCTGGGCCTCTTGCCTCTCCTCCCACGTTACTCTTCTTTTCCTCATAACCTGATAATGAACCCAAGATTTCAGAGAAATCAGAAGATGCTCATTGTTAGGAAATTCTGGGGATCTCTTATCTTAGAGACATGTGGGAAATTGTTGAAGCCTGAATTCTGATGTGCAGTGGTTTTGGTTTCAGTACCAAAGAATACTTGGTTTAGAAAATAGATGAATGCACTCTTTATGTCCTAATAGTGTACCTAATTGTTTATAAAGATACTAAAGTACATTTCCTTTGGTAGGGATAAATGCTAAAGATAACATTTTTAAAGGTGGAAGTGTGTCTCCTGTGAAGTTGTCTCTTAACTGCAAAATATCTTGCTTTACTTTGCTATTGCTGCTGTAATAAATTGCCACAAATTTAGTTTAAAATAGCACCAATTTATTATTTTATGTCTTTGTAGATACAAGTCTGACACAAATGTCTATGGGCTAAAAACAAAGGTGTTGGCAAGGGGCAAGGGAAGGATTTATTACTTCGTTTTTTTATTTGTTTGTTTTTCCATTTTCTGGAGAGCACCTGCATTCCTTAGCTCATGGTCCCTTCTTTTTTTTAAGCCAGTAACAGTGCATCTTTCAGACCATTCTTTTGTACTCTCTCATCTCCCTCTCTAGCTTTAATCTCAGTTGGTAAAAGTTCTCCTATTTTCAATAGTCATGTGATAATAATCTAATCTAATCTAATATTAAATAATGTAGGATAATCTCACTGTCTAAGAGTCCTTCACCCTGAGCATCTAGGCAAAGTCCCTTCTGCCCTGTAAGGTGCCATATTCACAGGTTCTAGGGATGAAAATGTGGACGTTTAGGAGAGTCATTATTTCACCTATCACAGATCCCATAGGATGCCTACATTTTAGGAAGGTTTTGGGATATGGGTGATTGAAGAAATGCTTCTTTTCCGTAGAAACAGAGTGTCTCTGTCCTGCAACTAAATCAGACAAATGTTCATGCTGGTTGCAATGCCAGAGGTTGCAAAGAATTTACTGCTTTAAGAGGAAAGTGACTGAAGGCTTTATTTGTAAACATGATGCTGCATTTGACCTAAAAATGTTGAACTGAGATTCTGGTCTTAACATGAGGATTTGACAGAGAAATAACTGTTTTCACATAAACCCGTGTGCTACTTACTTCAGTTACAGAACCTGCCACTTTGGTCTCTACTAGGGTAGTGGCATCTGAGTTGATGTTATTTGGAGTTTATGGACATTTGGACAGTGGGGGACTGAAATTGTCAGATTTTGGAGTTAGACATTCTCTCTCATTGGAAATAAATCACTGTGATTGTATTTGTTAACGAAAAGTGAAGGCAAGAAAAGATGTCAGGATGCAATGTTACTGATGTATATTAATGATGATTGTAAGACAAAACAAATAGGGAGGACTCTGAGCGAGATTGTTAGAATTTAATTAAGACACAGGAAAGGGGTCAGCTGGTGTATTTGCAGTCACTGTATGTCAGTTATTTGCAGAGGAACATTAATAATCTGAGGAGAGTGTGATCTATATTTGCCTGAGTATATAAATAATAAAGTCCTTTTGCCAAAAGTTAAAACTGTTTATAGCCTGTGGAGAATTTCATAGTAACTATTTTTGTCCTATCATTTCTCTGTATCTTATGTAAACATCACTCGAAGGGGATTATCTGCAAGCAGGAATTAGTTAGCAGTAAAAATACGATGTACTCATCAAGCTATCAACAAGATATCATTTTCCAAATTGACATGCTGTCCAGGGCCTTCGTGACTGCAAAGATACCATAACGTCAAAAGGGGTATATGCTACGTGATCCAAACATCCTTTCTTTCTACACAAATCTCTCTTGACAAGTGGAATCTCCACTTGTGTGTAGGTGGGGAGAGGGGGGTGTCTCTTCCTGCCAATGAACAGCTGATTTCCCCATAAATCATTGAGAGCCTTATTTTATATTCCTGAATATTTAGGCTGTGGAACCAGCTGTTAATATGGGTATCTGCTTCCAATACTAGTCAAGAGAGAAGCAGTGATTTAGGGCTAGGAGTGGGAAAAATAGGAGTTGAAGGGCCTCGCATGTTTTTGCTGCCTGCTGAAGTCTTGGGGCCCTGGGTCTCTGTTTCCTTAGCCTGGGGGTGAAAGACCATGGAATGTGATGGTTGGCAGTGAGGCCCCGATCAAGAAGCCTAGTTTCAGATCCATACTCCATACTCGTACTCTGCCACTTTCAAATCATGTGATTTGGGGAATGTCACACAATCTCTAAGGACTTCTATTTCTTCATTTATGAAAAAGGGGATAAAATGGTACCCGTTCATAGGAGCATTGAAAAAATTAAGTCATTTGGTGTATGTAGAGTGCACAGAATAGTAACACACACAGAACACAAAACAAGTTACCATTGACTTAGTAACATGCTTTGAGGAGAGCTTGCTGTTTCAAAGATGGTCTAGCAAATGACTTGAACAGTAAAAAAGTATCCTCACTCTTGGGATTTTAATACCCCCCATTCTTTTTTCTTTTCTTTCTTTCTTTTTTTGAGACGGAGTCTCACTGCTGTCCTGGGTAGAGTACGATGGTGTCATAGCTCAAACTCTTGGTCTCAAGCAATCCTCCTACCTGAGCCTCTTGAGTAGCTGAGAGTACAACTACCCACCACAACACCCAGCAAGTTGTTTTTTCTTTTATTTTTGGTAGAGACAGGGTCTCACTCTTGCTCAGGGTGGTCTCAAACTCCTGGGCTCAAGTGATCGCCTGCCTCCCCCTCCCAGATTATTAGGATTAAAGGCGTGAGCCCTGAGGAAATATTAAAGAGATACAGTACAGTCTCCCCTTCAGAAAGGGGAGTAATCACAGGAATATGCCTGCTTCCTACCTCTTTTTAAAATTACACCAGTAATATAGAGCTGGAACTAGGGTGAGATAAGGCACTAGACTTAAACACCAAAATAACAACCTGAAATAGGTAATATTTTAATATATTAATAAAATCAAAATTAATACAAAGAATCCATAATGAAAAAAATTTCAAAATTGTGAATAAAGATAAGCTCAGCATTACTGACTTTTCCTTTGATTTTTCCAACTTCCAATATGGCTTCACATAACACTGGAGGAATATGTACACTAATATTATCCATTTAAAAATCCAAATTTTTCAGAAATATGTGAATAACAGTAATGGTTTCAACATCAATATAATGATATGCTAGCCACCATGCAAACTGTTGTAAATAAAGTAACTCAATTAATACAGATAATAGCCATTTACTTATCATTAGACTGAAATTAAGTGACTTGTGCCAGGCTAGTGATGGAGGTAGCTGAGATTCAAAAGTAGCAGTCTGATCATAGACTCAGCGTTCTGTAATCTAAACAGCTCCAGAAGTGTCCTTTATATGCTTCGGGACTACCCAGCCTAATTGTTGCAGGTGCCGGCTAATGACGCAGACTTCTGGGCATAATCCTGGATCAGTCTTTCATGCTGAGGCTTGGAAATCTGCATTGAATGGGCTCCCATTCCCCTCACTCACTTTCCCTCCCCACAATCCCATTCTGCCTGAAATTCACCACTGTAAAACCTTTGTTTATCCTCTTCACCTTCACATGAATTGGTTTCCACTTGTACTCCTAACTTCAGGAAGGAAGGTCTGTAAATATAATGCCTTTTGGTCATCTTTGCTGCGAAAGGGAATCCCCTTAACAGCACACCTCAATGCCCTTTTACTTTACAATCACGTCTCCTTTTTAATGGAAGCATTTACTGTTGATCAATCAAAGGTTTCTTTCTTTCTCGAGGGTAGTACTATGACCATTAATAGTTAATATAATTGTTGATACAGCTGGATTTAAATCTATTATCTTTCTACTTGTTTTCTATAGGAAAACAGTTAATACCTTCTCTATTTTTGTTCTTTTCTCTTTTCCTATTTTTTAGATTAAATATGTTTTAAAATTCTATAAGATCTCCACTATTGACTAGATAGCTATACTTTTCAAAAGAGTAGTTATTCCTAAGGCTTATGTATTTTAAACTTATCATAGTCTTATTCAAATCATGTAATCCGTAGTACCTCTACACAGATGTTTAGGATGTCTGCTGGAGTATATCTTCATCTCCCTGTCCTTTATGTCATTATCTGTTACTGTCACACATTTTACTTCGATCTGTGTTATAAAGCCTATACTACATTGTTATTAATATTATTCTGAACAGTCAATTATCTGTCAGAGATTTTTAAAATGCAAAAATATTTTTAAAATATGTACTCACCTATTTACCTTTTCATTTTTGTATTTTTGTATTAAGTCATTTGTACATAGATCATAAATACATTTATGCCATTCTAGGATTCAATGTGTTGATCATTTGTACAAATTAGAATGCTTACATCCTACATATTTAACATTACTGGTGCTCTTCACATCTTTGTGTAAATTTGCATTTCTATATGGCATCATTTATTTATTTATTTTTTTGCATGAAGAACTTCTGCATAATATTTTTCAGCTCTTGGTGGTCCGAAAAAGTCTTTTATTCTCCCTCATTTTTGACATGCAGGGTTTCCATAATGTTCATGTGCAATTTAAAATAGTTTGACATAGTACATTGCACACATGCACATGAACTTTATGGACACTCTTTGATAGCATTTTTATTTCAACACATTAAAGATGTCTTTTTTATTGTCTTCTTATGTGCATAGTTTCTCGTGGGAAGTATGCTGTTATTCTTACCTTCAGTTCTATATGTGATCCTTTTCCTCACTGGATTTTTAGAGATTTTTTTTCTTTATTGTTTTTTTAGCAATTCGAATGTGATGTGACTCAGACTGTTTTTCTTCATGTTTATCTTGGGATGTGTTGAATGTCATGAATCCATGGCTTTATAGGTGTCATTGCGTTTGAAAATTTTTTCTGCCATTACTTAAAACTTATTTTTCCTTCTCTTTCTTGTAGGTTAGGCAACTTGATAGCGTCCCACAAGTCACTTACGTTCTATTCATATTTTATAGACTTTTTGATCCTTGTGTTTTACTTGGGATATTTTTTCTTATTGCTGTTTTCAAGCTCACTAGTCTTTTCTTGTGCAGTGTCTAATCTGTAGTTAATCTCATCCAGTTCTATTGCCATGTCAGATTTTTTTGGTTACACTTTTGTTCTAAGTATATAGTTTTTACCCTTACATTCTTGAGCATATCAAACATGTTTATAGTAGCTATTTTAACTTTTTTTCCTTCAGACAGAATCTCACTCTGAGATTAGGTTAGAATGCTGTGACATCAGCCTAGCTCATAGCAACTGCAAATTCTTGGATTCAAGTGATCCTCTTGCCACAGCCTCCCAAGTACCTGGGACTACAGGCACCTGCTGCAACACCCAGTTAATTTTTTTCTATTTTTAATAAAGACAGGTCTCACTTTTGCTCAGGCTGGTCTTGAAATCCTGAGCTCAGGTAATCCTCTTGCCTTGGCCTCCCAGAGTTTTTAAATTACAGGTGTGAGCCATGGTGCCCAGCCTATAGTAGCTGTTTTAATATCCTTGTTTACAAATTCTGTCATCTTTTCATTTCTGTGTCTATTTATCTAGATTGAATTCTTTTCCCTAAAGTGGGTCATACTTTCACACTTTTGTGCATGCCTGAGAAGTTTTGACTAGTTGCCAACATTGTGAGTTTTATGTACTCAGGTGCTGAATTTGTTTTATTTTTTACAATAATGTTTGGCTTTGTTAGGCTTTATTATAGGTTGCAGTTAAATTATTTAGAATCAATATGACCCTCTTGAGTGTTGCTTTTAAGTTTTGTTAGGGCAGAACCAAAGAGCATCTTTAGTCTAAGCCTAATTCACCCACATTTCTAAGTCAGTACAGTGCTGAGGACTCTACCAAATTGAATCTAGAGGAAGTCCTTAGATTTAGTTCAATTGGAACAGAATTATTTTTAGCCCAACATGAGTTTCAGAAATTCTAGGGGTGGGGGAGGGTTTGTTTGTTACTTGTTTTGTTTTGAGACAAGGTTTTGTACTGTTGCTTAGGCTAGAGTGCAATGGTGTCATCATAGCTCACTGTAACCACAGCTCACTGTTGCTTTGGCTAGAGTGCAGTGGTGTGATCACAGCTCACTGTAACCAGCAGTCTTCCTGCCTGAGCCCCCTAGGTAACTGGGACTATAGGCTTGCACCACCATGCCTGGCTAATTTTTAGTTTTTTGTAGAGACAGTGTCACACTGTCGAGGCTGTTCTTAACTCATGGCCTCAAGTAATCCTCCTTCTTGGCCTTGCAACATAGCCGAACAATGGAGCCACCGTGCCTGGTCAGAAATAGTTTGCCTTCTCTTTTCATTGGTCTTGGATAGTTCCCCTCATACACATGCACAAACTCAAGGGCACTTCCTTTTCAGGTCTCTGGAGGTCTTTCTCTGTGTCATGCTCCCTCTCACTCTAGCTGTGTTTGCTTCCTTGAATTCCAAACTCTTGTCTCCTAACCTTAGAAAGACCTCTGATGATTTGGGTTTCCCTCCTTCACACTACAAGTTTCCTGTGTCCAGCCTGGAAACTCTTTGAGGCAATCAGAGGACTCAATTTATTTGTTTCATTTCTTTCAGAAATCAACTGTCCTGAGTTGCCAGTTGTCAAATATTTGAATACCATTTTCCCCCCATACTTTTCCCATAGTTTTGTAGTTGTTTATGGTAGAAGATAAATCTGGTCTCCATTGCTTCATCATAAGTGGAATTAGAAGCTCTTTTATGAGTAACATTATTTAAACATTAAGGCATATGTATTTTTTAATCTTTACCACAGTCTTTCCATCCACACAGAGTAGAAAAACTGAGGCAGACAAAGAAAATAAATAATGTTTATTTATTAAATAACCCTCTCAATCATATAGGTTGAGAGCATTGGCTAAGAAGCAAACAATTAGATTATCCTGGGTTCAAATATTGGCTTCTCCACTAATTAGCTATATGAATTCTATTTCCATTTCAATATCTATGATGATTAGGATGATAATAATATTTAATTCATATTGCTATATTGTAGACTTAATACATGTATAAGCCTATAATGTAGGCTTAATACATGTCAGGTGCTCAAAACAGTGCTTGGCAAACAGTAAATTCTCAGTAAATGTCAGTTATTTTTATTTCCAAAATCACTTGTCTTGTGATGGGATAGGATCAGAAATGAGGTCTCTCTAGCTCTAAAGTTAATGTGTTTTCCACTATTTCATGCTACTTCTGAACAGCTTCTGAATATGCTATTATCAAAGCAGTTGATGAAATCTGGTTATGAAGCCTTTGGCTGGGGGAGGTGGTTCACACCTGTAATCCTAGCACTCTGGGAGACTGAGGTGGGTGGATCATTTGAGCTCAGAAGTTCAAGAACAACCAAAGCAAGAGCAAGACCCTATCTCTACTAAAAATAGAAAAACTAGCCAGGCATTATGGTGGATGCCTATAGTCCTAGCTACTTGGGAGGCTGAGTAACAAAGATCACTTGAGCCCAAGAGTTTGGGGCTGCTGTGAACTATGATGCCCTGGTACTGTACTCAGGGTGATGGAGTGAGACTCTGTCTCAAAAAACATGTTTTTGATAGTTTTTCATTAGCATATATACATTGAGTATATTTAGTTCTGAAGTATTTAAATAATAGAACTAGCTCTTTATGATATAAAGTTACCCCTCAGGGATTCAAGTCAATTTAGGGGCAGTGACTTTGGTCTGAGAATATGAAAACTAAAGCTGAAGTGTTCCAAATGTCTCTGTGGCTGCCTACAGAAGGCCAGTGCTTTGGCCTTCACAAGTATCTTGGGTATCTCATTTGTATCCTCTTCTAGTTCAGGTCACTCTTTTGCCTTATACCCAGATTATAACAATTCAGCTCAAATTCAACTTACAGCCCACATGAATATTTTGGATGGCATCCTTGCCTGAATCATGATGCCTGTTGGGGCTGGACAGTTTTCTGTAATTTCCTTTCAGGTTGAAGAACCTATGAAGGACCAAAATGATTATCTCTTTCAGGAGGTCATATTTCTATTTAGATGTCTTGAGAACATAGTGACAAAGACATTGGACCTTTTCTCTTTGTTGAAGAAAAAGACAGAGAGGGAGAGAGAGAGATTTTACCTTAAACTTATTTGTTAAGACTAAGACTTGCTGGTGAATTCAATGTTGAAAACCCCTATAAAAGCCCCCAGTACACTCTGAAGGGAAGTCACTGGAGGATTATAGAATTAGCTTTCTTCTTTTTCTTTTCTTTTCTTTTTTTTTTTTTCCCTACCAGCTTGTCTACATTGTTAATCTGTTAAAATGACTCTGTTGTTTTCTTACCAACACGGTCTTCTTTTTACGGAATTCTTTTCAGTTGATGTGTCTTTTCTATCAAAAGGATATTTTTTTTCCTAAAGACCAATCTGTTTTTCTTATAATCTGGGGTCACTTCAGGCCTTTAAGGGTTTAACTTTTTCTTTTAATTTCTTCATTTTTTGTGTGTCTCTGTCATTTCCCTTTATGATTACATCTGAATGGAATTTCTTCACTTTGATTATAAGTCACCATAAGTCACCAGGGTTCTTCATAACTTGCTCCCCAAGCAATGAGGAGCAGCTGGTTCTTCCAGGAGGCAGGGAGGCATTGACATGGTTCTGTCTCCCCTGTGCTGGGAAGTCCTGTTAGGAATGGACCCCGTGTTTAAATGTAAATTCCTTTGTTTGTTTATCTGCAGTTGCGTGCCTGACCTTAGCTAAGTGAAACCCGATGAAAGAAGGGAGACTCACATCACCATCCACTCTTTGTTTTCTTGGCCCACTAAGTACATTTCCCTAAGTCTGGCATTTCATTTTAAATTTTATTTGGAGTACTTTTTCTTTCTGTTGCTTATTTAAAAACAAATGCATTCTAAGCTCTTTTGAGTTTACAAACACAGCTTTTCCCAATGTCTAACTCTGTGATATAGGAAGAAAAGTTTTGTGTTTTTAGAATTATTTTCCTCTTAGAATAGTGGAAATGATGGGTGTTTAAATAATCAAAGCTATCATCTTGATTGAAAAATACACTACAAAAGCGTCATTGGACAATAAAGGTTCTTGTCTTCACTACTTACCCTTGATTTGCAAAGAAATGATCTTTCAGTAGGTTAAATTCTCTGGTGACCCATCTGAAGTAAAGTCACTCATTCTCTAAATGCCAATCAATGTTTGCATAGGTGGAGTCAGCCATCAAATTGCCACAAAATGTCAAAGTTTATAATGTTACCCTCATCACATGCTACTGTCACTGCCCCCTTCTCAGGGATGTGCTTCTCCACACATTTGAAGTAGAGTTGTTAAATTATAAATATTTTATAGATTCATGAAGGATTGGATTCAAATCTGAAGCACTTTCTAGAAGAAGGGTTCATTTTGTTTCCCTGTGTTCCTACAGGCCTACCTGGGTTTTATAGGTACATATAACCACCGAGGAAGTTAGAATAAATAGATACGGAAAATAAAAGATCTTATAACCGAAGTTCTCAATCTGATGTCGCAAGTCACTATATTCATCCTAGTGAAGAAACGCTTCTTCACTTTCTAGTGATAGTTTATTTCCAACTTTATGTCCTATCTATAGCAATTCTCTTGTTGGAACACCAGAATACCTGTGGATCTTTTTAAAAAATACTGATGTCTAAGCCCTACCAAAGATGTCCTAAAAACAAATTTTTTGGTAAGCTTCACAAGTGATTCTGATACACACCCAAGACTGCACTCAAAAAAAATTTCATTTCAAGCAGCTCTACTTTTCCTATTTATACTTTTTAGAATTCTTAGGAGGAATAGTCAATTAATAATCAACTGAAAAAATTCTGGAACATGCAGGTAGTTTTTTTCCAAATAGACATTTTTACAAAATGGATTTTAAGAAAGAGTTGTTATTCAGTGAGAATGTCTCTTCTTTCTTTGACAATCTTTATACTTGAAATATAAATAATAACTGCTACCACCTCTCTTTAATTGGGGGTCTGCTTTATCATTTACTGTGAGGGTGCTTTTCCTTCAATAGCTATTTGGTCTTCACACTTATCCTTCCAGGCAATAGAACCACGCCCACTGTACAGATGAGACAATTTGGCCTTAAGCATTAGATTGATTATCCAAAAGCCAGGATTTAAGTTTGTGAATACCTAACTTCAAAAATCCGTTCTTTGTTATATCATCCACCTTCTTTATTTCTTTGCACTCTTCCTAACTTTTCCCTCTCAGCTCCCTCCCTGAACACTATGAACTAAAATAAAAACTTAAGACCCCCCAGCTGGCTGAATGGATTTCCTCTTGGCCAAGGGGACCCCATAAATATCCTAAAGCTGAGTTGCTGGCCATGAGAAGGAAGGTAAGACACACCACATCATACCCCCTCTTTTCTTGGATATATCTTTTGTAACAGGGCTAAGGATATTCCAGGCAAAGCTTAAACCACCCCAGCAGGTCCTCAATTTACTGAACAGATCACTTGACTCTTGTTAAAATATCCAGTGGATTTTCTATGATTTGCAAATTTCATTATCTTAAAACATTCCAAGCCTTTCAAAGCTTCATTTCTTTAACCAGTTACAGAGTCTTTAAACTCACCTATCACTTGTAATTCCCCACTTTGAGGTCCCACCTTTTCAGGCCAAAGTAGTGTGTGCCTTCCATGCATTCATGTATGATTTTATGTGTAATTCCTGTCTCCCTGACATGTAAAAAGCCAAACTTTGTCAAACATTTCAAACTATGGTCAGAGCACTTGCTCAAGGCTTCTGAGGCATGGCTCTGGGCCATGGTCACTCATACTTGAATCAAAGTAAACCTCTTTAGATTGTTTTACAGTGTTTGGGTTCATTTCTATTGGCAATACTACCACACAAAATAAGAAAAATTGATATGGTATGGAGAAAAGTTCGACCCTTTCTATGAAAATGAGGTGGGTATATGCTTGAGCTGTCAGATGAGCTCTGACATGGTATTTTATGCTTGAGCTCTACATGCTATTTTATAGTATTTGGTTAGAAAATTTTAGAGGAAACTAGTTTTAGACCCAGGGAACACAGAAATGAAAAGCTTCTCTTGGTCAATTTGAGAGCTGAAGGAATCAACAAAGTTGGCAAAGATTGAATATTCCTACCTAGAAAAATATTTTGCACATAATAAAGGCTTAACGTATGTTTGCTGAATGAATGATAGATCAAAGAAAACTGCAAGGAGATGCAGAGTTGACAATTAGGAGCGTCAGTGATTTGGAGTCAGAAATGTTCGCTTCTGGGTTCATGACCTTGCGTGACCTTGGGCAAGTGACTTAGTAACCCTGAGATCCTGCTGCTGCTTCCATAAAAATGAGGTTTATGGTATGTTGTGAGGATAAAAGGAAATACCATGTGTGAAAGTACATTGTAAGTTACAGACTACGAATAAGCAAACAAGGAAATCAGAAGAGACCCCACATCACAGATATGTAACATGGATTTAATGAAAGGTTTGGTAGGGAGTCACAAAAGAGAAATTAACAAGGGTGAAGAACATAGACTACATATTTTTGAACCTAAAAGACTATTGCTGTTGTTAAAGATAAAAACTCTGGCTTAAGGTAGATAATTACTCCAAGGATCATGTTTTTTGGTTTT
>NW_003852415.1:6844056-6862216 GCF_000181295.1 Otolemur garnettii | reverse complement strand
TCTCCTGCCTCCACCTCCCAAGTAGCTGGGACTACAGGCGCCTGCCATAACACCCGGCTATTTTTTGGTTGCAGCTGTCATTGTTGTTTGGTGGGCCTGAGCTGGATTCGAACCCTCCAGCTCAGGTTTATGTGGCTGGCGCCTTAGGCACCTGAGCCACAGGCGCAAAGCCAAGGATCTTATCTTGTCTTATTAACACAGGCTGAGCACCCCTCATCTGGAAATCTGAAATGCCCCCAAATTTATAAGTTTTTGAGAGCTGACATTATGTGATAAGTAGAAAATCCCACACCTGATCTTATGTGGTAGGTCATAGTCAAAATGTAGGCACCTCAAACACAGTTTATTCAGCATCCTAAAGAGAAAAACTAAGACCCTCCCAGCTCCCTTTCCCTGCATTAAGATCTGTTCCACACATGCCCGGATCCCCCTCACGAGCATGCCCATGGACCACTGAGAATGCACACATGCACGGCTGGATGTCCCAGGTTTGGCCTTTTGCTTATTCTCTGCTCTATGGTGTCAAGATACTGATGAAAATGCAAATATTTCAAAATCGGAAATCTGAAATACTTCTGGTCCTGTGTGTTTTGGGGAAGAGACACTCACCTGTGCTTATATTTCCAGTTCCAACAGGATCTGCCCTGGAGGAGATAGATGTTCAGTGCATGTTTCAGAGGAGAGAGAAATGAATGACCAGATGACTGCGGCTACATAGATCTGGCCACACTTGTAGGTTCAGAAATAGAAAAGCAGTTTTTGAAATTCTATTTAGCACAGCCCAGTATAGTTTTTAAAAGAAAATCCCAAGTTGTGACTTTTTCTGAAGATTTTGGTAAGACATGTAGCATTTTATCTCATTTTCTAGAAAGACAGATGGCAGCATGAAGAAATGCTGAGGGAACAAGGCTTGTTCTGTGTGCCTGGAAGCCATATATTCTGAATTAGTATTATAGTCAGCTGATGAGATGGAACCAGCTGTTAAATGATTGTCAAAGTAAAAGAGAGATATAAAGATTGGGCCATCAGGCTGTTTTCTTACATGCCATAGAGTGGGCACTGTTGTTCCTGCTGACAGTGGGAACCAACATCCTTTTTAGGTGTTGGAGTGAGAAGGAGGGAATGATCTTTGATGGGGAAGCAGCTTTGTACAGAATTAGGGATGAATGTGATTGAGACTTTATATTCCAGGACTTATTTGAACCGACCCAAGTTTCAAAAGCACCAATTTGGCATATCTCATAAGTTCTGTGTTCATTTTGGTAGGCTTGATCTTTTGTGTCTATACAGTTTGCCCATTAACATTTTGCACAGAGAAGAATTAAGTGCATTTGTAGATAGGTTTGCAAATATTGGTGAATTCAACCGAGTGACTCTTTGGTTGCACAGACTTGATCTTATAGTTTGAAGTCCACTGTAAGGAAGCAAGATACAAAAATTTGACCCCTGGAGACTAACAAGATAGACATGAAGCTCTATGAAAATAATCCAGTTACTGCTATTGCTCCCATGGGAACTATCTTGGGATATTTGAATGCATCCAGTGTAAGCCTACTCAAAAGAAGTAGAAGGCGCACTTGTAGGGACCGAAAGGTTACTGGGCCTATATCCAAGGGGCAACGTGCATTAACAAGGGGTGCATATCTCCAGTCATAGCATCATAATCATAATGTCTCCTGCATAGAGGAGAGAGAGACCTAGGATTATGGGCAGTAGAGGATGATATGGGCACGAAGAAATTAACTTGTAGTTCATACCACACCATTGTATCTGGGTTTAACTGGTTCAAATCCATTCCCTTAAGGTTTCCATGTTCAAGACTTTAAAGAATCCCTGGTACTGGGGACAACTAGAAGATCCTATGGAATTATTAGATAAAGCATAGGTATAGAAAGCCTCTTCACTATTTATCAACAAATATTTATTGACTTGATACTATGTGCCAATTATTTTTCTAAGTGCTTGGGTTACGAAAAAAATCTCTGCCTGCGCAGTGCTCAAATGTTGGTAAAGACCAGTGGTGATCATTTGACCAGATAAACACGTATTATAAGGTTAAATAGGCATGAGAATGGTGAAGAAACCTCAAGCCAGCTAAGAAGATAAAGATGAACTGTCAGGGATTGGGAGGCGATTTTGGAGGAGGTGCCAAGGAATACGTCTCCAAACAGGTGGCAGAGGAGAGAGCTGAATGAAATGAGGGGGCCACTCATAGCATAGTGTCGGGGAGCATTACAGGAAGATGGAGCAGCAGGGACAAAAACTTGAGGTGGGATCCAGCTTAGGATCTTACAGAAGCAGAAAGGAAGTTAGTGTGTGCCTTAAAAGGAAGGGTCACAGGAAAGAGGCCAGACTGGACAGAGAGGCTGCGAGAGAACCAGGGACCCCTGTGTAGATGGTGATCAGAGCGTCCTTGAAAGTGTGATGAGCAGTTGTCAAAGGGTTTTGATCGGGAGAGTAATAGAATCTTACCTGTATTTTAAATCTGTTCTTTTATTGCCACACAAAAATGAAACTTCTCTGGGGTAGTCAATCCCTGGAAGGAAGGAGATCAATTGTCCTCTCTCATGATCACTGGCCTACAAGATGAACTTGAACTCCCCAAGGGCAGGGAACACATCTCTACATATGCTTGCTCCCCATGCTTTCCCTATCTTCGGTAGATATTGAGTATATTCTGGAAGTGGAGGAAATTTCTAATTTAGACTGGGCAGAAATACCTCAGCCTTCTGAGTCCTTCCGACTTAGGACCTTTCTCACAGATAAGTCTTTACCCAGGAAGAATATATTAGATTTCCTCTGCTTTCCAGAGTTCCCCCTAAATGATCCCCTGCTATGGGAAAATAATCCTAACGTCTCAGTGGTACTTGCAGGGGTAAATTGGGGAGGGGAGCTATGAACGCATCATACAAAATGATGAAGAAAAGTTTGAGGCATACAGAAAATTGGGCTTGAAAGTGGAGAGCAAGGCTAGAGGGGATGCCACCAATTTCTTATCACAACTTGAAAGGTACTTTGCAGATTTAAACCATGAAAGCATCATAATTTCCCCTCCCTTTGTCAGTATCAAATATATTTGACAAGGTCCGTGAATGTTGGATAAGACGTAAGTCTTCTTTGACAGGCCCCCACTGGAGACTTGTCCTGACCTGTGTTAATAGAATCACCCTTTTCCAGCTGAAGAAAAGAAACAAACCTGTGTAAGATTACTCATAATTATGATTTGTGGGTGTCAGGCAGGTCTGTGAGCTCCTTCCCTTAGTACAAACACCATCTCCAGAAGAGACAAACATTCTGAAATTTTACAGTCAAGATGCAGTCATGCTTTGAGATCATCTGAGAAGTGCTGCAGAAGCACAAAACATTCTAACTATCATTATGGCAGTAATGACGATGATTATAATGCAGTTAGGGGGAGCTGAGAAGAAATGGCAGTTAAAGGTGAGTAAGCTTCACTCCCTGTATATCAGAGTATGATTTACAATATCAAAAACCTTGTGTGTGGGGGGGGGTATAGAGAGGCGGGGGTGGGTGTTGAGATAGCATTTCTGGAAGGTATGTACTCAAATACATTTTAGTGAAACTATATTCAGAAGACAACATTCTATTCTATTCTACTTAAAACTGGAGCACAGATTAGCTTTGTGTCAGGAATAATGTGTTGGTGCAAAATAGGATTTCCTTGCATATCGTCTACGCTGTGATAGGGATCTCCAAAGCTCTGGAGGAAGCAGGAGGTCGTGATAAAAAAAACTGTTTCTCTTAGTTATTACTCCCACCGCTCTGAGGGATGATGGAGTGTGACGGAAAATGTATAGTTTGGAATCTTTCGTCATTTCCTCTGTTTCCCCTACTTTCTTGCTTGGTCACCATTTTGGGGAATCCCTGAGCTGAGCAACTAAGATTTACTCATTCAACAAGAGTTTATAAAGTGTTTACTAAATATCATACCTGGTGTTCATAGGACTAATGGGATAAATATAATTTGTTCTCTGCATTTGCAGATTGGTGAAGGAGTCAGACAAGAACATTAATGGCTTTGAGGTGTTAAGTTCTTCAAACTCTCCCATTGCCCAAGTGTCATCATCAAATTTTCACTTTGCAAGTGTCTTTTTCAGTATAGAAGATGGGTTTAAGCAGGTTGGACTAGAAGCAGAGAGAGCCGGTAGCCATTGCAGAGGTACAAGTAGGAGAGAGTAGCTGGTGTTGTTTACCGAGAGGTAAAGCAGAGGGAAGGAACGGATGGTAGGATTTGGATCTGGGGGGTGGCAGAATTTCTAATTCCCCAGTGGGGTGGCCTGGCTGTGTGGGAGAGAGCAGTGCTCATTTGCAGCTGTGGGAAATGCCTGGACATTTCCTCTGAGCTTGAGGGATTCTGTGCAGTTGAGGAATTGACTTACTCAGACATTTTTTGTGGGGAGCTTGTATGGAGGGTTACAGTTGCATTGTGACATTTTGGACGTGGTCCTAAATGTTGCCTAAGAGGGTGTGCGTGACAATACTTCCTCTCTCCAGAGTGGATTGCCAAGGGAAATTTTGGAGATCTTCTTTCAGAATTTGAGAATTATAGTAGAGGAGAGAGAGAGAACATCAGCCTTGACTGGAGTAGATACAGTACACTACAGTACATTTTTGTAGAAGATTCCTCAGTGTTCATCCCCGGCACAGGGTTCAACAACTGAACTTACTCAGGGCTATATGAAATGTACTTTAAAAAATCCTTCCCTCTCCTGAGAAAGCTATGAAGTCCATGAATTTTAAGATGATTTAAAAAGCTTCTTGTTTTGAATTTATAATTTTGAAGGGCGGTAGGTTTCCTTCACATCACTGGGAAGGCTACAGTCACTGGGAATTAATGGTGCAAACCATGTGTACAGGGGGCATGCTTTTCTCATGTAGAGATGGAACAGATTTTGGGGACTTCTGGAACTTTGCAAATATTTGCTGGTAATTACCAAAGAGCCTTTGGAGGTAGCTTTTCACCATACCTGAATTATAGAGCATGGGGATCTGTTGTCCTCTGTTTCCTCTCTCTGTGTGTGTAAAAGTGAAATGAGCTTAAAATGAACTAGGAAAGATAAAGCTATTAAGCCTCTTTCTTAGTGCAAGTGACATAATGAAACAAACAGCAGAAGACTAACATTAAATCATAAGAAGAAAATTTTCCAGATGCTTCTTATAGTGAGACCCTGAATGGACCTACCTGGGCATTGTCTGACTCATTTTTTCCTAGGAGTTTCTGTAGCACTCAAATCTGGTACATTTGAGGGCTTCTTTCAGTTGTAGCAAAAGGACTGAATAAGCCTTTTTAGTCCTATATTAGCCTATTTTATATGTCCTATTTAATTGGAAATTACCTATAGCATTTACAAAAGCGAACCACTTTTGAATTTAAAGGCGATATTTATTGATTCCCTGAAAAGTTTTTCAACTTTCTTGTCAAGAAACATCTTTAACAGAAGGAATAATAATATGGGATGCTTAGAGACACCAGTCAAGGTAGGAAATAATTCCCTTTACATCCATCAGATGATTTTCTTTTTTACAACTACAGATGAAACCAAAAATGGTTTCCCATTGAGACACACGATTTTGATTCTGTTAATATTTATTAATAACTTCTTATGATGGGCACCATGCTGAATGTGTTCACAGAGATGATCTTATTATGTGATATATTATCTTGTTATAACAACAAAAAAAAAATTAGTGATTTCCTTTTTTCCCACCAAGAACACACAGTTAAAATGGGACAGAACCAGGGCTTGAAGCTTTGGACTTTGAGGTTCCATGTTCTTTCCTTGGTGCCATCTGTGGACTTCTGTTCTCACTGACAACCTGCTAGAAACTCCTTGTCTTTTAGGCAAATAGGCTGAACTTCTCTACTTCCCACTCACCAGCTCCTTGACCCTCTCCCCACCCCCAAGCTAAGTTCTGGCCTACTCTTGGAAAATTTCTACATCTGCCTTTAATGTCTCAACTGGTACCTGCATTTATATCCAATGCTGAGATAAGAGCTTCCGAGGTTCCCTTTAACCTTCAGAAATTTTGGTTTCAGAGATCTTTTTAAAACATAAACTGCTATAATATTAAAAGGCATGATATATAGAATCTGTTGCTTCTAACTCTGAAATAGATCTTAAATCTGTCCAATGTCTCCCATTCCCACATCCATCCTGGTACCCACGGTACCACCTTGAAAGAGCATAGAATCTGCTCTGCTATTGCTTTGCTATTCAGAGAGTAGTCTGTGAACCAGTAGCATCCATGTCACCTAACGGCTTGTCAGAAATGCAGTCTCATGCCCCACCTTGGACCAAAAGGGTTATAATCTGCATTTTGATAAGAGTGCATATATGATTGTACCATTCATATACTTTAAGCCCTATAATAGCGTCCCATCTCACTTATAATAAAGCCAAACTCTTTACAATTACAAGCGAAGTCTTTCAAGATCTAATTCTTGCCTGCTTTGAGGCATACTGACTTCCTTTCAGTTCCTAAACATGCCAAGCTTGGTTCTGCCGTTAAGATTTCCCCTCTTTACTTCCTCTACCCGGAACCCTCTCTTCCTATTCTTGTCACGATCTAAGTTTTATATCTTTTGCTCTCAGTTTTGTTGTCACATCTTGGAGAAAATTTACCTGATCACTTTACAGGAGGTATTTCCAGGTTTTCTCTATCGCAACCCTGATGGTTTCCTTCATGTCATTTATCTTAATTTGCTATTATTTTATCTGTTTCCCCACCAATTGTCTATTTCTTCTGGACTCTATAAGATGAAAGCCAATGAATGTTTCTCTAGTAGGTAAACACAGTGAATGACAGGGAGAAGGCACTCAACAAGTAAACATGCTACAATCATGCTTATTCAATTTTTTCAGGAGTATATAGTCTATAGTTCAAGACGAGTTATGAGTGTTTTTAATTCTTGTGTTTATTACTAGCTCTTTACAGTTTTACCTGATCTATTTCAGTTATCTATACAAGTTCCAGAGGGCTTTCTAATACCTGCTTCTGTCATTCCCAGATTCATGTTTCCAACCTACGTGAGCTAGTTCTCATTAGCCTACTGTACCGAGTAAACATTTCCCTTAGAGCAAATATTCAGCCATTTCTTTAAAAGAAATCAGAAAGGATTGTCTATAAGTGTAACTGGTTTTGCCCTGAGTTGATGAGAGAACATATTAAATAAATTCTCTGCCTATCTGTCTCTGTCTGTCTGTCTCTCTCCTCTCTCTGTGTGTTTTATGAGAGAGTGGGGTTAAATGTTGCGGGGGTAGTGAGTTCAAGGGCCGGCATATTGAAATGTTAGGCTGCATCTGATGGCTAAGCCAAGGTCAGAGAAAGCAAAAACTCCCTTGTGATATGTCATTGCACAATTGCATAAAGCAGATGTGTAATAGACAGTTGTATCTTTCTCTGAAACATCTGGCATTACTCATTATGAGAAGCAGGTGCCTAGGTTGGACAGGCCACATCTGCATTCCAGGATGACACATTTCTGTTGTTTCTGGGTTGCATTTGAATTTTCCTTGGCTCCTGTCAACATAAGCATGTTAATGATCAAAATGATAACGCAGAGAAGATTGCCTAAGAGAGTGAACAAGGTATGACAGCTTCTGGGTTTCAGAACACTCAGTAAGCCACCTTCTGACTGACAGCTCACGATAGTCTGGATGTCACATGTATGCTCTTGTTGCGACAGGTTGAATCGTAACTTCTGTGGATGATGGCTTGTCTCAGAATTGAGAGTTTTCCTATTGGTTAGCCAAAGTCTTCATTAGGTCTTAGCCAATGATGGGTCAGTGTATCATTAAAGTTTCCTGAATTGTACTTTCTCTCCTCACGTAAGCCATTGTGTCTCACAAACTGAGGTCTGTGAATGTACTGGAACAAAGTTTATAAATGTATAAAACTTCAGCCAAGAGACGTCATTGTACAAACTCACTAAGAGAACATGGTGAGATCACCTGTCCTCTTATGCCTTTTTTCCCTTGCTTTACTCTATACCCTGGAGTTAAATAAACTGATTGTTAGGATTACAGGATGAAAACCACATGGTTGGATTGTGATCTCGTTGAATCCCATGGAGGGTTTGTCTGGTACTTGTTATGTTCGAGGTTCTAATAGTGGTAGAATTTTTCAAGGCATGCTAAATTATGTTTCAGAATTACCCAGCATGTTTGTGAGAAGCATAGATTCCTGGTCCTGTCCCTACAGATCTACTGAATCAGTGTCTCTAATGTAACATTCCAAAGTCTATGTTTTCAGCAAATACTCAAGATGATCCTTATAAATGTTAAAATTTGAGAACTAAATTCTGTGAAAGTTAAGTGTGTCATTTTTCACTATTTTCTAATAGGCATTGAACTGAGTTGAGAGTTAAAGTCATTAACTTAAAAAATAATGATTTTAGGGATCAGCAATAAGCTTACAAACCATTTGTGGCTTGTCTGCCATGATGCCAACAAAAATTATCCATAGCTAACTTTTAGGAATGTGAGTGTGAGAGTCCTGCTCTAAAGTGACTTTATGGGGTAAGACCAAATACTCTACGTGGTTGGGGTGTATGTGTGTCTGTGTCTGTATGTGCACTGCATGTGGGGGAGAAAGGGCAGTTACCTAGGGAGCAGTTGTGTATGAGAAACTCAGATCACTCCTTATTCTAGGTCGAATGTTTATGGAATATGCGAACTAAGAGAAATTAGTTTTCATTTTTCTTTTGTGAAATGATTTAAAGAACCTTTCTTTGTCTTTTTCTTTTGCAAAAGAAAAGATACCCACTATTCCTAAGTTCTTTTTTTTTTTTTTTAAAGGAAAGTATGGCTCATTTATTTATTTATTTTTTATTAAGTCATATATACATAGATCATGAATACATTTATGCTTTGTGGGATTCAATGTGTTGATTATTTGTACAAATTGGAGTGCTTACATCCTACTAGTTAACATAGCTTTCACCTCATTTACTTAATCACAGTGTTAAGACATTTGTGTTCAATACTTGATAGATTTGACTTGTAACCTTGCAATATGCTCCGTAGGTGTGGTCCCACCATTAACCTTCCCTCTATTGAACCACCCCCTATAAAACCAATTTATAATCACTCACACTTTTGTATGAGAGATGAATCACAACTATATTCCTAAGTTCTTACCATTGTCTTCTTTTTCTTCTTCCTCTCCTCCTCCTTCTTTTTCTCCTTTTTCTCCTCCTTTTTCCTTCACGTTCTCCTTTTCCTCCTCCTTCTTCATCTATCTGTGGAGCAAAGATGCAAAAACCTCCACTTAAAAACCATTCAAGATCTTTTTAGTCTTCACTGTTAGAAATCATGTCTTGGAGACTTTTATTAAATTATGACATACAAACAAAAAATACACTAACTCTATATCACCATGTAACTTATACTGAGATCAAGAAACAGAAACTTATTGGCACCCCAGAAATCCCTCTTACCCCTGATTCTAATTATTTTCCTGATGACTAATAGTCATTTTTATTGCTAATAATATCTAATCACTTGGCATATATTTTATATAAATTTGAGGGTTTTTTTTAACAGACATTGGACTCTTTAGCATATTAAAGATCAATATTCTTTATTATGAACCTTTCTAACTAAATTCTGATTTCAAAAAACCCCTTTCCTCTTGCTAATTTCTAATTCTGTACTTTTTTCCATTGAGTATAGTTCTCTAGGTTCAACTTCATTCATTTTCATTTCTTCCTTTTTTTTTTTTTGTAGTTTTTGTTTTTTGGCCGGGGCTGGGTTTGAACCCACCACCTCTGGCATATGGGGCTGGCACCCTACTCCTTTGAGCCACAGGTGCCACCCCATCTTCCATGTTTTTCTTCTAACTTGGAATGTATAAACTCAAAGCTCTGGATTGTGTTAGGTACATAGTTGATGTCAATTTGGATACATAGAACAATTATTTGAACTACATTAGTTTAAAACAGGTGGTTGAGAATTTTTTTTCCATTTTATCCAATGGTAAAAATGAAAAAAACTTGGTCAATAAACCAATTGATTGAATGATGAATTTAATGCAATCATTTCTCAGGACTAGAGATAATACTTGCTATATTAGGGAGCCATATTGGAAGTAAATATGGCACTGTTAGGGACTTCCTATGACTTTCTATTTTAGTCACAAATAATACTGGTATTCTCTGCAATTCTCTCTGTATTGTCTGCAGGATTAAAAAGAAAAGTATCATAGCAATGTAAAAAGAATACCGTAAGTGAGGTCTGAAACCTTGCCCTGTGACCCAAGGCAAGTCAGACAACTTCACTAAGAGCTCAATTCCAAATCTGTAAAATGAGGATAATGATATTTTCTTTCCAAAGTTGTTCTGAGAAGTCAATAAAAAGCCATGTATTTTTAAGCATCTACAAAAATGCCTGCCACATATTAATTGCTCAATCAATGTGAACTTCCCCTCTCTTTGAGCATGGATATAGAATTCAAAATGGGAGGCCTAGTAGAAAAACAACATCATACTATAGCATTTTCCTATACATTTATTTATTTATTTCTTATCCCAAACAAGTATATGCTAACTACATAAAAATTGGAAGATAGGCCTATGCCAAATGAATTCCCTTAGTCTCACATCCTCAGAGACATCCATGGTGAATATTGGTTTTTGTAGGTGTCTCACTCACCACCGTATTTTCTAGTACCTTCTAGAATGCCCTGCATATAGTAGAAGTTCTCAACATTTATGGAATTAAACCTTTTCCAAGAAGATATGAAAATAGTTATAAATCTTTTATGAATTTTAATTATTGGCTTAGAATGGAATCAAGCACATGTGCTGGTCTACCTTTTCTGTTTTCAGTTCTCAAGGACAGATACTTGTTCTCTTAACTTCTCAAGTAGTGTTAGGGCCAGAGATTACAATACCTCTTTTTATAACAGGGTAAGTCTAAGAGTGGATGTTAATGAACTAGATTACTTATAAAACTCTATTTTATTAGACTTACATTGCAGTTTAAAATTAAACTTGAGTCTTCTCTCTTTCTTTCTTTTTTAAAAAAGGGAGGCTATAATGGGGTACATTCATATGAAAGCTATAAATTTGTTTCATAGTAGGCCTGAGTACATTGGATACTTTTTCTTCCATTCTTGATATACTTTGCTAAGAAGAATGTGTTCCAGCTCCATCCATGTAAACTTGGTGCATCTTACAAGGGTATGTGTGAAACTTACTAAATGTAGAATATAAATGTCTTAACATAATAATTAAAAATGCCATGAAGGCTATGTTAACCAGTTTGCTGAAAATGCTTCAGATTGTATATAAAACCAGCACATTGTAAAAAAAATAAATAAAAAATAAAAAGGAGAGGCTATGTGGTAAGAAAAATGGAATTAGAAATGCAAGATGCTGAGTTATAGGCCTTGGTCAGGCACTTACGCCTTTCACTGCTTTGGGATGGAGGTAAGGAGTGCAACTTCTGTCACCCCTATAAAAACGGGAAATAATGCTCCCTTTGTTTCTTTGTTTGTGGTGTTTGTGGAGATGAACTGAGACAGTATGTGTGGTTGGGTTTATCATGCAGTGAGGTGTTATAAGCTTTTTGTATTGATATATTAATAATGGAAAAATTAGTGTGAACATTACCATCAATGTTTCTTTGGGACTGCATCTGAATGCAATGAACGAATTTAACTTTACTCTTTGATTATTTGACTTGATTTGACAAAGCATGTTGTGTCCAGGTCCTCAGCAATCTGGATGAGTACACGGAGATCAAGAGGTAGACCTAGAAACACAAAATTTCCCAATGCCTGGAATGTTTGTGGGCTTTCACGATCACCTCTTTACTAAATTTGAGTATAGAATTCAGAAAGCAGAATCAGAAGCAGAGGATAATAAGTTTTCTAGCCTTTACCTTACCCAGGCATCAAAGGCCATTGATACCATTTTTCCTTGGTTTCTATAATTAGATATAATGTGGTGATAATAATGAATGTTATTATTATCCAATGCATTAAATGAGCTCGTTGGAACTTAGAAAAAAATAACATTCGCCACTAAAAATTATCATGTATCACTTTAATAGGTGGCAAGACTTCTGTGTCTCTGTGCAGGAAGAACATAAGTTTTTAAGTAAAAGCAATCTGATTTTAAAATCATGGCTCTATTAGACTATATGATTTTGTGGGTAAGTTATTATTTTCTCTGAATATTGGCTTTATGAGGATTAAATGAAATGGTGGTGCACGTATTATATCCAGAACATTGCTTAGCATACTGCAGGAATTCTGAAAGTATTAATTTCTCTTTTCTTCTCAGCACAATGTCAAAGTGTTTACTCATCTTAGCAGATATAAATATATGATAATTTATAATAACATGACATTTATTACATTTTACCAAGGCATAGTGTGAAAATCCATGCTTTCATTTATATAGATTAAAAAGATAGGAATTATATTTTAAAGAGATTTTACTAGAAATTCATTTGAGTTTGCATAATGTGAAATATATATTTTACAATTGGATTAGTGCCTTACATTAAGCCAAAAGGGGGCATAGGACAAGCATAACAGATTATTTTAAGGATTGGGGGCTGAAAATAGGCTTTCTTCATGTGGCAGCAACCCAAGCATCATTAAAAAAAGTTGGTCCAGTGGTGCCTGTAGCTCAGTGGGTAGGACATTGGCCACATACATCCGGGCTGGCAGGTTTGAACCTAGCCTGGACCAGCTTTAAAAGCAAGGAAAAATGCAACAACAACAAAATAGCTGGGCATTGTGGTGGGAACCTGTAGTCTCAGCTACTTGGGAGGCTGAGGAAAGAGAATCCATTGAGCTCAAGAGTTTGAGGTTGCTGTGAGCTGTGACACCATGGTGCTCTACTCAGGGCAATAGTGAGACTCTGTCTCAAAAAAAAAAATTGGTCATATTTGATTAAAGTTGAAGACCTCTTTATGGCAAAAAAAGTATTAAATGGAAGGTAAACTCTGGCAATTCATTTATAATTTAAAATCAAAGGCCAATATCCTTATTATGTAAAGAGCTCTTACAAATCAGTAAGAAAATATAAAACAACTGAGTAGAGTAAGCAAAGGTCCCAAGAAGGATAAATGTTTAGGTACCTTGCTCTTTCCATATAAGTAACTTCCCTTGGTAGTCCTGAGTACAAGTCCTGAAAAGAGAGTGTTAAGCATCTTTCTATGTGAATGGGAAGACTATATTGACCCAGTGATACAATAATTAGCTCGTTATGGGTGACTGAATTTCTTGACTGGCTGAGTATTTATGCCTATAAGTTTCCTGAGAAAAATATTGTTTGAAACTTTTAGTTTTTTAGATGATGTTTCTAAACATTTCTGTTTCCTTTGCCTCCTTTGTCAGAACATTAGGGAACACACACCTAAACCTTTTTTTTTTTTTTTGCCAGGGCCGGGCTTGAACCGCCACCTCTGGTATATGGGGCCAGCGCCCTGCTCCTTTGAGCCACAGGCGCCACCCACACCTAAACCTTTCTTGATGACCCAGTTCATCATTAAGAACACTGCTTATTGTACTCTGCTCTGATGCAGTGCAATGAAATTAGAAAGGGCTCTTTACACTGGTTCCAGTTAGGTTCAGATTGCTATGTCTTTTGAATTGTTGGGGAGGTATCAATGCTAGCAATAACAGACAATCACATAAATTGAAGTTATTCTTGAAAAGTCGATAGGAAGTTTCCAATGTGGAGATCAATGTACAATATCTCAATATTTCCAGCACAGCCAATTTTTCTTTGGCATTGAAGAAGATTGCTGTTTCTATGATTGAGCTTCAGATAAGGTAGTTGGCTCACAATGTAGTATCAGATTCTATGAAAAATAAATCTGTATTTACCACTCTAGGGTACTTATTTTGCGTTTATACCTTACATAGATGTACTGACTATATGTTCATACCTCCCTATAAAATTATACCTGTGAATGGATTAACAAATTGTGTTATATGTAGACCAAAGAATACTATTCAGCCATAAAAAGATGGGGACTTCATGTCTTTCATGTTTACCTGGATGGAGCTGAAACACATTCTTCTTAGTAAAGCATGTCAATAATGGGAAAAAAGTATCCAATGCATTCAATACTAATATGAAACCAATGTAGAAATACTTACACACTCATATGAATGCTGAAACACAAATATAGTCTAGAAGAGAGAGGGGTGAGGAGACAGAAGGGAGGGGAAAGGGAGAGGGTGATTGGCAGGAGGAGGGAGGGCATTTGGTGGGATTTTACCTAGTGTGCATAACACAAGGGTATTAGCCCCAGGTGAGGGGCTGTCCTATCACTTGAACTTTACCTTGGAAGTGAGAACAATGTAACTTAAAGATTTTTTCCCTCATATTAATTTGAAATAAAAAAATTATTCCTATTTTATTCCCACTTTACAGGTGAGAAAATGTTAAATATTAAATATTAAATTTCTTGTCAAAAATATATGAGTTAATATATGACAGGGCCTGTGGTTTTAATTGGGATTAATTCTATGCTATACCAGATTTCTTATAATTATATGTAAAATAAGAGCAGAAAGGTTCGGAGTGATAATCAATTTTTCACAGAACAAAATATGAAAGTTTCAGATATGAACTTGGAGAATACATGCACACTAGCTGTTCAGGGATGAGGCTATCCTTCTGCCTCTCATCAGCATTCTGCCTTCGTGAGGCATTGCCCTCTGTTTATTTGTGGAGGGGATAACTAAAGCACAAGTACCATAGCCCAAAAAGATACATTTTAGATCACGTGTGCCGCTTGCCACGTTGTATTATATAAAACATACTGTGGATGAGCGAGGAACTAAAATAAATTTCATCTTCTCTTGGGTATTTTACATTTCCACTTCCATGTTATTATCTTTATGAAGCTTTTATTGCGCCTTAGAGTTTGGTAATGGAGTTGAACATATCAGGGTTGAAAGCTTCCTGGGAGAAATGTCTGTACTCAGCTGACGAACAGACACACTTGGCTATGCATGGAGGAACTCTCACCAGGTATACCCCAGGGAAAGCCCTGAGTAAGGGAAAACAAACCCACCACTGCATGTTTACCATTTTTCATGATGGCATAGTTGGTGGCTTCAGTACTCTGGAATCAAAAACAGTGATGTGAGGCTCTGAGAAATGGGGAACTTGCTAGATACAGCTCTTAGAATTCTCATGTACTGATTGTAATTAAATTGCCTAATGTCCCTCTGCCTTTCTAAGCAGAGAGTAGCTAGGGAATTATCTTCCAATCCTTATCTCCAGTAATTAACTCCAATACTTGCCCGAGTGGTCAAGACTTTGGTGACATCTGAACTTTCTCTTGTTCTCATTGCTTTCAGTGAGAATTCCAGGCATTATCCTAAAGATGAGCGGCACTTTTCTCCTCTCTCTCCTCCCTTTTTCTTCTCATCCTCCTTACGATGCTGATCCATGAGGAGAATTAACTTAAACACATTTGTTAAATTATACATTTTATCTACTTCACTGAGCCATTAATTTTATTCCTCTTGCTAAGCCCCTGTTGCTACAAAACTTCCTCAGTTTTTAATGTATGAGCTTCTATGTTTTCTAAAATTTACTCTATTTTTGGAGGCTAAATTTACTCTATTTTTTCAACATTTTAGTTTGAAATTACACTATTTGCTTTGTGAATCCATGAGGATTGGCAGCGTCCTGTTTTATGTTTCTTGCGTCCTCCCCTTCCCCGTCGGAGAGATTGCTGCTCTGAAAGTCCTGGCTACCAACACTTAGGAGCTGGGTAACTTTGGGCTATTCTCATGTCTTTTCTTATGATTAGTCTCTTATTTGCAAAATGCAAATGATAATAATACCACATGGAGTTGATATCCTCGTAAATGAGATGATGCATAAATAGTTCTTGGCATATACCATGTGATAGAGAAATGTTAACTCTTATTCCACTTTTTATCATCTCACATGTTAGAAGTTTTTGTATTTTGAACACGATCTATGTTTCGTAGTTGATATTCATTCTGTGCTCTCTCCCTAACATCTATAATATATGCTACATTGTCTTGATTTCAGTTTTCCCACCCATTCTGATCTGTACTTACATTTTTCTTTCTAGTTACCACCCTATTTTTTTCACTCTCATTGCCACATAGCTTCCAGGAGTATTCAATATTAATAGGTCTCTGTGGAGAATTTTCAAGTCCCCATCTCTGGAAAGATTGTATTGCTCATACCCACAATATGTACCTGTATGTAAATCAAAATAAAATTGTATTTTCTGAAATGACACAAAGTCCCATAATAACAACCTCTTGTTTATGGATGAAAAATGCAAGCTTAAAATTATGAAATTAAGTAGATTTTTCATTTTATGATTATAAATTTTTGATTGAGTTTTTAGTACTTCAATTTTTTACTTTTTGAGTGGGTAACTTTTGTGCTATTAGTAATTCAGCCTCCTAAACCAGTTGCCTTCATTTCTTTGTGATATACACAGTTGCACGCAAGTATACACATGTGCTACTGTATGCATGTATAATGATATGTGTATATATAAATATATATTATGTACAGGATAAAATACATGTATTACGTATACATAGATATGTATGTATATATGTGTGTACATATGTATATATTAGTGTCATGGGATTGTTCAAAGCGTATAAATCTGTGTGGAGGTAGATGATAAAGACTTAGCCCTTGCTTGTATCTGTCATTTGCTAGCTATTTTATTTTTGGTAGGTTTCTCCATATCTGAGTCTCCTTTCCTTTTCTGTAAAAATAGAGTCATACTATTTGCTTCTCAGTGTTTCTATGAAGATTAGGGAACATCGGGCAGCTGTGGCTCAGAGGAGTAGGGCGCCGGCCCCATATGCCGGAGGTGGTAGGTTCAAACCCAGCCCTGGCCAAAAATGATTAGGGAACATGGTATAGGTGACACCATTGCAGAACTTACTGAGCACTACTTAAGCCTCAGTAAATTAAATTTAAATAGGGCATACTCGTAGTTTCTTTGTCTTATTCAACTATGTAGATGTGAGGTCAAGGTCAGTCTTGAATCATTGTTACCGACCTCCACCTACCAAATAATTGATGTGTCGCTCCTCCACCACCCAAAGCTATGAATGCCAAAGATGAAAGTCTTATTTTATCACAAGGGAAAAGTCAGCTGGCACATGTGAAAACTACTATTCATTTCATGGACTTGTTAGGAGGATTGAATGTGATTATTTGTGAAGGATACTGCTAAGCCCAGAGGAAATGTTAAATAAATAGAATTGTCTTGATTGTTATTGAAAATCCTATTCAGAAGCATTCTAGAATCCATCCCAGGTCGTGTAAATGATGGTGAGAGTCAGACTGATGTGAAAACAGCTAAAGTTAACGTGGAGACAGGCATAACACTCACATATATGTAGGGAATGATGTCCAGCCACATAATTTTCATGGGCAGTGATTATAAGTAGCTTATTTTAAAAATGCTATACTTTCTCATTGCCTCCTATGAAGGTGGTATAGATCAGAAGCCTTTCATTTTTCTAAGTGTGGTGAGGTTTGTGTATAATTTGAGAGTAGTTCCAGAGGTAGAGCTGAAATTTTTCTCAATTTAAAGGGAAGGAAGTATCTGAAAATCCTGAGAAAATTGTGGAGAAAAGAGAAAAGGGTTGATAAGGTTGGGCAGCATGTGGTGAAATAGGATAGCAAGAAAATCTCTGTTTTAACTTGAAAAATAAAATAAATATCTAATGGGAGCTTTTAAAAGTTTGGATATAATACAAAATTTAAATCTCTCCCTCCCTCTTCCGGACAAAATCTTTGGTAAAATTTGAAGTGCTCATGAATACTTTGGTGTGGATGGTGTTGTGGATTAAATGTTTATGTTCCTTCCAAACTCATATGTTAAACACAATTTCTAAGGTGATGGTATCAGGAGATGAGCTTTGGCCTGGCACCTGTGGCTCAAGTGGCTAAGGTGCCAGCCACATACACCTAAGATGGCAGGTTCAAATCCAGCCTGGGCCTGCCAAACAACAATGACAGCTGCAACTAAAAAATAGCTGGGCGTTGTGGTGGGCTCCTGTGGTCCCAGCTACTTGGGAGGCTGAGACAGGACACTCACTTGAGCCCAGGACTTGGAGGTTGCTGTGAGCTGTGATGCCACAGCACTCT
>NW_003852415.1:6842911-6843800 GCF_000181295.1 Otolemur garnettii | reverse complement strand
CCTCAAACAGGTAGAACTTTTGAGAGATGATTAGGTCATGAGAGCTGAACCCTCCTGGATGGAACTAGGGCCCTTATAACAGACACCCCAGAGAGCTCTCATGCCCCTTTTGCCATGGGAGAAGACACCATCTATGAACCAGGAATTGGGTCCTCTCCTGACACCAAATATGTCACTGAGAAATAAATTTCTATAGTTTATAAGCCACTGTGTGTGAGGAACTTTGTTATATAAGGCTAACTGGACCAAGACAGGTGGGTTATTTAGAAAAACCATGAGACCCAGAGGTACCTCTGGTACGGAATAACATGAAGCTGGTACATTTGAGAACATCTGAGTCATACTCTGACTTTGCCCGCTCATTTTGTTCTGACTTATTCATTGTTCTCAGAAGCTTCTATGACACAGAGCAGACCTTCTCATCTATTGCTTTGCTTTTTTTATGCACAGATCTGAGGTCATCTTCATGTTAAGCTCTGATCCCCCGGGAACTCAAATTCCACCTTAAATTGCCCTAGAATATGCATGCCACGTTGATGTGATGCTTTAGATGTGGAGCTCAAGGGACAAGAAGGAAAGATCATGGTGATGGTGTTGGTGATAGCAGCAATGATTGCTTCAGAGTTTAGAGAAAATTGTACTATAATGATATAATAAAGATCCATGTAATTTTTAAGTTAAATCCACTTGAACTTAAATTAAGGATTGGTCAGTGTTTACAGTGAGACCTCAATCAACTTACATAATTTTTCTAAAACTTGGTTGTTCTCAGTTCATCTCCTTACTCATAGTGTCATGTAAGACCCAGAAAGAAAGAAACAGTGGTAGGAGTGCAACAGATTGTAATGTTTCTGTAAAAATTATCACTGCCTATTGAAGCTAAAGATAA
>NW_003852415.1:6829993-6831297 GCF_000181295.1 Otolemur garnettii | reverse complement strand
TTTAAAGTTACTATTCTTATTAAAAAGGATAATCAAAGGGTAAACATAGCTATATATCCCCTAAGCAACCAATATACAACCATTTAGTAAATAAAAGAGAAGTTAGAAGGCTTATTCAATAAAGCATCTTCTTTCTAAGTGGAATTTAAAAATTGGTTTAACAGGGACTAGAGGATAATTATAGAATCCATTACTAAGAGTGGATAGCTTGACCTAATACTTTAACAAGCATATTTATTCATCTTCAAAGCCAAGTGAAATGCTTTTGAAACTAGGTCAAAGGTAGAAGTAATTTTTCTTAAACTATTGTATGATCTAATATTATTTGACTTCTGTGTTGCAGAGAACAGGCCAGAGCAAAGATAGCATGTGACTTGTTTACATTTCAAAGAAATAGATAAAAGACTATTTCATCCTGTAGAGTTGAGAATTTGTGAGATTCTAGGACTATCTTAAAACCCTTAATAGCAATAGATTTTCTAATTTTTGTTGGTCTTAACTCAAGGAATTTTTAGTACAGTAAAATTAAAATGATCACAGAAAGTTAATATATCCTTAGTATGACATTTTTGAAATTAGTTTTATAATTTTGGTTTATTACCTACAAACTGTCATGTTCATATGGCCATCTTGAAAAAGAAGTACCAACTTAAAGAACTCACACTTTCTAGTTTTGAAAACCACTGTGGTAAGATACAGTAAATAAACCAATGTGGTATTGACACATGGATAAACATATAGGTCAGTAGAATAAAATTAATAATTTGAAAATAAACCCTAATATATTTGGTTAATTGATTTGTGACAAAGGAGTCAATTCAGTTCAGCAGAAGAACATATAGTCTTTCAACTAATGGTGCTGGTACAGCTGGATATTCATATGCAATGAGATGAGTTTGGAATCCTGTGTAATATCATACACAAAAATGAACTCAACATGAATTGCAAACCTAAATGTAAGACCTAAAACTAAAGTAGGATTGAATCTCTATGGTTAGGCAATGATTTCTTAGAAATGACCTTAAAAAGGTGATAAAATCAAATATTAGTAAATTGAACTTCATCAGAATTAAAGGCTTTTATGCTTCAAAAGACACTATCAAGAAAGTGAAAATAAAACCCACAGAATAGAGAAAATATTTGCCCATCGTTTATCTGACAAGGAACTTGAATCTGAATAATATGACAAACTCTTAATGCTTAGTAGTGAAGCAAGCCAATTAAAAAATGGGCAAATGATTTAAATAGGCAGTTCTTCAAAGAAATATAAAAATGGTGTATCCACACATAAAATGATGCTCAGC
>NW_003852415.1:6828122-6829307 GCF_000181295.1 Otolemur garnettii | reverse complement strand
TGGATGAACTTCAAAAACAGCATTCGAGGAAAAAGAAGCCAGTCACAAAAGACCACACATTTTATGATTTCATTATTATGAAATGTTTGGAATAGGTTATCTACAGAGACAGAACGTAGATGAATAGTTGTGTAGGGAGGAGAGGCAGGTGATGATTGTACAACCCTGTAAATATATTCAAATTTATATCTTAATCTGGTTAACTGTATGGTTTATAAGGTATATATCAATAAAACTGTTAGAAAATGAGGTAACCTCCAAAATATAATAAACTAACTGGCACATGAATATTATTTACAATAATTGCTTCTAATAATTTTAGCAGCTGTGTTTTATATTTTCTCCAGAAATAACCTAAATTTACCTAATTTTGTGATCTTTACCTTGGTTTTCGCTCTACCTCTCTCTATCTCTGTATCTCTCTCTCTACAATTCAGTCTATAAAATTAAAAGACTATGGTCAGATGTGTTTTGAAATCTGGGTAAGGTAGCTATGTCTTCTTATATTATAATAAACATCAGTTTGAGTTATTTTAGTTTAATGTGCACTAAGCTAATAAAACCAATTTTGCATTTATGTTTGATATTAACAAATGTACTTAACAATTACAGATCAGAGCTGATACTGAATAGCCTCAGTAATAAGTTAATAAGTCTTGACATTTCTTATAAATTCTAAACAAAATTTGATTATTTGGGGAGACAGGATGAAAAGCATTAGATTTATTTCTCCTGGGGTAAGAAAGCTCTCCGAGAATCTTTGAGTATTTGAAGGATAGTGGCCAGTTAGTTCTATCTACTCTGAGATTTTCAGTTTGGGATGGTGAAAGAATTCTAGAGATGGGTAGTAGGGATGGCTGTGCAACAATTTGGAAATACTTAATGTCATCAAAGTATGCATTTAAAAATGGTTAAAATGGAAAATTTGTGTTATGTGTATTTATCACAAGAAAGGTAAATAGCTAAATGTAAAATAAATGATATAATGCAAACACTGGAAAGCACACAGATTGAAGACAATAAGTAGACAACTACAAAGGAGGAGAAAATATTTGCAAAAGATATATCTGATAAAGGACTGTTATCCACAGTATATAAGAACTCTTAAAATTCAACAGTAAGATAACAGAAAACTCAATTTAAAAATAGGCCTCAGTTGGGCATGGTAGTTCATGCCTGTAATCA
>NW_003852415.1:6826761-6827773 GCF_000181295.1 Otolemur garnettii | reverse complement strand
TGTCACCAAAGAAACACAAATTAAAACACCAATGAGATTACCATTGCACACCTATTTGCTTATCCCACATCCAGGAATCAGACAACCCCAAATGCTGGTGAGGACATGGAGCAACAGGAAGTCTAATTTGTGGCTGGTGGAAAGACAAAATGGTGTGGCCATTTTGGAAGACAGTTTGGCAATTTCTTACAAAACTAACAATACTCTTATCATATATTCCATCAATCACACTCCTTAGTACTTACCAAAAGGAGTTGAAAACTTATGTCTGTACAAAATCCTATCCATTGACATTGTTAGCAGCTTTCTTCTCAATTGTCAAAACTTGAAAACAACCAAAATGTCCTTCGGTAGGTGAGCAGGTAAACTATGGTACATCCAGACAATGGAATATTACTCAGTGCTATAAAGAGATGAGTTATTAAGCCATAAAAAGACATGGAGTACTCTTAAACACGTACTACTAAGGGGAAAAAAGCTAATCTGAAAAGACTACTGTATACTGTCTGATTCCAATTATGTGATGTTTTGGAAAAGGCAGTAAAAAGAGCAGTGGTCTCTGGGGGTTAGGAGAAAGGATGGATGAATAAGCAGAGCTTGGTGGATTTTTAGGGCAGTGAAACTGTCCTTCAGGATACGAAAATGGTGAACACATTCATTGTACGTTCTTCTAAACACATAGAATACATAAAAACTCCCTAATGTAAGCTGTGAGTGTTGGGTGACAATGATATATAAAGGGAGGTTCATTGATTATAACATATGCCCTACTCTGGTGGGGAAAGTTAAAGATTGGGGGGCTGTGCACATGGGGTTAGAGTGCATATGGGAAATTTCCATACCTTCTACTCAATTTTGATGTGAGCCTAAAACTGCTCTAAAAAGAAAGACTGCTTTAAAAAGTACACAGATAACAATTATACAGCTTGATGGATTTTCACAGGCAAAATTTACCTTTGCAACTGACACTCAGGTCAAGAAATGAGACATTGTCTGTGTGCTAGAAACCCCC
>NW_003852415.1:6821216-6822093 GCF_000181295.1 Otolemur garnettii | reverse complement strand
GAATATTGAGTTGTACATCCTATTTTATATTTAGTTTCTCTGGGGGGGAAAATAATAAAGCAGAATATGATAATATCAAAAGTAGTTCGGTGAAATAGTCTGTAATGATAATGTGAAAAACTCGACTTTATTTATTTTTCCTTGGTAAGTAATAACATTTGAAATCATGGACATCTTTTGCTGTGATCTATCTTCACATCCTAGAAAAGCCATTTATATGCTGATGAATTTAATACCTTTTGCCCTCACTTTTAGATGAACATCATTGGGTGACTTGAATGTGAGCAGGAAAAATTAAACTTCTGCAATGCTTCATTCAGAAAGAGAAATTGGTTGTTTTATTATATTGTTCTCTAATGGATAAAAAAAACTAGAAATGATGCATTTTTCTATCCGTAGGAATCTTGTCTTTTATGTTTAAAATGTGTTTTACTACTGCTTGGAAGCTATAATAAAGCTTTTATCTCTCCCCATGTTCCTAAGTACTTGTGTATATGTATCTATAACAAGATAAACACTCCACAAGGCGTACGTATGTATGTGTATCTATTAATTTCTTTTTCCTTCTGGGATTAGGATTTACAGTCAAATTCTTTGAAGGAGAACTGGAACTGTGCAGTAAGATGGAAAGAGCTTTTGCTCTTGACCTCGGCTCTAGCCTTTCCTCTACTTTTACCAGGAAAACAATATTGCTTAGAGCAAGCCGTCTAATAATTCCTCTGAGCCTTATTTTTCTCATCTGTATTAAAAACTCCATTGGAAAGTATAATTTCTCAGATTATACTTATATGGTTTTAAAATGCTTTGATGAAAGTAGAATTTAGTAGCGACAGGGATGTTGAAAGAAAGATTAATCCCAAGCATAGAGTAGGCGTTC
>NW_003852415.1:6815867-6820288 GCF_000181295.1 Otolemur garnettii | reverse complement strand
TCTTCTTGTGTCTTGAGCCTGCTGCCTCTCAGGCTAAAACTTACACCAGGGACCCTCCCGTTCTCAGGCCTTCGGACTTGCATCAGAACTGCACATCTATTCTCCTGTCTCCAGTTTGCCAGCTGTAGGTGTTGAGACTTCTCACACTGCACAATTGTGTGATCCAATTTTTTACAATCTCTGAGAACCTGTTTATGTCTGTTTACCTCCTATTGGTTCTGTTTCTCTGCAAAACCTTGACTAACCCATCCTCTATACATTCATAATTCCTCCTCCTTCATCTATATCCAATTGACCATTAAGTTCCGTAAATTCAGCTTCCAAAATATCAGGCATCTTTTCAAATTGGTTTTTATTGAATTCAAGCAATTGCGAATTCTTGAAAATAATGCGCAGAGTAGTTTCTTTTGTTCAATCTCTCTTTTCATGGATCTGTGGAACAAGGGGGCCAAAAAGGTTTTTTAAATGTACTTTATTATCGACAAGGAGCTTTTAAATCTAGATTTAGGTTTTGGATGTTTTTCACGGCATGTACTGCAATGAAGTTAAGACATAGGACTGCACTACGGATTACTTTATTTTTTAAAGTATAAGGGATTCATTTTGTATTTAAAATAAAGGGACATTGGGGAGGAACTAGTGAATCATCCAAACTATGGCTATCAGGGTGTGTAAAAGATAAGCATCATGAACATGTGTTAATAATGGGGTATGCTCTAGAATTATGAATCCTCTTTTTAACTTCATAACTCATCATGTGGACAAGGTGCTAAGCATTGGGGAAAGAAAGAAGAAAAACGTGGAGTTCTTGTTCTTAAGATGTTAAGATTAGTGGGGGAGAAGCAGTTTTCTAATATGTTACGGGGAAGGGTCTGAGTCCTATAACTGAAGTTATTAAAGGAGACACTAATAAGAAGTGTTTCCTGTCCTTCTTAGGTTTATGTTAAATGACATCGTTTTAGCTCATGCCCCAAATCTTAGTGGCTTACTGTAGCCAAGTTTTGTTTCTTGCTCTTGGTACGTAAAGGCTGTGGCTCATCTGTGGTTCCATTCAATTTGAGTGGGCTTTGCTGGGTCCACATGTCCCCTCATTCTGAGAGTCATGTCAATGAAGAGAGCATGTTGGGACATTCTAGTCTCACGGTGAAGTGAAGGCTAAAAGAGACTCAGTCTATGTGAGGGCATTGGAAGCGTCTGCCTGAGAGATGGTACATCTGGTCTACTCACATTTCACTGGCCTAGCCAATGGACAGGGAAGGATACTCTGCCTTCCAGGAGATTGGCACGAGTGAGAAGCAAAACAGATATCTGTGAACAGATAGTACAGTCCATCTCAAGACGTCATGCCTGTGAAGCACAGAGTATGTGTGCAAAGTTTGGTAATGATAATAATGATAGCGGCTAAATTATACAGAAACATGTGCAGTGGGGTGATTCCTTCTACCAAGGTGTTGTAGGATAGCATTCCAGAGGAGCGGGCCTTGGGCTAATAATTCAGGGGAGGAAGAGGGCAAAGAACATAATGAACAAACACTGACATAGAGTGGGATTAAGTTAGAGCCTAAGGAGGTGTGGAGTCTTCTGGAGGTGAATCTGACGTCTGTTCCTTTATAGTATTTATGATGATCTCAGATGAAGGTAACAGAATAGCTTAAGTAACAAAACAAACAAATGCATTGTGTCACTAATTAAGACATCTGAAAATGGGGAATTTCAAGATTCATTCAATATTCTAAGGATGCTTTGACAGTCCTGGGATTTTGCCTTTCCATCCTGCCAGGCTTGGCTTTGTGACTTTGCCCTCAGGTCTGTCTTCCGGGGACTACAAGGCGGCTTTTGCCGCTCCAGGGATCTCACTCAACAGCATCCAGAGACAGGATGGGAGTTTATCCTTCTGTATCTCTTTTGATGAGGCCAGGAAACACTTTTCAGAAGCCCCTGTTTAGAGTTTAATTTGTATGTTTCTTTCATTGGCTGGAACTAGCTCAGATGTGCACTCCCAAATAATCCCTGGCTAAAAGAAGTGGAATCGGCATGATTAATTTTGAACAATAATGAGTCTAGGGAAGTTTTCACCTTCTCTAAAAACATTTTGCTTATGCAAGAATTAAAACCCGGATTTTCTTAGGAAAAAAGAGAGTAATGGCTGTTAGGCCACCAAGAGTTTCTGCCCTGTACAGATACAAAACTGTGTTTTCTCTTCAAGATTAAATATTTGGAATAGGTGATTAGCTTAGTGAATATTTTCTTGACTTTAATAATTTATATACGTCTTTACCTCCGTAAAACTTCTAGCATTGAATTACGGTTGATAATTGAAAAGAAAAAAAACATGCGAGTGTGAGGCCAGCAGTTTATTGCAGAGGATCTCTGTGCGTTGGTAACGTAAAGGTTACAGTACCGGGTCCATGGACCTTGTGTCGTTTCCACCTTTACCTACAAAATTCACTTGAAGTTCGGCAAGTAAACGATCTGATTTGTATTGTAAACTGAAAGTGGGCTCGAATAGGAAGATGATACGGTACCTGCCCCTATTTCCTAATGTGATCATACTGAATACATTTCTTACCCTGTTTTTTTTTCTGTATTACTGTACTGTGACAAACTTCATCAATATTGATAAAAGCTCATAATTTCCTTTAAAACAATCCCTTAACTTTATATAAACCTAAAGGACAAAGAACTCAGTATCCTCCCCTGAAACGTATTCTTATGTGTGCTGTTCGTTAGGCCGAACTGAACGTTTGATCAGTTTGCACCTTTCTTGAAAGGATGGTGATTCCCCAGGGTAATTTTTCAGAGACCATTAAATGCGGACAAGATGATGTGAGTCAACACATACACTCATATCCTGTGTTAGGTTTTAAAAAATCTTAAAGCTTAATTCATGCACAAGGAAAAAAAATGAAGCTTCTGGAGCAAAAGGAGAGAAATTCAACTATTTCCCCCTCTCCATCCTATTCTAATATTCTGACAGCGTGGTACTCTGACTCATTGGGTTAATCCCCTCTGTCTATGACATATTTCAATGCCCACACATTTTTGGTTCTCATGGCTTTCTTTTGTTCATATGTTTGAGTCAATTATGTTAGCTATTCATCAGTGTATTAGGGAAGTCTCTCCCACTTTATCCTTCACTGTCTCTCATTATGAGCTTTCTGGCCCCCCACCCTGACTGCCTGATGGAATTTAAAACAGAAATGGAGCAGCAGGCAAGAAATCAGGATGCAAAGGTTTTATGGGAAAGAGTCATCATCAAAGAAGATCTGGGAAAAAGTATGAAAATAAAGAAGACAAAGAGACTAAAAATGGCTGTTTTAGGAGATAGGTCCCTTGAGAAGGCCTTGGTAACCGCAAAGATAAAATAGAGAAAGATGAACAAAGCTTTAGACAAAACAGTATTTGCTGGGTGGGATCATCATGCCTTTTCCCAGTTCAAATTGTTAGTTTTAATGTTTTTTTTTTTTTAACTCTTCAAACCTTTCACACTTTATTTTTTATTTTTTGCTCTTTCTTCCATCCCTCTCTCCCTCCCTCCCTTCTTTCTTTCTTTCTTTGGTGATAGCGCCTCTCTCTGTTGCCCAGGCTAGAGTGCCATGGTTAAGCCTAGCTCATGGTAACCTTAAACTTCTGGGTTCAAGCAATCCTCCTGCCTCAGCCTTCCAAGTAGATGGGACTACAGGCACCCACCACAACCCCCAGCTAATTTTTCTATTTTTAGTAGAGATGAGATCTCGTCCTTGCTCAGGTTGGTAGCACCTCCTGAGCTCAAGTGATCCTCCTGCCTTGCCTCCCAGAGTCCTAGGACTATAGGTGTGAACTACCGTACCTATCTCATAGTAATTTTTATTTTTAAAACATTGACCAAATAAGCCTTTTCTTAAATATTTATATCAGGGTTTATGTCCCATCTTTTAGTATTTCCTGCTAAAAGAAAACAAACAAAAGAAGAATGAATCCAACAGTTTTTGGATTCATTTCACCAATCGACTAGCATATTCCCATTGTATTTTTTCAAGATACCATGAATGAAACATGTTCAAAGTGGTTGGAAGCTTTGGAGGAAGCCCCACCAAGAACCAAGCTCTGTGCTATGCAACTTTGAATCATCATCTCCTGCCTTCTCTCTCCAAATTCTGAGAAGTGTACTTTTTTCTCATTTTACATAGTAAGGCTAACTTTGCGGAGTTCAATTACTTTACCCAATTTTCAAATGGGAGAGTTAAGACTTGAACTTGCTATTCTTTCACTCCATAGCCTGTCCTAATTTTTCTCTATGACTTTTTAAAAAGAGCTAGATTAAAATTTTTGAAAAAGATTTAGAGAGGGGTGGCGCCTGTGGCTCAAGGAGTAGGGTGCTGGCCTCATATACTGGAGGTGGTGGGTTCAAACCTGGCCCTGGCCAAAAGTGGCAAAAAAAA
>NW_003852415.1:6811082-6814854 GCF_000181295.1 Otolemur garnettii | reverse complement strand
CCCAGGCCCGCCAAAACAACAATGATGGCTGCAACCAAAAAAATAGCCGGGTGTTGTGGCAGACACCTGTGGTCCCAGCTACTTGGGAGGCTGAGTCAGGAGACTCACTTGAGCCCAGGAGTTGGAGGTTGCTGTGAGCTGTGATGCCACGGCACTCTACCCAGGGGGACGGCTTGAGGCTCTGTCTCAAAAAATATATATATATAATAAATACACATGTCAAAGGATTAATTATGATTATCTGAGTAAAAATCTTCAGGAAGATTTTAATTTTTTATTCAGTTTTGTTCCAGAGTTTCTACAATAAACATATCTTACTTTGTAGTCTAAACAAGTCATAAAAAATATTGAGATTTTGACTGGTAAATTAAAAAAAAAATTCTTTCCAACTTCAAATCAACAAATGAATCACAAAAGACGTTGAATCCTTGGGCATTTTTCAGCTCATCTTTTCCAACCTGTTTCTAGTTTAGACTAGATGTTGTAATGTGCATATTCTTATTATTTCTTTTTCTTTTTTTGGCTCAATTGTTTGGTCCATACTCATATCAGATTTTCAAATAAACCATGAAGGAAACTCACTCACTCTTTAGAAATGTTCGTAGGAAGATGCTTCACATAAAGACAGCTGTGGGTGATGAGCCGAGGATACGCATCTCTAAGAAAACTCAAACTTAAAATCCGAAAAACTTTCAAGAAAGCACAAACATGTTAGGTCTCTCTGCTTATTGTTGTGCTGTTTGGACCGATCTACAAACCCTGTGCTTTTTTGATTATGTATCATTAGATTTTCTCTTCCTATGTGTTATTATTCTTAGACTTTGTGAAACATTTCACAACGGATGGGTATATTTCATATAACAGGGTTTTAGCCCCACCAAAACAACTATTTTTAAAAAATTAGAAAATATTTTAGTTATGCAAAATTATGTACCCACCACTTAGTCCACTTGTATACTACCAACTAGAATTTTTTTTTTAAGCATACATATATGAAATCTCAAGACAGCTGCAAGTCCATCTTCCATGTCCACATTCTAAGTGGGAAGTTCAAGTCAGGGAGTTGTAAGTCGGATATCCTAAGTGCCAGCCGAGTGTCACACATGCCAGTCTCTGATCCCCTCCTTGTCTCACGTGGACAATGGGTTGCCAGCAGGAAGGCTGTCTCTTTCTCCCTTCCCTTTGTCATTCCCTCTCTGTGGCTCTTTAAATCAATTCTCAGCTGTAATATATGAACCCTGTATCCTTCTATTTAGCTCCACATTATGTTTTGCCCTCCCTTCCTCAACATGTTCCCTCCAATTAAGACTTCCTCCTCACGGATGCTTTTTCCTCCTAGGATGGTGAACATTTTGAGTTTCCTTTCTTCCCTTTTCCTAGGTCAGTTTGGACTCCGTGGCTGGATCTCAACATCTGGCAAAACATGATAGCATTATACCAGGGGGATGGATGGGAGTGCCTTTGTGGGACAGGGAAGGGGCAGGCCTTGCTCAACAGGTGTCCTAAGACCCAAATGAAGGTCTCTGACAACATGGGAATCCTCAGAGAAATCAGGAGACACAAGCTAGAACACAGACGGCCCTGAGAAATGACCTCAGCTTCCCTCACTGCTCACTATACCCTCCTTATAATGTATTAGTGTATTAAAAGGAACTCCCACCAGCACCAGACAGTTTACAAATGGCTTGGCAGCTTCCAGAAGTTATCCTACCTGGTTTAGAAAGGGAAGGGACCCTCTGTTCCCGAAGCTCCCTATTTCTTTCCTAGAAATCTCATAAATAAAACACTATTACAGTCCAGTTTGGGGAGATAGAGGGAAGTGGGAAGGGGGGTAGAACATGAGGGGGGATCTCACCTAATGTGCACATTGTGAGGGTGTATAACACGCCCCCCTGGGCGAGGGGCTCTTCTGGGGCAAATGGAACTTTACCCTGGAAGTGAGAACAATGTAACCTAAATATTGTACCCTCATATTAATTTGGATAAAGGTTTTTAAAAAAGATATTCAAGTCCTCAAGCAAATAAAGACAAATGCTAAGATTCTATTGAATCGGGGAGATGAGCATAAGAGAATTTATATTTTGTATACTGTTCTGTATCCTTGAAATTTTACATTTAAAAACCTAGCATTTGTTCACATTAAAATGGTTAATTAAGAAAAACAGAAATCTCATAAATAATCCTGCCTTAGCTTAACCAAAAATTAAATAGAAGGTATAAAAATAAGACTCCAGAAACTCATAAGGTGCGACTCTGTTGCTCTGAGAGGCAGCTGGTGCTCTGCTGGGGAACGAGCCGGCCTTCCATTTCTTTGTTCCTTCAATAAACTTGCTTTTGCTTTACTTTGTCAGCTCACGCTTCAATTCTTTCCTGCACAAACCAAGAACCCACTCGGCCTTCAGGTCAGACCCCAGTTTGGGGGTCTGCTTTCTTGTAACACCTGCATTTCTTCAGTGTAGTACAGGTAGCTCCTGGGTTGTAAGCAGGTGGGTTCTGTGGGTTTGCACTTAAGTTAAATCTGAATGTAAGTTCAAATAGCATCCATGCGTAAGTGTGTGTCATACGTCAGTTGGAGGTTTGTAACTTGGGGACTTACTAGAACAACCCCGTTTGTAAGTGTGAGTTGCACATAGTCAGATGTTTGTAACTTGGGGACTGCCTGTAGTAGAATCAGGAACGTCCTTCATCAGCTCAGCTTTGTCTGTGGCAAGATCCAGCTGTGGAGGCTAATTATAATAATGGCCTAGAATCTTACCCTCTCAATTACAAGTTGTTACTGTAGTCAACTATTCAATCTGACTTTGTAAGGATTATTTCTGACTTTGTAAGGATTATTTCTTGGTGACTGTTGATTTGATAATCTCTAGAAACAGTTCCAGAAGGCTGCAAGGTGGTTTTCAGATCCTGCCAGCCACTGTGATTTTGGAAGTGGTAATTTTAGGGTGTACCTCCCATCAGATTTCCATCTTCTGGGTGGAAACAGACCATTTTCCTGGCCTTTCCTGTCTCCCATGCAGGGACAGATGCATGGTGGTGGTCACTAAGCATTTGGTAAGAACAAGCATCACATATTTCAGTTGAATATAACTTTTTGGCTTTTATCTCTTTACCTAACAAGGCCAAAGCTATTTATAAACTGTGTTTACAGGAGGGCATATGCAATTATTTTTCTAAGAAATGCTCTCGATTATAAATTCCTTCATAATTATTAATAATGACAGGTCTCACTTATGCAACATTTATTCTGTGCTAGGTACTGTTGGGGTGCTTAATATAGTATATTAGCTCATTTAATCCTTGCACAATCGCATGAGGTGAGTATTATACTATTGTTATCCCCATCCACATTTTACAGATGAGAAAATAGCCTCAGAGTGCCCAGCCCAGAGTTTTATAGCCAATAAGTAGTAGAGCCAGATATGGAATCTAGACATTCAGGTTTCCCACCTTGTACAGGCTCTGTTTAGCTAAGATGCAGCTCTAACAAGCTGTAATACTGTGGGTGCTGATTTTAATAGCAGCTCCATCTCACACTTCTTGCTAAATCACAGTCATTCTAGGGGGTGACATTGAGTTGGAAGTTAGCCAAGTTTAACTTTGCTGGAGGCAGATGTAAAAAGCACCCAACACTTGAAAGATAGCCCAATCTTCCTAGGGGTCCATACAACCAAAAATAAATTGATATCCTTCAAGAGACTGTCAACCTGAGTCTTTGAATTTGAACAAAGAGCATCAGAATCTGAGTGGAGACCACCCAGGCCATGCCACAGCC
>NW_003852415.1:6806729-6810899 GCF_000181295.1 Otolemur garnettii | reverse complement strand
AATGTCAGTCTTATGTAACTCTGCTGCTCAAAATCCTTCAATGTCTCCTAAACAGGCAGCAGAATCTAAGCTCTTGAACACAGCCCACAAAGACATGCAAAATCTTGCCCCTGCCTCCTTTTTCAGCTTCATAGATCCCCTCTTTTCCATTTGCTCACTACTGGCTAGCATCACTGGCCTTCCATAAGTTTTTACTACTTTGGACAGGCTGCTTCCTTTGCCTGAAACATTGTTTCCATTCCTTTCACCTGGCTACTCATCCTTGAGGTCTCAGCTTAAATGTCTCTGCTGAAGAAGAGATACGTTGCCCTCCCTGAACTGGCTTCCCATCTTTCTATAGCATGGCCCTTACTGACACTTGTTATTAAACATTTATTTACATAATTATGTATACACACACACACACACATATATATATTTTAATTGAGGCAAAGTCTCACTTTGTCGCCCTCTGTAGAGTGCTGTAGTGTCATAACTCATAGCAACCTCCAACTCTCGGGCTCAAGAGATTCTCTTGCCTCAGCCTCCCTAGTAGCTGGGAATCTAGGCACCTGTCACAATGCCTGGCTATTTTTTTGTTTGTTTAGTAGACCCTGGCTGTATTTGAACCCACCAGCCCCAGTGCATGTGGTCAGTGCCCTAACTAGAGAGCGATGCAGGGTGCCCCACATAACTATATTTTTAATTTCTGTCTCTTCTGTTATGGTTAGCTTTTTTTGCAGGAGAAAACTAGGGACTCTGATTTACCTTTGTTTAGCACCTAGCTTAGTCACTAGCAAATAATAGACCTTTGATAAATATTTATGACAATGAATGAGGTTCAGTATCTTTATCCCTGAAAGGGTCCTTCTAGGATTACTGTGAGATTAGGTGAGATTTATTCATAGACACACACCCACTCCCAAGCACAGTTCTAGTGTGTTAGTAGATTCCGAATAAAGAGTAACATCTCCGTTCTTTTCCCTTCGGTGTTGGTGACTCTAGTTTGGACTATCTTTAGCTTCTCATAAATCCAGGGTAGTGATGATGGATGAGCTGGTGAAGATGCTGGGTGTGGGGACTGTGGGAATTGTGGGAAGAGGGAAGAGCTTGAACAAGCCAGATAAATAGAACAGTGAATGCAAAATTGGAAGTACAAGGGTAATTGTGATTGACTAAGATTCAAGGGCCATGTGGGAGAGTTAGGGTAGAAAAGTCTGGAAAAATTAGACTTACATCAGATTTGGAAAGTTTGTTAAGGAGTTTAGAAAAGAGGCTGAGTCAGTTTTGGAGATTTTGGAGTTATTTGTAAGCTTGGTCAAGTGGGCAGGAAACTTATCTAGAGGAATACTTTTTTCAGTTGTAGTAAGAAGGAAACAGGAAATAAACTCATTGCAGGTGGGTTTATAGCTTTTTCTTTTGCTGAATGATTAAGGATGTGTTCTGTAAAAGTTGGATTCAGTCAAAAAGCTGCTCTCAAAGATCTAGAAGGCCTCAGGGGCCCCAGGCCTGCAGGTCCCCACCCCACCCCCAGACCTAAACTCTGGCTTAGTGTTATTTCTCCCTCATTATGTTCATCTACTTTTCTGATGTATTCTTATGATTAGGCCATTTCTTTTATACTTATGAGTATTAAATCTCTTTCTTATTCAGAGAATAAGCTTCAGATCTACCTAGTCAACACTTTTTAGGGTTTCTTGCGATATCTCAGTCTCAGTTGTCTATAAGGTCCAACCCGCTCCTCTCACCAACATACAGGTCTTTCCGATGTTGCTCATCCATAGATAATGTTGTTTGCATTGTCCATTCATAAACCCAAGTCAGAATCTTGGGAGTCATACTGAATTCCATTCCCTACGTCCTCTGTGGAATTGGTATTAAATCCTATCAATGTTCTCTCTTCCATCCTTGCTGTTTTTTACCTCTGACATTCTTCACTCACCTCCTGTGTTCCACTTCAGTGATGCTCATTATTTCAGGAACACACCAACTCTCACCTAGACAGCAATGAGTCTCTTCTCTTATGGTTGCTATTTCCCTCCATTTCTCTCACTGCTTTCAATAATTTTTCTAAAATGCAATTGTGTTCTATTTCCTTGCTTGAAATCTCTCAGCTTCCCTTCTAAAGGGAAGTCTACAAAGTTTAAACTCTTTACTATGACCTCCAAGACTCACTTCTTCCCAGATAAGGTTATTCGAGACCCCCCTTGAAGTAGAATCTGCCACTTCCTTTTCTATACCCTGAGCTGTTTTCAGTTCATACTTTTAACTGGCATCTATAGCACTTTATTGCCCTATTTCTTCTCATTGAGAATATTCAAAATTTTCTTTTATTACTTCACATACTTCTCTACAGTGTATTTATCTTTGTACACCCAGTGCCTAGCATAGTCCTACTTAGGTAGTGAGTCCTTAATGTCTGCTGAGATGAAATGACATGAAGATTGGAAACTTGACTAGGAATTAGCTTTCACATGGTAATTGGGACGAGAAAGCAGAGCCAGGAAAAGAATGTGAACAGGTGATGAAAACAAAGAATAGCCATTGAAGTCAAAGAGAAGAAGAACCCATGAAATTAGAGACAGACAAAAGAGTGTAGATGAAATCTGCTTGGTTTTGGTTTCTAAAGGAGAAGGAGGAAGTCCAATATAGCAGAAGGATCAAACAAATGTGCCCAACATAGCAGCAGGATCAAAGAGAGAGAAGATTTTTTAATTGGATAATTACGAGGTCATGGTGACTTTGGGGAAAAGAGGTTTAAAAATTAGTGGATGGGAGATAGAGGCCACATGATAAAGATTGAAAAACATGTGGTCAGGTGGTTGGGCCAAGAAGTAACCTTAAGAATTTTAATTATGAGACAAAGAGCAGCATTAGGGAGTTCAGACTGGGAAGGTGGAATAGGGCTGGGTGGTGGTCTATTTTCTCCCTCTGTTAATTTGGTAAAGTTCAGGAAGATGATGTAGTTACCTTCTATACATTCTTCTTCATAACAACTACTTCTGTTAGGGATCAGTATTACATGTGGAAAGAAAGGGCTTTGGTCCTGGAAAAGTGATACACAAACATTCATCCACACATCTTAGACAGAGACAAAGAGATAAAGAGAGCTCTGTGTATAAATTATTATATATTATTTACTTTTACATTTTTAAGGCATTTTATAGAGTTTACACGATTTTACACATTTCCCTATAGATTTTACAAGAAAAGATTTTATAGATTTTACACACTTCTTATCATTATAATACAGGGTGGCCATAAAGTTTGTGTACAATTTAAAGTCATGTGCAACTTTAAATTGCACATGAATTTTATGGCCACCCTGTATAATCATATGAAAAAGAAAAGAAAATCACATGTAACTCTTGCACACAGGGAAAACTATGAGCATATCTACAATATGTGTGGGGGTGTCTAAATGTATCACTGTAGACCTTAATTTTAGCATTCCGACTCAAAGTTTTAGAGGTTAAATATGAAAGTAGTGGGTTCATTTACATGGTTCATTGTAGAGTTCATTTGTTGTTAAACTTGTTGGAGCTTTTCAATAACTAGTTTTTTAGGGAGGGGGATAAAAACTTCCAGTATATTTTTACATTAATGATTATGCTGTTTGAATGTAGTCTAACAAGAATGAGGAATTTATGACAAAGGTTTCTGAATAGCAAAGTAAGGGCAAAAATTCTGGGCTTAATGACCCAAAGAGAGACAATTAATCAGTATGTTGTAAAAATTCTCCAGAATAAATAATTCAGGCTTTCCTCTTCCACCAAATAAGTTTAGCATCTCGGGAGCGCTTGTGGGACTTTTGTTTCCAGAATGCTATCTGCCATGAATGAGGTCATAGATCCTTTTTAAGTGGGCCAGTGATTTTTGGAGCTCTTTTTTTTTTTTTTTTTTGCTGTTTTTGGCCGGGGCTGGATTTGCACTCGCCACCTCCAGCATATGGGGCCAGGGCCCTACTCCTTTGAGCCGTAGGTGCCACCCGATTTTTGGAGCTCTTTAGTCAACCAAGGGTTGTAATCAGGAGTAGAAACAGTATAGAAGAGAAATCCCCAGTGAGAGACTGTCCTTCAGGTCTTTGGAGATGGCCCACGAAGCAGAGCTACTGAAACAAAAGCTCTTCCCATTTCTCGCAAAATTTTCTGGGACCTAGGATTTGACTCTGCATTAAAGAGTTTTGGTGAG
>NW_003852415.1:6797585-6806336 GCF_000181295.1 Otolemur garnettii | reverse complement strand
TATAGAAACTATGGTGTCAAGCCTCACATTTTAGTGCTGGTTCAAAGCCTGCTGCATCACATGCAGGGGCGTTGAAGCTAGAGTGACTTTTAATGCCAACCACATTCTGATACTGCTCGTTTCTCTGTCTTTTACAATGTTCTTTACATGTCATGCCAGAAAAATAATAATTCTGTGAACCTTTTACCCCTGATAAGTGCTCACACAATGAATTTAATTAAAATCCCCTTTATCTATTATGCTGAAAACAAGGAATTAACAATATCCATTAAAATGACTATTACATTCACATCAAATGGATTTCAACGCCAGACTAAAATGATATGAAGGAAGCCATAATCATGGGAGGCCCAATATGGTGTATAAATTTTAAACCTTTTGAAACCCTAAATTATTTTAATCTCCAAATGTAATTATCATAAATGTCAGTCAAACTTTCTCAAGGCTGCTTTTTGTTGAACAGAAAGAAACAAATGAAACTGTGAAGGCTTTAAGCTTTATGAACTCGTGATTAACTCCTCCATTACCAGGGAGCTCTCAGGCTCAGTATAAAGAAGACATTTTTATGTAGGTCATAGTTTGCAGACAAGATAACATATAGTTATCACCCCTGACATATAGTTTGCAGACAAGATAACAAGAAGATTATGGTCATTCAATGGGTTGTTCCATTCTTTTTTTGTCTTTTGAGATGGGGTCTTGCTATGTTGCCCAGGATGGTACCAAACTCTTGGGCTCAAACAATTTTTCTACCTTAGCCCCCTGAGCAGCTAGCATTACAGGTGCACTCCACCACACCCAGTTGCAACATTCTTTGATTACAGTTGGTTAGCTGATGATGCCAATAATTTTTAAACAATAGCAATAGATTCTGCCTTTTGCTGCAACTTTATAAAGTCACTAAATAATAATCACTATATGATAATACAAGCTGAGCATCCACAATCCAAAATGCTCAAACTTCTGGAGTGCAGTCGTGATGCTACAAGTGGAAAATTTTACACTTGACCTTAGGTGATTAGATACTGTCAAAATGCAGTCAAAACATGTTGTTTCATGTGTAAAATGATTAAACATATTGCATAAAATTACATTAAGCCTGGGTGGATAAGGTGTCTGTAAAACATAAATAAATTACGTGTTTGGACTTGGGTCCCATTCCTAAGATATTTCATTATATATGTGTAAATATTCTAAAATTTAAAAAAATCAGAAATCAAATGTGTTTCCAGCCCTAAACATTTTGGATAAAGGGGGCTCTAACCATATTCAGTTTTTTATAATGGTTGAAGTTGTTCATTCTACATTTTGAGTTAGACAAGAATTAAATGAAGGTAGTGATTTTCTCTTATGAAGTTAAAGGGTATATATATCAAAAGAAAATGCTATTACTCAGGTAAAATTTGTCTGAGAAAGAGGGAAAAATAGATCACTTCTTGCAAAAAGAGAACCAAGTTTTGATGGAGCCATGGTATTAAAAGATCGTGCCAACAGAAGAACCACAAAGTTATTTTATTCCACTCTTTGACCCCATGTCTAATAATGTATTTTACCTAACCTACATAGTCTAAAGCACTACTAAGATAGAATCTTCTAGGTTACATTGCCTGTGACCTGGGCACATGGACATCTCTTTCTGGAGGACATATTACCACCTTTTTGCATATCCCATCTCCCTTCTAACAGCAATGGTTGCCCAGTCCAGATTCCAAATTTTAATTAGAAACAAAGTGAGTAACACCAACGTCGGTTCCATTAGACACTGGTTGTCAAGTTGTCAGAAAACGATGCATTAACCTGTTAGATGTTTAGAATTAACTTTATAGACCTGAAAACCAGCTCTTAAACCCTTAAAGAAAAAAAAGACCTGAAAAGCAGGTCTTAAACCCTAAAAATCTTAAAACCCTTCTCACATCACTCTTATTTCATCACACCAACCCGGGGCTCAGGCTTTATTCTTTCTCCCTGGTTATTTTATTGCCTTATTGGGTACTTGTCCCTTCTCTATTGTTGCTAAGGTCTGAAAGCTTGTCATATTGAGCCTGCTGCTACTCCATTATTTGCTTCAAATAAATGCTATTATGTTGTCCTAATAACCACAGCTGTGTAAGCATCTATCAGTCTCTTTTATTGTGGCATAATTTCTATATATGAAAGTAATTTGCCCTCAGTGTCTACTGATGACTTCCATTGTTTGTATGGACACATTGTCCAACTCTCAACCCTTGCCTGCCCTCTCTCTTCCTCTCTCCCACCGCAGCAATTTTAGCCTTTATCCTAAAGCACTACTTAAAAATAAATGAAATTCAAGTGGCCTTAGCTCTTCCATGATTAAAAAGACTTTGTAAAGAGATCAACTTGCCAAATCTTGAGAAAACATCTTGGTTTAATGCCTCCTTTCTCGGACAGCTTTATTGTCTGCATTTGTGGATTGCTGTGATGACTGTATTATTACTCTCAAGCATGCCAAGGATTTTAATAGAAGACTCAAAACCAGGAGTACTCTTTGGACTATGTTTCAGGGACAGCAAGTAGTTCCAGCGACACCACCGCAGGTGGGAACTGCTCTACACTACAGGGCATTGGAGCAGAGGCAGACTCTGACCTTTGATGTGGCAGTGAGTGTTGAATATGCCACAGACACCCCAGGAGGCGTCTTTACCAGAATGACCTTAATGCCATACTTTTCTGGATAAGACCCTGAATGAGGTCCTGATGTACAAGAGATAGATTGGGAAAGATGTTCTGTTGTGTCTCTTCAAGGTTTTTAAAATTTATACATTTCACTGAGGAGGAAATTTAAGGTTCAGAGAGGTTAGTCACATTACTTAGGTAGTAGGTGGCAAAGTCAAGTTCAAACCCTCCTCTTTGCCTTGTATCCTGGGGAAGTCCAGCTTCTCTGAGTGGACACCATGCCAGGGTTTTGTGATGGCAGGGCAGGGTGGAAACAATTTCTCAGGGTCATGTCAACATTCAGCCTTGGTTGGGGCGTTGAGTTTGTGAAGTGAATGTTGGCAAACTCTAGTTGGAGACAAGTGAATTTGGTAGAAGCAGCCAGAGGTGATTCATCTGGTGTACTTGTGAGGTGAACCTTGAGTTTCAGGTTGCTATAGCATCTGCAACTATCCTACAACCCCAGACCAGATGGAACCAAGGGCTTCATGCCTGTTGTGTCTTTGGCCATGTCCGTTTATGGTGTGTGCATGTGACTGTGTGTGTTGGCGTTAGTGCTATGATTAGTCATGGGAATAGCCCTAGCCTTATTTACTCTGTCATAAACTTAAAACATATTTTCACAAAGGCACTTACCCAATCCTAGTGGTTCCACCTTCCAAATTTATCTGAAATCTGATTACTTTCTACCAAATTGATTGCTACCACCTTAGGTGAAGCCATCACCATCTCTGACTTGGGTTACTCTATGGGCTCCCTAACAATTTTCCATGTCCTCTTATATTCTGTTTCTGCCTAGCAGCTTAAAACAAACCTCGGACCAGTTTATGCCCCTCATCAAAGCTCTCAGATGGTCCTCTGCACACTTGCTTTACCGCATTCCCTAAAGGCCCTAAAAGCCAACAAGATTTTGGATGGTCAGAACCCTGCCTACCTTTAGAGCCATCTGCTGCCTCTCTGCTTTGTTCTCTCCATTCCAGCCACACTGACTCCTTGCTGTTCTCAAATGTGCTTATATACCGGGATCTCTGCACTTGCTGTTCCCCTGTGTGACCTCTCTGCCCTCCACAGCATGCTCTCATCCACACACATCATCCAGGCCAGAAAGGGCCTGTCCCCCACCAGACCCATCCCCACTGTACATATTCACTTTCTACCCCTGCCTCTGTGATTTTTTCCACAGCTTTTAATGCTGTTTGACATCATAGTATACATTTACTTTTTGTTTCTTTGCTTTGCTGTCTGGCTCCCCCACTGTTTGTTATATAAGCTCTGAGGGAGCCCCTTTGGCTTGCTCTTCACTTGCTTTCTATACTACAGTGCCAGACATATAGCAGGTTCTCAATAAAAATCTTGAATGGATTAATGAGTGAATGCAATTTATTGAAAACTGTAAGGGAGATTGTATTTGTTTTGTACCTTTGCCAAGTGAGTGAGAAAGCTGCTTGTCAGAGGCCCATTGTGTACTTAACACATGTTTATTGAACTTAAACTAGGTGTTGGGACTACAGATGTGAATAAGGAGGTCTGAATCAGAGGGGCTCTTGCCGGAGGGGAGGAGATACTTAGATAAGAGTTACAACATGAAGAGGCAAAAGGGACTGTGGAAGTCAGGAGAAGATGCCTGCTCTGGTCAGAGGAGAGGACAAGATTAAAATAGGAGAGAGACATTTAGCCTTTCTGGAGCTTTTTAGAAGAAGTGACAGGTGTAGCTGAGTGCTAAAGAATCTTCAGGATTTATTTAAAAGAGACGGTGGGAGAGGACAATGTTAGCAGGGGGAGCTGCACATGAAAATGCTGAAGGAGGGGAGGGAGGGAAGGGAGAGAACTTCAGAGACCTGCGTCTGGTTCCATCCATGCCCTGTTGTGGTATGATGTTTAATCCTCTAATGCCCAACTCTCTTTCAATGAAAAAGGGTGAGAGTACCAGGAGGTGGTGTTTCGAGATGAACGTAGACAGGTAGCAGGTTTTCTGGGGAAACAAATACAAGAAAAACTTTTTTTCCCCTAAAAGCCTTAATGAGCTTTATATTTATCAAAGTTTCTTGTTTTTTAATTTTAATTTTATTTTTACTTATTTTTTTATTTTTTGCAGTTTTTTTGGCCAGGGCCAGGTTTGAACCCACCACCTCCAGTATATGGGGCCAGTGCCCTACTCCTTTGAGCCACAGACACCACCCTATTTATCAAAATTTCTGGAAATCCTTCAGGATTCTGTATGAAATTTAGAGGCAAAAACTCAGCCAATATAGACTCTTCCTTTTCTGATGTTGGGAGACATTTTTGAAGCACTTTATTTACTTTAGATCAGTGGTTCTCAACCTTCCTAATGCCGCGGCCCTTTCATACAGTTCTTGTGGGTTGCGACCCACAGGTTGAGAACCGCTGCTTCAGATAGACAATACATTCTGAAGTTTTTAAATAATGAAATAGCTCTTTCATCACTACATTCATGCAGCCAAGTTCTCAATGGCTGCAAAATTTCCGCCAAGTCCCAGACATTCTGGCTAAGAACATGAAGGCAAACCTCTACTGATAACCAAAATTGACAGGAGATCTTCATAACGGAACTTCTATGTGTTTTGCACTGGTAGAAGTTCTCATAGAAGACGGCCTTATGGTCCATGAATGCATCCTGAAACAGGGGCTGAGATGGCCTTCTGGGGATTTGAATTTGTGGTTTTAAAGCATCTAAATCCTCTATAGTTGATGCTCAGACATGGAAATGATTCCCCCAGGACTTCTCTATCCTACCAGAAGAAGGGCTCGATGTAAATAATCTATGGAAAAATACTAGCTCTTCTAGGTGGGTTTTTTTTTTTTTTTAGAATCCTCCTGGAACTTACACACTTCTAGAGTTGAACCCAAGCCTGCTGAACTGGCCTAAATCATTAGTATTGACTCTTCCAAGAAGATCATATTATGTAGCAAAATCGCAGACATTTTTATTATATCCAGTTGGAAAAATAGAAAACAAAACCAAACTCACTGAAGGAAATATTCGCTGGGATGAGCACCGTGTTTTAAACTTCTGGGGAGAGAGTTCCTTGAGGCTTTCCAGCTGCTAATTCCCTCAGAGTTCATCATGACCACATTCACAAAGCTGTTTTCTGGCATTACTGATAATTACACAAGCAGATGTACCGCGCAATGCTTTGATCTTAATGGTTGTGAATTAAATAGGGTTGAGCCTTGTCAATACTTTTAAGAGGAGGTCTACAAGGAATTTCAAAGGTCAGCAGCAGTAAACCTTACTTATCTAATATAATGGATGCTCAAGAGAGACCTGGAGCACAAAAGGTTGTCCAAGAAAGCCATCTGGGTTAACCAGAAGTTTATTCATGAAGCCATTCTCCCTGATATCATTTTTAAAAATATGATGGTAATAAATTATGGAAATTTTTAATTTAAAAAATGTTGGCAAGAAAAATGATGCTTGGTGTCTTAGAAGCATGGAGCCTGGAAGAGGATTCAGCCATCACTTCTATGCATATGGTCTCTCTCTCTCAGCAAGCAAAACAAAACTAACAAATAAAAATATCCAGATATCTGAATCTGTTCTTAGTCCTATATTTCTATCTGACTATTAAAAATACCAGACTCATTGAAAAGAAAAAGCATTATTTTCTTTCTTTCTTTGGGCCATCGACTGTTTCCCAACTCTGTGGTTTCTAACCTAAAAAACAATAAAGCATCAGGTTGCTATAGACATAAATCAGGTAGTTGATTTGATTCTACCATTTCCTTCATCTCCAAAATCCATTAAGTCATTTAGGTATAGCATTTCCTACATCAAGTGGCTCTTGATTCTACCTTTTCTTGTTTATTCTCATGGCTTTGATTCAATATATATAATGATTCTCATTATGTTATATTAGATTTGGAGGGCAAGGACCCTTTTAAACACTCTCATTTCTTTTTCTCTCTCTCTCCTGAATATTGCTGAAATTATAGGCTTCCTAAAATCCTATACTGTCAATCCTCGTCATAAAATTCAGGCTCTATGCCTGGATTTACTTGCTTTCTCTCGTTCCCAGCAGGTAGACCTGCTGTCCTTACTACTCCTACTTAGCACGTAGCATTCATTTCTTTCTGGATCTCTGTTGTACCATGTCATGTTCCTTCAGCAAGGATACTTAGCAAGAGTGCTGGATGGGAAGTTACAAAATCAGCATCCTGTTCTGCTTTTGTGAATTGCCTGTGTGAATTTGGGTGTGCCATTCAACCTCCCTGGGCTTCAGATCAAATGCTAACCAAAAGAAAGTTCTATAGCGATATTAATGTCATCTGATGTGAACTTGAAGACGGAAAGGAATTACTTGTGTTTTTGAGAATCACTGAGAATGATAAAGGGCTAGATTCATCAAGAAACCAAGACATTCTCAATTGCTATGCACACAATTACATTGCCTAGAAATTTTGGATCAAAAATTGATAATATTGCAAGAAGAAATGTATGTAAGACATCATTGAGGTTGGTAATATGTCTCTCAGTCATTGATAGGACAAGCGAATTAAGATGCTTTTGTAAGCAAGTATATTTAAGATATGAACAGCAAAATCAGTAAACTTGTTCTAATTTACTTCTGTGAGACATGACACCCAACAATTGGACGGCAAACATTTTTTTTTTTATTGTTGGGGATTCATTGAGGGTACAAGAAACCATCCTCATATCAAAATTGAGTACAGAGGATTCATGCTTCTCCATTCTTGTGAACAGCAAATATTCTTTTCAAGCACATACAAAATCTTTATGAAAATATGACTGTGTTCAGTGTAATAAAGTTAGCCACACGAAATGTCAGAGGATTGATAGCATAAATACCACATTATTTGATCATAAGCCCATTACATTTTAGATCATCAACCCCCCTAAAAATAGAAAAAAGACCAAAAAATAAAATCTGATATTAAATATACCCACAAGTCAAAGAATAAATCAACATAGAATTTAGAAAATACTAAGAATGTGATGATAAAACTACATTATGTAGCTAAAGTGCTATTAGAGAAAATTATAAGCCTTAAAGAGGAAAAACCCCAAAATTAAGGAGACAAACATCTTATACATTCAACTTGAAAAGTTAGAACAGACGAATAACCCTAAGAAAGTAGGATGAAAATAAGAAAGGAGATTAATCACATAGAAAATGGAAAAAAACCCCAATAAAAATCAACAAAACCAGAGACTGGTTCTTTATGATTATTAAATAGTCAGAAAGTTGAATTAGAGTATAGAAACCTTTTCACAAAGGAAGCACTAAGCTCACACAGTGTTATGGGCAAGTTGTATTAAATTTTCAAGGAAAAGATAATTCAAAGAAGAAAAACGAGATCATTTTCTAGATCTTCTAATGAGACTAGTATTAAGTAAAAAGTAGGTCAATTTCATTATTAAACATGGTTACAAAGTAATAGCAAATGAGACTGAGTGATATACAAAGGAGAGGATTGTGATCTTGGTAAGTTTATTTCATTGATAGTTCAATAACAATTGAATAAGTTATTATATTAACAGACTAAGGGAGAAAATGAAATATCAAATTAATACATAGATTAAAAGGCATTTGGTGGAGCTGACTATTCATTTAAAATAAGAACTTGTAACAAACTGGGAATAACTGGGACTTTCCTTAAGGCAAGGTAGGGATCTGTATAAATCCTACCCTAAGGACCATATTCAAATGGGAAACACTGAATTATATAGGGATGAATCAAGGATTATTTAAATACAAAATGTGAAAGATTCTATAGACATTTTTTTTTACAATTAATATGTATTTAGCAACATGACTAGATACAACAGTCACTGTCCTCAACTTTATTAAGCATAATATGTAGTAATATAACCATGTAATACAATCTATGAGGATTAAAATTAATAATTTATATAAAGCTCTTATCCCTTGGAACACAAACAATAAAACTGATGTTCATATATTGAAAAAGCCAATTGCAGGGTGGCACCTGTAGCTCAAGCGGCTAATGAGCCAGCCACATACACCAGAGCTGGCAGGTTCAAATCCAGCCCGGGCCTGCCAAACAATGACAACTACAACCAAAAGAAAAAAAAAA
>NW_003852415.1:6790406-6795354 GCF_000181295.1 Otolemur garnettii | reverse complement strand
GGGGGAGGAAAGAAGAAGTTCAAAGCACACACACACACACAAATAAAGTTATTGAAAAACAGGAAAAACAAACAAGCAAACAAAAGCACCTACTAAAGTTGTTGGCCAGGAAGAATCAATGGCATAAGGTTGTCAGTTTTTTCTAAGTTGAACTATAGTTTAATAAGAGAAACCTTCTACAGAATCTCCACATGATATTTCTTGTATTGCATTATTTTTATGGGACTGGATAAATTGGTTCTCAATAGATAGGCCTGAGCAAATACCCAAGGAACTAAGATCCCACACTACTAAAGAAAAAAGCTAGCATGTGTGTGTCTGTGTGTGAAGACTTCTTGTCCTGTCCCATGTCAAGACTAAAAAAGACTGCAGCAATTAGAAATAATGTGATATGCAGGCATACATTGGAGATGGTACGGGTTTGGTTATAGACTATCACAATAAAATGAATATTATAATAAAGCAAATGGCACATATTTTTTGGTTTCCCGTTGCATATAAAGTTATGTTTATACTATGCTATAGTCTGTTAAGTGTGTAATAGCATAATGTTTAATAAAAGCAATGTGGGCCAGGCATGGTGGCTCATACCTATAGTCCCAGCACTCTGGGAGGCCGAGGTGGGAGGATCGCTTGAGCTCAGGAGTTCAAGACCAGTCTGAGTAAGAGCGAAACCTTGTCTCTACTAAAAATAGAAAAAATTAGCTGGGTCTTGTGGGTGGTATCTGTAGTCTCAGCTACTCAGGAGACTGAGGCAGGAGAATCACTTAAACTCAGGAGTTCGAGGTTGCTTATGAGCTAGGGTGCTCTAGCCTAGGGCAACAAAGTGAGACTCTGTCTCAAAAATTAAATCAATAAAAATTTTTAAAAAGCCATGTTGATACCTAAATTATAAAATATTTTGTTGCTAAAAAAAAGTTAATGATTACTGGAGCCTTTAGTGAATCTTAATCCTTTTCTTACTGGAAGGTCTTGCCTCCATGTTGATAGCTGCTCACTGATCAAGGATGTAGCTGATGAAAGTTGAAGTTACTGTGGCAATTTCTTTCTTTCTTTCTTTCTTTCTTTCTTTCTTTCTTTCTTTCTTTCTTTCTTTCTTTCTTTTTTTGAGACAGAGTTTCACTTATTAACTCTCTGTAGAGTGCTGTGAAGTCACAGCTTACAGCAACCTCAAACTCCTTGGGCTTAGGCAATTCTCTTGCCTCAGCCTCCCAAGTAGCTGGGACTACAGGCGCCTGCTACAACACCCGGCTATTTTTTTGTTGTTGTTGCAGTTAGGCCAGAGCTGGGTTTGCCACATTGATTGACTTTTTTTTTTTTTTCCATGAAAATTTTCTCTGTAGTATGTGGTACTCTGTTCAATGGCGTTTTACCTACAGTAGAACTTCTTTTAAAACTGGAGTCAATTCTCTTAAACTGTGCCACTGCTTTTCCAGCTAAGTGTATGTAATATTCTAAATCTTTCGTTGACATTTTTACAAATGTTCATAGTCTCTTTGCCAGAAGTAGCTCCCATCAGAGGAAACCCTTTTCTATCACAGAAAACCACTTTCTTTGCTCATCCAGGAGAAGCAGCTCCTCATCTGTTCCAGTTTTGTAGTGAAATTTCAGTAGTTCAGTCACATCTTCAAGCTTCACTTCTAAGTCTCACTCTCTTGCTATTTCTGTTACATGTGCAGTAACTTCCTTCACTGATGTCTTGAACTTCCAAGTACTCCAAGAGGACTGGAATCAACTTCTTCCAAACTTCTGTCAATGTTGACATTTTGACCTCTTCTCATGCACAAATGTTTTTAATGGCAACTAGAATGGTGAATCCATTCCAGAAAGTTTTTAATTTATTTTGTCTAGGTACAAAGGAGTAATCTTTGTCTATGATGGTGAAATACAGTAGAATCTTCACAGTTGAGCATATCCCTACCTTAGTAAGTTGACCTAATTTTTGTAGACCAGACATGGGCCACATGTATATATCGCTGGAGTAGGCCTAGTTCCTTATGTTCACCACCCTCCATATGTGGACCAGTTTGTTCCAGTCCCTTGCATGGCCAACTTATAGAAGTTCTACTATAATTTCTACTGTATATTTCTTAAATAAGGAGACTTGAATGTTAAAGTTACTCCTTGATCCATCTAAAATGGATATTGTCTTAGCAGGCATGAATGCATTAATTTCCTTGCACATCTCCATGAGAGCTCTTGGGTGACCAAGTGCATTGTCAAATAGCAGTTATATATTGAAAGAAATCTTTTTTTTTTTTTCTGAGTGGTAAGTCTCAACTGTAGGCTTAAAATATTCAGTGAACCAGATCATAAACAGATCTGCTGTCATCTAGGCTTTGTTGTACCATTTGTAGATTATAAGCAGAGTTGATTTAGCATGATTCTTAAGAGTCTTAGGATTTTTGAAGAGGTAAATGAGCATTGGTGTCACTTTAAAGTTACCAGTTACATTAGTTCCTAACAGGAAAGCAGATTGTTCTTTGAAGCTTTGAAGCCAGGAATTTTTTTTTTTACAGTTTTTGGCTGGGGCTGGGTTTGAACCTGTCACCTCCAACATATGGGGCTGGTGCCCTACTCCTTTGAGCCACAGGTGCCACCCTGAAGCCAGGAATTGACGTCTCTTTTCTAGCTATGGAAGTCCCAGATGGCATCTTCCACTAGAAGGCTGTCTCATCTGCCTTGAAAACCTTGTTTGGTATAGCCACTTCCATCAGTTATCTTAGCTAGGTCTTCTGTATCCCTGGCTGCAGCTTCTCTCTCTCAGCACTTTTATGTTATGGGGGCAGCTTCTTTCCTTAAGCTTCATGAACCTTCTTCTGCTACCTTTGCACTTTTTTCTGCAGTTTTCTCAGAGAATTTAAGAGAGTTAGGATCTTGCTCTGAATTAGGCTTTGGTTTAAGGAGATGTTAGGGCTGTTTCAATCTTCTATTTAGATCACTAAAACTTCCTCTGGATCAGCAATCAGGTTGTTTCACTTTCTTATTATTTACGTGTTCACTGGAATAACACTTTTAATTTCCTTCAAGAACTTTTCCTTTGCATTTACAACTCAGCTAACTGTCCGTGCAAGAGGCATAGCTTTTGACCAGTCTAGCTTTCAACATGCTTTCCTGACTCGTTTAATCATTTCTAGCTTTTGATTTAAAGGGAGAGATTTGTGACTTTTCCTTTCACTTGAATACTCAGAGGCCATTAGAGGGTTATTAATTGGACTAATTTCTCTGTTGTTGAATCTCCGGAAATAGGGAGACCAGAGAAGAGAGAGAGATGGAGAGTTGGGGTGAGGGTGGCTGGTTTTGAGAGCAGTCAAAATACACAAAATATTGATTGATTACATTTCTCATCTTAAAAAGGCTTGGTTTGGGGCAGGCTAAAACAAAATAATTATGATAGTACCATCAAAGATCACTATAACAAATGTAACAATAGTGAAAAAGTTTAGAATATTGCAAGAATATTGCAACATGTGACATAAAGACTTGAAGTGAGCATATGCTGTTGGAAAATTGGCTTGCCGGACACGGGGTTTCTACAGACCATCAACTTGTAAAAAGGGCAGTATATGGGAAGTACAAGAAATGAAGTGCAGTAAAGCAAAGTATTAGTATATGCAGGGTCGGATCGGCAGACAAAGGGAAAAAGAGTGTCCCCACACGACTCAGGCATGTATGGAAACAATTCATTAAATGCTGAACCTTTGATCAGTGATTATTATATGTAAATGCTAAAGTGAATCGAATCTCTACCTTATACCATAAATGTCAATGCTAGATGGAATAAAATGTCAGTGAAACACTAGGGACAACTTAAGAAGATAGTAAAGAAGAATATATTATTAACTCAGGGTAGAAAAGGAATTATTAAAAAAGTTACATAAAGATAAACCATAAAGGAAAAGACCGATAAGTTCTACTAAATTAGAAAGCTAATACAACCTTTTGGGAAGGAAGTTTGGAGAATTCTCAAAGAACTCAGTTTAGACCTCCCATGTGATCCTGCAATCCCCTTACTGGGCATCTACCCAGAAAAAAAAAAATCATTTTATCATAAGGACATTTGCACTAGACTGTTTATCGCAGCTAAATTTCCAACTGCCAAACTGCAAAAACAACCTAAAAGCCCGCTAACCCAGGAATAGATTAACAAGCTGTGGTATATGTATACCATGGAATACTATTCAGCCATTGAAAGAGATGGACAATTTACATCTTTTGTATTAACTTAGACTGAGGTGGAATGCATTCTTCTTAGTAAAGCATCACAAGAATGGAGAAGCAAGGATCCAATGTACTTGATTCTATTATGAAGGCAGTGGATGATCACTGTGGATGATCACAGTGGATGATCACAGGGTGGGGGATAGGGGAACAGGGGAGCTGGGGAAGAGAATATGGGAGGGGGGTGGGGAGTCAAGGTGTATGGCACACCTCCTTGGGGTGGGACACAATTATGAGAGGGACTTTACCTAACAAAAGTAATCAGTGTAACGTAATTGTTTGTACCCTCAATGACTCTCAAATAATAAAAAATTAGCATTTGAAGATGTTAAATTAACATAAAAAATTCCATAAAAAATACAAAAAGACAAGACCCATTTCAGAAAAAAATTATTAGCACACAAAAGGATTGGTGTGTAGATATCAATAAGAAAACAATGATAAATCATTAGAGAAATGGCTAAAAAATAAAAACCCATGCAGAGACCTGACAAAGGCCAGGTGTGGTGGCTCATGCCTGTAATCCTAGCCCTCTGGGAGGCCGAGGTTGGTGGATTGCCTGAACTCATGAATTCGAGACCCCCCTGAGCAAGAGTGAAGAGATGAGACCCTGTCTCTAAAAATAGCTGGGCATTGTGGAGGGCTCCTGTAGTGTTAGCTACTCAGAAGGCAGGGGCAAGAGAATCACTTAAGCCTAAGAGTTTAAGGTTGCTTTGCTGTGAGCTAT
>NW_003852415.1:6788226-6790386 GCF_000181295.1 Otolemur garnettii | reverse complement strand
TGTGAGCTATGATGCTATAGCACTCTATTGAGGGTGACCTACCAATTTATGCAATCTGAAGAGAGACCAGCGTATGACCTACCAATTTATTAAAATATCAATCTAACAAGAAAAAAAAATTCAGTGACAGGGAGTTCTCATGTATAACCCATTCTAATTTTGGAATATCTACCTTACAACTATTTCTCTACATTAAACAGAAGTATCCAGCACGTCTTTGTTTAGACCATAAAGTCTCATGAAAATCCAATTTCTCTTACACATGAAAGACATTGAAGTACTCAAAGACAGTTGTCTTGTCTCCCTTTAGACTTCTTTTCCAAGAATCATGAACTATCCTGAAGTCATAGTTTTCAGATACCTCACCATCTGGCTGCCTTCTCCTGGACCCAACACAACTTCCCAGTTTGTTCTGACCAGTGAAATATCTGATGGGACTATTCACTTTCTTGTTCAAGACACTGCAGTTATTGATATAGCCTAAAACTGCCCTATGTTTTTGTAGCCTTGTACACCACATTAATTTATATTGGGCTCCTCATCATTTCAAACCTTTAAGTCTTGCTTGCATCCAGGTCTACCCCATCCTAGAGTTGTGAGGCTAATTTTTTCTAAACTATATTTGGGACATTATACTTATTCCTAAAGTTTTATCTTGGAATTTGGTTCTAATATTCCAGCCTGCTGAGATCTTTTCCATCCAGATTCTGACATCTGATGTGTTGACTTTTCTTCCTACACCTATTATCATCAGTAAATTTGTACTTAGTCTATCCCTCAAACATTTATTTCAAAACCACCATTGATAAGGTAATGTGTTAGGTATGATAGGTATTCATCGTGATAATTAATAAAAATATTAAAATGGAGAGATCCAGAAGTTCATGCTTCCTTCCCATATAGACAATCAATGAATTTTGATGTAAATTGGCACATCCATTTACAGTCCATATTTCCTCATCACTTTCCTTTAGATTTTTTCCCCAGTTAAGTGGACTGTCAAGTCTTTGACAAGTTGGCAAGACCTAAATCTAAACCTTCAGCCTTTACTGAATTTTCAACTGTGATTGACTCTTCCATTTTGCTACTCGCTCTCCAAAAAGCTAAGCTCCCTGCAGGATTTTGTCTTCTTCCCATTATTGTGATCCATACAATTCCTGGCTTTACCCTCTTCTCAGACATTTAGGTTTTACAAATTTAAAGCAGTATTTTAATTTACAAGGTCATATTGCTTCTTAGTATAGAAGAATGCAGGCTACTATTGTTTCTTAAATGAGGGAAATTAAAAGTATCAAAGGTAAAAGTTAAAAATAAATAACCCAGAACTTCATCATCTAAAAGGGGTCATTTGTTATTGGTGTTTATCTGTTTATTTACCATTCTGTGCACTAGAAAAAGAAACACAGTTATTATCCACTTATCTAAATAAACAAAACTTTTAACACAATGTGAATAATACACATAGCTTAAAGAATAATCATGAACGCCAACATCTGTGTAACCCTTACTCGTGTCAAGAAATAGATTACTGCAAACACCCAGAAGACAATGAAATACCCTTTCTAAGAATATCGTCTCTGCCTTCCTCAAACTCCTATCATGACTTAGAATATTATAGTTTTATTTTTGCTTATGTTATAAATTCTATTTAAATGAAATAATAGGTACACTTTTGTATCTGGTAGATTCTTTAGCTGTACGTCATAGCTGTGAGATTTCTTCACATCCTATGCAGGACAGGAGTTTGTTCATTTTCATTATCGTGTAACAGTATAGTGAATGAATTCTTCACAAATTATCTGTTCTATTGCTGGCTAAAATTCAGGTTGTTTTCCAGTTATTGTGAACAGTGCTGCTAATGAACATTCTTGTGTGTGTGTTCATGTGGTTTTCATTGAAATATGCCTAAAAATGGAATTGGTTAATATGATGTGTATATTCAATGTCCATATATATTGTCTATTTCTCAGTCTAGTTCTTTTAATTTAAAATCTCCCAGCAGGATATGAGAATTTTAGGCATCCCGTAGTCTCACCAACACTTAATGTTATCAGTTTTGTTATTTTAGTTACGTCAGTCACTCCACCTAGTGTGAACATCTTTTTGTGGTTTTTAATTTACATTTTTTGGATGCATCATGACATTTGGCATCCTTCACCT
>NW_003852415.1:6786383-6787941 GCF_000181295.1 Otolemur garnettii | reverse complement strand
GTCATGAACCAAATGTATGTACACACAAGGGTGTTGCTGGCCTCCCTCTGTGTTCTATTTGTTTGGCATCTATTCTGTTGGAAATACCATTTTCTCTTAATTACTGGAGTTTTAAAATAACTCTTGACATCTGTTAAGTCCTTTAATCCTGTTCCTCAAATTGTCTTGGCGAATTTCTGCCCTTTTCATTTTTATTGCATTTTAGAATTAGCTGGTCGATGTCTACAGAAAAAACCACATTAAAAAAACCCCACTAACACATGCTGAGTCTCACTGTGAAGGATTTGAATGGAAAGATCATTTGGGCATAATGGATGCCTTTATTATGTCTTTATTACATATTAATATGTTTCATTGCTCTGATTATTTAGATCAGAAGTCAGTAAACTAGCACACAGGCTAGACATGGACCTCTGCTTGTTTTTGAGAATAAAGGAAGCATAGCCACACCCATTCATTTACACATTGTCTGTTTTGGCATTGGTATTTTCATGCAGAGTTGGGTGGCCATGACAGAGAACCTCTAGCCCACAAAGGCTAAACTACTTATTATCTGGAGTTTAACAGAAGAAGTTGGCTGGATCCTGATTTGAATGTTCCTAATTTCCTACCATATATTCTTTCTATTTATTCTATGTTCTTCTCTGTGGAGAGGCTTTACATATTTTCTTAGATTAATAGAAATATAATGTATGTGGGTACTATTATACATGATATCATTTAAAATTTCATTTTTGGTTTGTTGCTATTTAGAAAAATATGATTTATTTTTGCATGTTGACCTTGTATCAAATCTGTAAGTTCCTTTAGGTTTTCTATGTGCAAAATTCTACCACTTTGTATTTTTTCCTTGCTGCTTCTCATACACTTTATTAAATTGGTGATAATGGGAATCTTTATTTTGTTTGTGATAGCAGAGGAAGCACTGTCAACATATCACTATGTAGGATTTTGCTGTGTTTTTTTTTTTTGATAACTTTTATCAGATTAAAGAAATTTTCTTCTTAGTTTGCAGTGAGTGTTTATTATGAATAGATGTTGAATTTCCTCGAATATTTCCTCTGAATATATTGAAATAGCCATATGATTTCGTTTCTTTATTAAATCAATGTGGGACATTACATTGATAAGTTTTAAAATGATAAATCTCACATTGCTGAAATAAGCCCAACTGTTTGTGGTGTATTATTCTTTTAATACATCACTTGTGGTTGTTTGCAACTAGTTAATTTTTTAACTTATGATTATGAGAGACATCAAGCTATAATTTTCCTTTCTTATAAGGTTAGTTATCAAGGATATGAGCTTCCAAAAATACTTGGAAAGTATTTTCTCTTTTATCTAATTTCTGGAGGAATTCACATAAGATTGGCATTATTGCCTCCTTAAATGTTTGGTTTAATTAATATATGAAGTCATGTAGGCATGGATTTGGCTGAATAGGAAAGTTTTAATTCAAGATGCAAATTACTTACAGTTGTAGGAACTACTTTTTAAAAATATATCAGGTAGTGACAGAGTCTTGCATTTTCTATACAACTAGAAAAACCTGGATGAA
>NW_003852415.1:6782940-6785228 GCF_000181295.1 Otolemur garnettii | reverse complement strand
AAAAAAAAAGAAAAAAGAATAGGGAAAATAAAGGCAAGTCAATAAAAATTATTCATATCCAAACAAAAATAAAAGAATAAAAAGACTTCAAGGGACTTGAAGGGCACTTATTAAACAGTTGAATACATAGTCATGCACTAAATAACATTTCAGTCAATGGTCGACTATATGTATGATGTTGATCCCATAAGATTACGATATCATATTCTTACTATACCTTTTCTATGTTTAGATATGTTTAAATACACAAATAGATTGTGTTACAATGGCCTACAGTATTGAGTACTGTAGCTTAGGAAAATTAGGCTATTTCCTATAGCCTAGGTGCGTAGTAGAATATGCCATCTAGGTTGTGTAAGTATACTCCACGGTGTTCACACAATGAAATCAGCTAACAATGCATTTCTCCAAATATGTCCTCTTCACTAAATGGTGCATGACTGTATATATAAGTATCAGACAGAAAGGAGAAAGTGAATGAGACTTAAGCAACAATTAAAGAGATAATGGGAAAGAATTTTCCAAAACAGATCAAAGGTATCACCCCGGAGAAGTAAAAAGTTTAGCAAACTCCCACCGAGATAAATATAAAGAAAAATGATAAAATCAGACATTCAGAAGATCCTAAGTGAAACATAGGGAAAACAAAGAAAAAACACATTGCATTCTGTCTCCTCCACGCAGAGAGACCTTTGGGCTCTATCTTTGTTCCCTTTTCTGTACCATAGCTTTGAAATTGCCTCTAAAGATAAACTGGTACAAGTGTAAGAGTTGTTTGTTTGTTTTCCCTGTAATCAAGAATTAGAAGTAGCCTTACATTGTCTGTTATTCAATATCTGGAAATAAGTTTCACATATTTTGTTTTGCTTTCTATTTGTTTATGGTGCAATGGTAAATCTGAATATTACTCTATTTGGAGTAGAAATAGAAGTTGTTATGATTTCTCTTTGAAATATACTCCTTGAGTTTGTAAGCTATGACATTTACATTAGTTTTGGAATGCTCTTAGCTCTTTCTTTTTCTTTTTGTTCTTGGAGTCCAAGAGGCATGTGAGGCCTGCTTAATGTCTCTCCTAAATGTCTTACTCTTCTGTTTTTTCATGCTTTTAAAAACAGTTGTTTTATTCTGAACATTCTCCTCCCACTCAATTGTCTTCCAGTTCGCTAATTCTTTCTTCAATTACTCTGGGATGTAGAAATAGGAAGAACAAAAGCATTTCTTTCTTTTTCTTTTTTTCTTTCATACACCACTTAGAACAGAATAGCTGCAGCCTTTGGTTGCAAAAATGGTATAAGGATTTCTCCCCATTAGCAACCAATTAATTCTACAGCAGATCATTCAGCAGGAACTAAGTGGGTGGTGGGTGTCCTCTTCAATGCAATTGACACTGTGTACCTACCGATAGTGTCAGATATCACAGGTTGAGGACTCGGTCCCACAAGTCCTCCTGTCCTGAAGATGCCAGTTGTAAGTAGTAGGTTGTGACCTGGGCATCTCAAAACCACCTAAAAACTAGGGGTTCCCATGATCCCCTTCTCAGGGAATCACTTCATTTACATTTATTGGTAAAGATATCACAATGGATCCAAATGAAGAGCCAGATGGAAGACATGCATAGGCAAGGAATGAGGGAAGGGCTGTGAAGCCTTCATACCCTTTCCGTACCCTACCCTCCAGGAACTTCCATATGTTCAGCTACCTGGAAGCTCTTCTAAACCCACTCCTTTTAGGTTTTTATGAAGGGTTCATTATGTAAGTATGATTGCTTATATGACTGGGCATTGGTGATCAACTCAACCTTCAGCCCCTTTTCTTCCTGGAGGTTTTTGAGGGTAGGACTGAAATTTCAACACTCAAATCACATGTTTGGCTCCCTCTGGAAACCAGCCCCCAAAGTCCACCACAATTGCCTCTTTAAAACAAAAGATGCCCCTGTCACCCAGGAAATTCCAAGCAATGTAGGGGCTCTGTGTCAGGAACCTAGGGTCAAGGACCAAATGTTAGAACAAAAGATTCTCTCAGCCTCCCTGTCTACAAGGTATTAGAAACTCTTGCTCAGGAATATGGCAGTGACCGAACATTAGAAGAAAAGATTCTCCTAGCACTCCTATTGCTCAGGAAGTTACAAGGGTTTTAGCATTTCTGTGCTGGGGACTTAGGGCAGAGACCAACATTTATACTCCTTATTATTTCACTGCCACAACTTATCTGTTTTTAAATTTATCCATTGAATTTTTAATTTTGATAGTTATATTCTTGCTTCTTTGAAATTTTGATGCGATTTACTT
>NW_003852415.1:6772657-6782434 GCF_000181295.1 Otolemur garnettii | reverse complement strand
CACCTTCCCTTTCCTTCCCTTTCTCTCTCTCTGTCTTGTCTTAGGATTTGTCTCTGTTTTGTGGTGTCTACTTATTTTTGGTGGAGCACAAGGTATTGTATATAAACAATTATGCAAATAATTTGTAAGCTAAGATAATGCTATTGAAGTGGCTGGGGGCCCAAACAATCTGAGATAAACTTGATCTAATCTTAGAGTTTGAGATGATAGGACATGTCTTCTTTCCCTGTGAAGGTTGGTATATGACTGTCTTATCCTTGCTCTTGCACTGTAGCTTTCTGGTTTTCTAATATTAGGCATTGGGATCTTATATTTAAATGTTTTCCCCTCTATTTTAAAAGCTGTTTAAAAGCTCTACTTAGATTTTTAGCCTCTCAGCTGCTTTTCCAGAATCTACCAACACAACCAAAGGGGCTCCAAATACTAGGCCTATCTCTCTGGCTCCTTTTTTCCTACATCTTTACTTTATAATTTTACCCTGTCTCTTTTCTTCTGATAGCTTCAAGTACTCTTGGGCCCAAGCGTTGGAGGTTACTGTGAGGTATGATGACACCGTGGCACTCTACCCACTCAAGGGTGACAGCTTGAAACACTATCTCAAAAAAACAAATTAAAAATTATTTTGTCTTTTCTATTTGCTTTCAGTGGGAAGGTTTCCTTGAATTACTTATTTTGCTAATATTACCAAACAGGTTTTTCAAAGTAGGACATAAGAACATATACATATGAAAAATACTACACCATCAGATTCATTACAATATGCTTATAATATTTTAAAATTATTGTGTAAAAATAAGGAAGTTCAAATCCACTGCATACACTGTGAAGCTATACCAGGGATTACAAGTTACTTGCCCAGTATCCATTCTACCCAACCCTCCTTCCTTAACAACATAAACAAAGTTCTATTGGGAGCTTTTTCTCAGATAAAATACTATGTTTTTAAATCCATGATTATACTTTATACGTGTATAGATTATAATTTATTATTCTCAACTGTTGGACATGTAGTTTTATGAATAGCATTTCCCCTATACTTTTTTACATCTCTAATTATTTCCCAGGGTAATTTTAAAAGTAGAATTATTTGGCTGGGTGCAGTGGCTCGTGCCTATAATCCTAGCACTCTGGGAAATGAAGGCAGAGGATCACTTGAAATCAAGCATTTGAGACCAGCCTGAGCAAGAGTAAGGCTTTGTCTCTGCTAAATATAGAAAAATTAGCTGGGAGTTGTAGCAGATGCCTGTAGTCCTTGCTACTTGAGAGGCTTAGGCAGGAGGATTCCTTGAGCTCAGGAGTCTGAAGTTGCTGTGAGCTAGGCTGATGCCAGGGCACTCCAGCTGGGGCAACAGAGTGAGACTCTGCCTCAAGAAAAGGAAGTATTTGTTCAGAAATATTAATGCTTTTACACCAGTTATTTTCAGGGGCCATTATTTAAACTATTACAATATTTATTGAAATTTCCATTAAGAATGTGTTAAAATCACTCTTTTAACATGCCTTCAGCTGAACTAATTTGTCTTTAAAACAAAAGATTCTTATTGAAAAATAATATTTCATTGGTTCAATTTATATTTTTAAGTTACTATTTGTTTAACAATGTGTACATATGCTTGTTTTGGTCATATCTTTCTTTGACAAATTATCTATTCATATCTCTTACCTACTTTTCTATTGGATTGATAGATCTTGGCTAAATAATTCTTTATATAGAAATTACATTTTCCCTCTATGTGTAATAAATATGTGGGACGTTTTTCCCAGCTCATTTTTTGCCTTTTGATTTGACTGATAATAATTTCTATGTACAGTTGTATGTAGTACAACTTCAGTAATATACTAAAATCTATAGATAGTCATCCGTGGTTTCCTCTATTATGTGCTGTAATTATCCTTCCTCCAAAGGAAGATCAGTTAAAATTTACCTATCTTTTCTTAGAGCTTTTTTTTTTCTTTTGTGATTTCATGCATTTTTAAGTAAGAACATATTTATTTATTGATTTGTATTGTTGAGGATTCATTGAGGGTACAGAGAACCAGGTTACACTGATTGCATTTGTTAGGTGAAGTCCCTCTTATATTTGTGTCCCGCCTCCAAGAGATGTGTCACACACTTTGATCCCCCAACCCCCTCCCTCCTTCCATGTACTAGATCATCAATTGTCCTTATATCTGAATGAGTACATTGGATTCTTGCTTCTCCATTCTTGTATGCTTTACTAAGAAGAATGTGTTTCAACTCCATCCTGGTTAATACAAAAGATGTAAAGTCTCCATCCTTTTTAGTGGCTGTATAGTATTCCATGGTATTCATATACCACAGCTTATTAATCCATTCTGGGATTGGTGGGCATTTAGGTTGTTTTCACAATTTGGCAATTGTAAATTGAGCTGTGATAAACAGTCTAATGCAATGTCCTTATGATGAAATGATTTTTTTTTCTGGGTAGATGCCCAGTAATGGGATTGCAGGATCAAATGGGAGGTCTAGTTTGAATTCTTTGAGGATTCTCCATACTTCCTTCCAAAAAGGTGGTATTAGTTTATAGTCCCACCAGCAGTGTAAAAGTGTTCCCCTCTCTCCACGTGCATGCCAGCATCTATAGTTTTGAGATTTTTGTGATGTGGGCCATTCTCACTGGGGTTGGGTGAGAGAACATATTTCTTTAATTCACATATTATCCTCAAGATGAAGACCTGTCAGAGGCAAAGTCCAGGTTTCATATCTCTAACACAATGCTTTAATCTAACCCTAACAATCCTAACCCTAACCCAACCTGATATCTCACTTAAATCGATGTGTACAGAATTAAGTTGTCTTTGTGCACTTATTCCTCCAACAGCTCTGTATCCACATCTTTATTTTCCATGAGATCCTGTGCATTTGATCCTAAGTATTTGCTTAGTATGATCGTTACAGTATTAAAAATTTTCTGGTCAAATTTACCTAACTACCTTTCTTGCTAGTCACTTTGTGGCAAAAGGGCTTGGTAACTATGTGAACTATTAATGGAGGGAGAAGAGTGTTTGGACAAGGTACACAGACTTTACTGTTTTCTCTAAGGCTGATTTCTGGTGATGCTAGCAAATCTAGTTGTCAAGATTTGCAATATGTTTACATAGTCATACTCTTTTGCAAAATTCACAAACGGGAGGTATTTTAAACACAGTTGATTGAAACAACTATCTCTTTGCCTTCTGACTTTGGCTCCTTCATGCTTTTTGTGTTCAGTGGTGTGGGACAGCAGCAGATATCTCAGTTGAAAGGTATTTAGGTTAGACTTAACAGGACATCTGTGATTTACAGTCACTACATAGCTAATATGATACTAACTGTCCTGACATAGGGATTCTTCTAGGAATACAGCCTCTTCTGACAAATTGCCTGGTAGGTGATAGCGAGGTTTCCAGAAGACTGAGAAATTTGGTTGGGGAGGAAAAATATGGTGGAAATGTAGAAAATCAGAAGTTCATCACTGAAAAATATGTATTTATAACTTCATAGAAAAGAAAATTTAATATCTTTCTGCAAATTTTGCATTGCCTTTATAAAGGTTATAAAGTTGAAAGCTAAACAATCAATACTAATTATGTTTTATTTCTATTTGTAGATTTACAGAAACTATTACCTTTTTTTCTTTCTGTTGAAAATTACATGACAGCATTATTGTTTATGAAGAAGGGATCAAAGAATATAGCCACAAAGTGTAAGAAATTTGAGGCAGGGTGCCCTGGCTCATGCCTATAATCCTAGCGCTCTGAGAGGCTGAGACAGGAGGATCTCTTGAGGTCAGGAGTTCAAAACCAACCTGAGCAAAGCAAGATCCTATTTCTACTAAAAATAGAAAAACTATTTCTAGGTAGCAGGCTACTCAGGAGGCTGAGGCAGGAGGATTGCTTCAGCACAGGATTTGAGGTTGCTGTGAGCTAGGCTGAGGTCATGGCATTCCAGCTTAGGTGATATAGGGAGACTCTGTCTCAAACAAACAAACAAACATACAAGAAAGGTATCAAAGTAGTTAATTTAAAAAATACTGTGTTATTTTTCTGGATTTTGTGGTGTTTGCAGTACCTCTTAAAATTTGTAATTAGTCACAATTTCTTTTCACAGTCTGAATAATATACACTTTTATACCTAATATTTGTGTGACATAGTATTTGCTATGTATTCTTTTCCATAGAGAGGGTTCCCTAAAGAACAGAAGCATTAGGTCTCATAAAACCTGGATTCACCCCTGTGTTCTTCTGTGTACTACATTATTCACCAAGAACTGGTGGAGGAATCTCCCAATTTGCAAGTTAAAGTCCTTAGATCTGCAAAGTCAACACAACTCAAAGCCCAGGAAACTTCTATTTTCAGTAGCAACAGCCCGTCTCCTCTCTCTCACTCTTTGGCCAGAGTGGGAGGAGGAGGAAGGATGCCAGAGTTTTGGCAGGTGAAACTTCTTGCCTGATCCTTGCAATGACAAAAGATTGCCAGCCTCTCATGCTGGGACAGCCTCATCAATCAACCAGTGCTTGAACTATTAGCACTGTCAGCAGTCACTTAGGAGATGACAATTCAAGGGTAGCTTTCCTCATCCACTAAAACTCCCTCAGTGAAAAGAACAAAACACTTAATCAGAAGGAGGGGCAGGAATGCATATCCGTGACAGAAAGAACTGGCCCCATCCACTTTCATCCAGGCAACTTCTGAGCTCCTTTTGCATGACGGTGAAAAAGATCCTCAGAAGAAACCCTTGACTTGCTGGTACAGGAGTTGGGGCTGGGCTTTGCCTTAGAAGGGAGTGGCTGTAATGCCAGGAACAGGAGGGTGACATCTTTGCCTGTGTGATGATGTCTGATTAAAAATAATGACAATAAACGCATGCCCGTGTGTGTTCGCACATGCATGATCTTTGTGGATGGGCAGAAATGAATTGCTGGCTGAGTGTTTCAGAAATGAAAGCCAGCCATTAAGCTTTGTGCTCACTTGGTGACCTGAGCAAGACTACAGTGGGCAATCTCTGGGGGTCGTGAGGATTATTTACATCTGACATTGGGGTTGTCATTTTTTGATGGTAAAATAAATGGAATCTGGATCTAGAGAAGTTTCTTGTAACCCCAGTATTATTAAAAATATCAAGGATTTACATGATTCGCAGAGAAATCACAGTATAAGTAGAAACTTCATCATTCTAGCAGAAGTCTATTCCATTGACAGAATGTTTTTAAAACTTGTGTGCTTATACAGTTTTTATATTATTTTGAAAATAAAAGGTAGAAAATCAGTTTGACTACTTTTTATTTCTATTAAAAGTTGTGATATCTTATTGCAACCCCATGACCATATAATTTAGTATTATCTGCTGTAGAAAGAATAAAGATCTTTTCCGGGGGTGAAAGCAGGCGAGAGTTATCTCAGATGGCCTTTTCCTAAGTCCCTTTTTCCCTTTACCGCCACTCCTAAAAGATTCGGGGAATTAAAAATGTGCCTGTTGGCCCCTTAAATTAGTGAAACTGCTCATGTCTAATGCAGGAACGTTGCTCCAGATACATATATAAATAGAACTGCCCTGTACGCACACCTGTCCTGAGCTTCAGGATAATTCATATAAATCAAGGATTGGCTTTAAAATTCTCATTGCCGGAAACCTAAAGTGAGAGCTGTTGAAGAGATAAGGGCCGTGAGCAACTGTCCTTGGGCCCAGAAATCAGTTTTAAAATGTGCGGATTAAAAATAAACCTGCAATTACTCTCTTAAAGGAAGTCTCTCTGTTAAAGGCGGTCCTCGTTAGCTTGCCGTATGACTGTATGACTTGATTATTTTCTTTAAAGCAAGACCAGCGTAAAAGAGACCAGCAAGACCCAGGTAAAAGAGATCTTAGTTCCGTGTTTTTTTTTTTTTCCCAGCTGATTCCATTTCAGCCAATTTGTGGTCCTGATTAGTATTAATGAGGGCTCTGAAATAGTGGTTTGCAACTGGGGGCAATTCTGTCCCCCAGGGGACATTTGACAATATTGGAGATAGTTTTGATAGTCACGTCGGGTCGTGGGGTGAGGTGGTGCTTCTGGCATCTAGTGGAGATAGACCCGGGATATGTGGACTGCTAGACATTCTAGAGAGTACAGGACAGCCTCCTGCAGCAGTGAATCATCCAGCTCCAAATATCAATAGTGCCCATCTGGAGAAACCTTGGTCTAAAATAGTGCACCCAAACTAGAAAGACTGAAATCTTTCTGATGATGATGTGTTGAAAAGTTTTATGGGCCGCCTTTCTGTGAAGAGCTCCCAGCTCCTGTGTCACTGTTAATGATGGCTACATTAACTGGCTTGAGTAAAACAGGTTCTGATTACTGAACTTTTGTGTGTGTGTGTGTGTGCTGAACTCTATTTTTATTTTCACTTAGAGAAATGGGTTGGGGTGGATATCCTCCCTTCTGTTGGCCATTCTTGGATAGAGTAATGTAGTCGCTGTTTCAGAGGAATCAGTTAGGTTGGTGTAAACTCAGTGAGAGCTCTGGGTAAGTGAGTGTATCTGTAAATTAATAATTTTCATAAATAAACTAGAGGTCGTGGGGTCTCTTGTATTTGTTGTTAGGCAAAAGTCTTGTTTACTCTCACCGAGGAAATATTTGTTATTTTAGTTTGTTGTATAACCTTACAGATTAAATTCAAAGTACAGGAATCACGGATGATATTATTTAACTATTTCTTGGCAGTCTGTTTGGGAGACTGAAAGCAACTTCTTGGGCTTGCTAGGAATGCATCTGGAATATGTAATGATGGGACTGTTAGAGGGATTTTTGACTGAATTAACGTAATTTCTTCTGAGTTAATGATCCGATATTAATTTTGAAAATCACATAACCACACTTACCTCATTCAGTATGTATCTTAGTCTTTCCTTTATATTTAGATCTTAAAAAATTTTTTAGCTTATTTGAATCCTGGGACCATTTTTGAACTTCACAACTATAATGGGGAGATTATAGGAAAACTAGAAAGATGGTAGTAATACCAGAAATTGGTCCTGTAATAGATTCAATGAATAAGTATCATTCAGCCTCTGAAATGTAACTATGATATGAAATCACATAGAATATGGAGACCTGTCATAAGGGATAAAAAAAAAAGCTGATATTGGGTGGCACCTGTGGCTCAAAGGAGTGGCTGGCCCCATATGCTGGAGGTGGTAGGTTCAAACCAGCCCTGGCCAAAAAAAAATAAAATAAAATAAAATAAAAAATAAAAAAAAAATAAAGCTGATACCTGTTTCTGAAAAATGCAAAGCAAAAGGAAATACATGATTTATTAATTAGAAGGGATACTTCCCCAGAGTTCAGTGGCCAAATATGATAGTGCATTACTGAGGGAAAAATCCACACTGTCTTCTTTAGAGATTTTACAGAATAGGAACATTTATTTTATGTCTGACAGTTTAAATATTCTAATTGCAGCCCGTATTAGTTTCCTGTAGTTGCTTTAACAGATTTCCACAAACTTGTTGGTGTGAAACTACAAAAATGTATTCTTTCCCCATTCTGGAGGCCAGAAGTCTAAATTAGCACTGGGCCAGTAGCACTGGGCCAAAATCAAGGTATCTGTATGGTCATGCTGCCTCCAGAGGCTCGAGTTTCAGCTTCTGGTGGCTGCTGGTATTCCTTGGCTTGTGAACCATGTGGCCCCAGTCTTGAAAGCCAGCATTTCAAATCCCGATCTGCTTCATCTTCTCACTGCTGTCTCCTGTGTGTGTGTGTGTGTGGTGTGTGTGAGAAATGGACCTCTGATTCCATTTAGGAGGACTCACGAGATGGCAATTAAGCACCTCCAGGTAATCCAGGATAATTTCCCCATCTTAAGGTCTTTACCATGATCACATCTGCAAAGATCCTATTTCCAAATAAGGTAACACTTAAGAGTTTCAGGAATTAAGGCTCATTATCTTTTGCAGGCAGGGGGAAGAATTTTTTTAGAGACAGAGTCTCAATTTGTTACCCTTGGTAGAGTGCCATGGTGTCACAGCTCACAGCAACCTCCAGCTGTTGGGCTTAGGCAATTCTCTTGCCTCAGCCTCCTGAGTAGCTGGGACTACAGGTGCCCGCTACAATGCCCGGCTATTTTTTGTTGTTGTTGTAGTTTGGCTGGAGCCGGGTTCAGTCCCTCTACCCTTGGTATATGGGGCTGGCGCCTTACTCATTGAGCCACAGGTGCCACCCGGGGGAAGAATTTTTTTGGCCTACCATACCAATTGAGGGATAAACTAGTTGATTGCTTCATCGGCATTTCCAGGATTAGAATTTTGTGATTCACCTTTGGCAACTTGATTTACCCTTTTCCATGTCTTGGTTTTATCTTTTACAAAATGAGCCTGATAATGGTACTTAGTCATAAGATTGTTATGAAGATTAAGTGCCTTAATGCTATTAAAATATTTAGAAGACTGATTGGTACCTAATAAGTTCTGAATCAGTGTCAGCAATCATTACTTGTTGGTGTGTCTGTGTGGGTATTATGGTTATTATGAAAGGAGGCTCTGTGAGAAGGTCATTGAGTACTGCCTTGGTCACCTGTGATAGATAATAACCCATATTTCTTTATTATTACTTTATTTTGTTTTGATACATTTAATTAAAGTGGGTCACAGAAGTAAAGTAGTACTTTAGTGTCCAAAGAATGTGTTTCATCTGCTGTGTGAAGTTTATTTAATTCTGTCTGTAACAGGAACAGCCTAACTAAACTAACTCCCAGATTAAACAGGCAACTCAGAAACCAAGTCTCACAAAAGAGTCCCTTAAGAATAACAGTCTTGGTGGTAGAGATATACTACTCGCTCAGAGAAGAGATTAGAACTCTAAAAATGTTTGATTCCTCTTTTCAACTATTTATGGGTATAAGAAAATGTCAAACTTTTAGACTATAACCCCTTTAGAACTTTGAACTTTTAGATTAGAAGCCCTTTTCTGCCGAATTGAGCACCATAGCTAATATAACTTTAGTGGAGTCAGTTCCTATTTCATGTCACCTTTCTAGCTCTAAAATTTGTCCCTTTCCCCCCCTTATCATTATTGTAGTATGAATACATCATATTTGTGTATAACAAAACAAAATATTGTCTACAAAACCATTTCCAGCCCAGGGTTTTACTAGGTTTTATACGTATGGACACTCTACATTCTAAGATACATTTAGTCATTTTGAAGAAGGCATTATTTTGTCTGTCATACATACTAATGGGTCAGGTATGTCATTTCTTCCAGTGGCTACATCAGGCCTATTGTAATTACACAGTCACTGATGAGCCAGACTGAAAATAATGTTAGTTGTGTTTTCATTATTAATAGGATACAATCTGAGAATAAAATTTTAAATAACAATGTCCAGGGCAAACCAATGGAAACAATACTTCCATTTTTCTCTATGCATTTTACCATGAAATAACCATCCAAAGCTCAAGTGCTGCGATGACAGTCTGTAGACCTTTTGCTCTTGGAGACAGCAAGTAGTTAAACCTTATGAAATTGTTGTTCTTGTGGGCAGGCCAGGTCGAATGGGGTGGTCTCATAGGGTACAAGGTAAACAATACCCCCGTGAAGGAGTTCAGTTTTTCAGAGCTATTAAATGAAAGTAGCTAGATAAAACATTCTAGAATATAGAATTTTTTTTTTCATTTCCACTTATTTATATTTCTTCCAGTATATAAACCGAGTTTTGTTTTACATCCTTTCCTTTAATGTCAATGATTATGGAAGGATACATTATTAAAAGAAGGGAAATGAGCAAAAGAAATTCATAGT
>NW_003852415.1:6767618-6771290 GCF_000181295.1 Otolemur garnettii | reverse complement strand
AAGTCTTGAGATTTAACTGTTTTCCAACAGGAATTTACACTCTAAGTATGGAAGGAAACAAGAATATTCATTGTGCACAAATACCACCGGCTCTGCATATTATCAATTTTTCCTATTTTCATAAAATCTCGATTTCTATGTTTTTCTTAAGATGGCTCAAACATTTCCCCAACAAGTAGATGTGCTCAACATCTCTAACCCTGCTTCCAATGTCAAGGTCAAGGTGGTCTGTCATGAGAGGACAAAGCTAATAAACGTCACAAATAAAGAAACAAGAGAGATACTCTGAGGTGTAGACTGAGGAGAAAGGGGAGAATAGAAATTTGGAGTAGAGTCATTCTGAGTGAGTAGGCCCATCTTTTTTTCCCCCATGGCAGCATAAATGTTCCAAAGACAACAATATTATCTAGTGACTAATTTTGATTCTCGGTGTGGTTTTACAAGCATACCTTGGTGAAGTACCTAAACAACTCAGAAATGAAAGGAATGGCTCAATATTATACAACAATTGTTGTGGAGAACTAGAACTTGATCTGTTACTAACCTTACTGCTGGTGTATTCTTTAACCAGAGTGAATGGCATTGCCGAGAACTGCTTCTTAGTCTCCGTGCTATTCCTGTAACATTCAGTCGCTAATACTGATTGAACTTACACTACTAATTTAGTGTCAATTGAACAGGAAAATAAGTATATAGCCAGGTCCCTGTTCCTTGCTGTTATTCAGAGAGTCTGTCAAAAACAAAACTTTAAACAAATATCTGCCATTTTGTTCATCTGTAACAACCTTAGGTTTATTGAGAGAAGGTTATCCATTCATAGATACCTTACGAGATCAGACAATGAAGTCCATAGAACTTCATCCTAGAAAAAGTGCTCCAAGCCTCATTGCTGAGCAGAAACCTCAGTCCCCTTCAAAGTCCAACCCTTGGGAAGTTATGAACTGACGCCAGCCACTAATCCACCTTTCAAAGCCATTTTGGATCTCTTTTTCTGGAATGGCCATCAGAGATTTCATCATACAAGGTCTATCAGTGAAATTCACAAACTAATTCTAGAAAAAGTGCTACCTGTCTCATTGCTCCATATCACTGTGGTCACCAGATGTTTAAGGGGAGTACTTTGAAGGTGACCATAGAGATATTCACCAAGGAGGTACGTACCACTTTTCCTAGGTTTGAGTTTATGGTCTGAACTTATATGTTCTCAGGTCAAAAAAATACATGTAAGTTCCTCTATGTAGATTTATGATAAAATACTATAAGCACAGATTATATGAAAACCTAGCTTTACACATGTTCCGTGAATTTGACTTTGCGACACTATACTTGGTTGGGCCCATGTAGTTTCTTCATTAACCCTTTCTTGACTCTTACCCCTGCAGAGTTGGCAAATTCTTTCTTTATACCATATTGCACACTACGATTCTATTATACCACTCATAACAGTGTTGCCTTTCTGAGTTTACATGTCTGTTTTCTCCTGGACTCTAATTTTTTGAGATCAGGGATCATTTTCGACACCAGCATAATGACTAGCTCTTTGTTGGTTTCAGGAAATGTATGTGGATGGTTAGCTGAATAAGTGACTTGCAGTGGCTAATCCTGTGAGTGATTTTGAGCTGATTTAAGCGGAAGTCTGCTGGTTTTTTCCTGTTCCTTTTCTCACATATCCCATCCCTCTTCACTGGAGGTACTTACATTAATAGAAGAGAGAAATATTTTGCTCACTGACTTCTAATTTTATATCCTTTGATTGAATTAACCTCTGCATCCTTAAAGACTCTAAATTTGCCTTCTCAAAATGAAAGCAATACACTTTATGGCTTTTTTTTTTTTTCCTTTGAGACAAGTCCCACTATGTTGCCCTTGGTGGAGCGCTGTGGCATCACAGCTCACAGCAACCTCAAACTCTTGGGTGTAAGCGATTCTCTTGCCTCAGCCTCCCAAGTAGCTGGGACTACAGGCACCTGCCACAACACCTGGCTATATTTTGTTATAGTTGTCATTGTTGGTTAGCTGGCTCGGGCTGAGTTCAAACGTGCCAAATTTGGTATAGGTGGCTGGTGCCATAACCACTGTGCTATGGGAGCCGAGCCCACTTTATGACTTTTGCATCAGCCATGAGCTAAGTAACACACAGATCTAAGGTCTCTAGCTCCTCAGAGCAAGTATCTCTATTGCTTTGAGTCATTTCTTTCTAATATTTAGATAGAATCTATTGTGACTGAGGCAGTCTAATCCTTATTACATCCATTCCTCTAAATCCAGCCCCATCTTCCATCTTCTCCCTTTGCCTCTTGCCTTCCCATCCACTCACTCCACGTTTCTGTTCACTTTTTCCAGAAGAGTTATCCTTTCACATAAGACAACAATCTTTGTAGCTCTTTTGAGGTCCATAGTTTCTAAGTTCTAAGATAATAAGGAAACATTTCTGCGTAGGATGATTTGAACATTCTCTTAAAGAGGATGCACAGTAGTACCCAAAGTGTTGAACTTTGTCAAGGCTTAAACTTAACGAGTGCATTGTTCATCAAAACATCAGCGGTTTTCCTCCTTTTTTAAATTATTTTTTAAAATTTTTCTACTCCTTTCTTCAAAGAACAATTGTTTTCCAGGGTGGGGGATATTTGGGCAGCTTTTTCTTTCTATTCTTCCTAGATGGAAGAAACGACTTCCTTTGACTCTGGGGCTCCCTCCTTCAGAAGGCTCTCATTCAGGTTCAGTTCAGGGTGGAGTTTGGGCAAATAATCAGGTTGATCCTTATTATTCTTTATTCAAAGAACCCATCCCTAGTATTCCTAATGACAAGTCATCTTTCCTGTGTCATACTACATCCAAAGTTTCCATCAGGTGGGTAGAACAGGCTGGTATTTCATACTAAAGGTCATATCTGGCCTGCCGCCCAGGACCTTGCTTTGTTTTGTTTTGTGGTTTTTCTTTTTTTCTTTCCTTTAGACAAGCCACGTTTTATTAGAAAGAATCTGTTGATTTAGGTATTAAAATCAACAAGATGTCAAGATGGGTTTTTATATTGATTATTTTTAGAACAAAGCTGTTTCTTATCAACTGAATATATTACCCATAAACATGAGATGAATAAGAGAAAACATTTTGAGCTCCAGTTTATAGGTAGAAAATAAAATTAGAGATTTGTTTCCAGTCACATGGGCCTATGTGGTCCCAAAAATAGATTTGGTAACTTCTGATTGAAGTCTACCAGAATGAGACATCTCTAGATCAAAGGTGAATACTAAGTTGCTGAGTGAGTTGGTATTATTTAACATTTTAGTGTTAAATGACAGAGATATTTGCTCTCAGGAGTTCTAGGTCTTAGATGTATCATTCAGCTCATTACTGATGCTAACGTCATAAAGTGTACTTGCTTTTATTTTGGGAAGGCAGATTTATAGTCTTCAAAACATGATAGGAAATTCCCCTAAGAAAGCAGAGCGTGACTATTCAGGAATTTGTTTATACATCTATTTTGAAAATAATCATTTAGCTAAGTGGTTGCATCTTGATAAAAGAGTCCAGTGTCCATCTAATAAATGAGACTGGATATAAAAATAGACTCAAATTTCATGCCTTATATATTTTGTCCTTGGAAGGCACACTGCTGCTTTGCTTTGCCATCTACCACCGCTCAGAAAAGCATAAGGACTCACTTAATCT
>NW_003852415.1:6743660-6766651 GCF_000181295.1 Otolemur garnettii | reverse complement strand
GCTCGGAGAGCCTCCTAGCACCTGGAGAGGTCTGGGTGGCTGTGGGTGGGGTTCAGCTCTCAGAGCGGATCTGGGCCAGGCCAATAGCAAATGGAGCTGTCACCCTAACAGCTGCTTTGTGGCCTCTGTGAAGGGAGGTGGTGGCTTTCATCCAGTTTCTGGACAGCTGCTCTCTCACAAAAAGCAACGCCACAATTGCCATTAATTGGCCCTTTTGGTGGCAGCCTCCCCAGACAGTTCATGGAAACTTTTCCTCGTCCTTTTTCTCTTTTGCTCCATTTTCTCTCCCCTTTCCTCTTCATTTTGACTTTCCCCTTCCTTCTTTATCCCTTGTTTTCCCCTTCGTCTCACCGGTAGGTGGCCTGGGGAAAATAAAAGAGCAGCAACAGTTCCCTGGGGGAAGAGTGCATTCCCACCTCAGCCCGTGCTCTCTGCCAGTGCCTGCAGGGGACCAAGGGAAGGGCCCTGGGGACAGGAGCTCGTGGCCTCCCGCAGCTCAGAGCTGCCTTAGCCTTCCCTGCCCAGCCGCAGGTTGCTTTGCTTAAGGTGGGTCAGAATTGACTCTGGGATTGTGCATTTATCCCTTGAGCTTCTCCTCTCATCGCATGGCTGTGTTTGTAGAATCACAAGGAATCTGGAGTGATTCAGTAGTTGTGGTATAAACCCCCACATCAACACTCCTTCGCAGGCACAACCCAGAGTAGCCCAGAAGGTTGCACAGTCTGTGATTCCTTTCTCTGATAAGAGCTGCCCTCCTTTGGGGGGGATACGCATGATAATTATATCCCCCAATCCAAAATCAGCGTATCTTGCTTTTCCAGACATTTGTGGATGTATAATGGTGTGTATTTGACCAATTTTTAATACAGTAAAATGAAACCTTATTTTCTATTATGCATCTGACAAATCACTTGAATGAAAAAAGGTAAAATTCTATGAATCAAGGACAGCCTGGTGTGAACCATGAACTCCCAGAGTGATACTGACACTCTTTTGTTCTTTTGATACAAATAAAGAAATAGTTGTGGTAGCTGCCCTGCTCCAAGTATGGTAGCAGCTTATCCAACTTCATTTCCTCAGTCTCCAATTAGGAGCCGAGAAGGGAACTAAAGCAAGATTGCTGCTCATCTGTTGTCAGTTTTCTTCTAGAAGGAGGCAACCATAGGACATGATGCTTTCTCACTGTGGAAAGAGGAAAAAAAAGTCAAACAATTTTGCAGCGGTTCTGAACTTACTAAAAAGCACAAAGCCTTTTGCGTAGGCTGCTTCTCTTTGGAATTTAAAACCTGTTTGCAACATTGTACAGGAAATTTCAACCACCATGCCACACACTGGTTTGCATTTAACTCGTTACTGATTGCTGAGGATACTTACCGTGACCCAGAAGACATCCAAACCTTTTAAAAGATCGTTCAAAATCTAAGCCAGGAGCTTGAGTCGGGGCAATAACAAACAGATGTGAAACCCCAGATATCCTTTGCAAGTTAGAAGACTAAGTTACAAGTAAACCACTTTTGCCATCCGTTTTGATTCCTAATACCCACGACTCACAAAATAGTCATTAAGGAAAAAAAGGGAAATTGAGAGAAACACCCCTCTGACTCTCCGGCTTTGGCGATCTTTCCTTATTCATACGCATCTATATCATGGGAAATTTCATCATCTGCCACCTTTTGGTTATTTGTTAGTTAATGAGTACAAATGAATCAAAGACGGACATTGTAACATAAATAATATAAACAAATAATGTATTATAAACAATAATGTTTATATTATTAATGGAGTGAGCAACTATGAATCATACATGACAAAAGGTAGTTGTGAAGAAATGTGATTTCTAGAATACACGCAGTCTATCTGCTAGAGCTGTGGGTCCCCGGTTTTGTGATTCATTTATTCATTTATTTAGAGAAATGATAGAAGTCTGAGCAATGAATGACAGGACCAGATTGATATGTGCCCATTTGTGTTCTTCTTACTGTTTTTAAAATTCTCTTCAAAGACTTTGACCTCAAAAAAGAGAGAGAGAGAGAGAGAACAACAAACTAAATACCCCCCAATAGAGTCATAATTCTGATTTACAACCATTTGTAGTCTGGACATGCTTTGAACTTTGCATTTCAAAAGAAAGCCTTTTCTGATTTTTCTTCCTATTCCCTCTCCTTAGCTTGTCATTTCCAAATGTACCTCCCTCCTTGATAGCAAATGGCAAGAGGGAGAGAATTGGTTTATAGCTGCCAAAGTCTTCACCTCAGAGGAGTGCTGGTTTAATTCAAACAGGGCAAAATGAATGTCTGAGAAAGGGTGAGATTTTAAGGCTTGGGCGGCGAGTGGAAGCGTCATTTCCTGAGTCCACACCTCCTCTGTCATTGTTGGCAGAGACTCTGTCTGGCCCGGTAGCTTTCCCATCTACACTGGTTAAAATACCATGTTGTCACCTCCCTCCCTTTGTCTGGGTTTTTCTCCCTAAGGACATGGAGACATTGGAGAAGATAAATGTAGTAAATTTACGTTATCTGTATATATGGATGATATTATTTTGCTAACAACGAATGCTAGTTATAGGGAAAATATAATTTTTCTATGTAATTGATATTAATTTTTCTAAGCTCTGAAGCCTTCTTTAGATGTTTAATCCATGGGATGCAAATGCAAAACTCATCATGGGCCATACTGATGATAAAAATGAAGAAATTAGGTTGTAGGGCGTGCCAAGGGCTGTGTCATTACGGAGGGCAATGCACAAGGACACCACATTTCCTAACTCCAGGGCACCCCCATTCACATTGTGTTGCATGTGAATGGTGCCCCCTAGTGTGGAGCAGCACAGAGGCTGTGCTCTGCCCATTCATTCATTCAGAACATCCTCATTGAGCTTGCTGTGTGCCAAGCATGGCTCTAAGTGCTGCAGGTATGGCAGTAAACAAAGCGGATGAGAATCCCTGATTTCACAGAAACTAACACCACTCTCTTTTGATTACTTTTTTTTAAGGCCAACAAGCCCCTGCCAACCAAACGCAAGTGTTCATATGCAGAATTTAGCCCATGGGCCCACCACTTCATGACCCCTACTATAGGCATGCAAATTGTTTCTGTGATCATGCAGGTTTTAGCCATGTAGATAAAATACAGTAATGTATTGACCACAGGTTTGCATCCACCGCTGAGCTTACGCTGGATGACAGCTCTGTGTACCTAGAAAACTCAGCTAATTAATTTTTAATTAAACGTTTACCCCCTACCCCAGTGTCTGCTCTTGTTACTCTTTCTTCCCAGAAAATACAATTCCTAGAGGTGACATGTTAGGTAAGTGACAAGGAAAGCTAGAGTGAGGTAGGGGTCATGGCATTCTGCCAAAACACTGTCTAGCCACCTGTCCTAAAAAAGGGGAAAGGCCAGCCATTGAACCGTGCTCACTGGGGCAACCTGAGCCATTTCGAAGTCTACTTCTGATCCCCTATACATTTAGATTTTTTTTTCCAAACAAAAGGTAAGATGACCTGAAGTGTCACGTCCCTTAGGAGGATTTTTTTCCCTTTTTTTTTTTTTTTTTTTGCATTGAAAACTTGAGTAAAAGTGAGAGGAAAACTTAAGTGTCTGCAGGAAGCTTCAGAGGAATATTATTAGGGCACTCAGTTTAAAAGCTTTCCATCTTCCAACATGTGTTGCATTTTCTTAACTAAAAACATGACTCAAAAACATTTAAAAGACCCAGGTCACAAATCTGATGAAGAAAGTCGTGGAATAAAGATCACATATAAACATTCACATCTTCCAAGAAGTTAAACAACAACCACCTGTGATTACTCTTCCTTTTTTCTACCTGCCCCCCTCCAGGATCTTTTCTTTCCCAAACCCTTCAGAAATTAAGGGTAATGGTGATCAGAAAGGAGCGTATTACCCTATCAGTCTACACATGATGTTAAATTACTTTTCCCCAAGTATGGAAGAATTTCCTGAAAGCTGTCAAAGGTATTAATTTCTCCCTCCCTCTCTCTTTAAATCACAAAGCGAAATTCCACTGTCTCTCCCCCACCCCTTCCAAAAAAAAAAAAAAAGTTGTTGAGTTTTGCTTTTCTATTCAGTGCAGCCCTGGCCAAAGTAAAGCCCTCTTTCTCAATGACGTCAAGATCTCTACCAAGATTAGGCTTTCATTTCTCTATTGCAGCAATTAGCCAGGGAATGTATAAAAGGCTTCAGGGAGACTCACTGGCTGCAGAGAGAGGCACTTTGCACCGCAGACAGATAGCAAGGAGGAAAAGCCAGAGGTAGTGGGGAAAGAGGAGTTAGTCGCTCTTGGAGAAGGGAGAGAGTGAGACTGGGAGAAGCCGCCCAGAAAGTGTAAAACGGAGTAAAGAAAGAGAGAGAGAGAGAGAGAAAAACAACTACCCTTAAAGCACATTTAAAAGTCTCAGGCAATTCAAGAAAGAAACAGGCTACGTTTAAAGAACATAGAGACAATGAAAAGTTAAAGAAAAATTTTGCAATCTCTGCCACAGTCTCATAGGTGCTTGGAAGTGAAAGTACAGCTGCCTGTCTTTAACGGACTCTGACAGGGGTAACTGGATTAGGGACGGGTACGCCAGCTTTTTTTTTTAAACATCTTAAATCCCGAAAAAAAAAAAAAAAAGCAGCAGCTCCGAATTGAATGAATTGATGGGCACACTCCAACTGCTGGGCTGGAGAGACTGGACTTGGTCTTGCCATTTCTGCTGCTTTGAAAAAGGAGACAACTTGGGCTTCCTTTTAATTTAGTTTTTCTCCTTCTCCCCCCACCCCCCAACCTCCCCCACCCCTTCTATCACCACCCCCCCCTTTTAAATAAGAGGGTGAAGGGGAACCAGAGCGCACAAGGGAACTGACTCAGGAGGCAGAGAAGATGGGCATCCTCAGCGTAGACTTGCTGATCACACTGCAAATTCTGCCAGTTTTTTTCTCCAACTGCCTCTTCCTGGCGCTCTATGACTCGGTCATTCTGCTCAAGCACGTGGTGCTGCTGTTGAGCCGCTCCAAGTCCACTCGGGGAGAGTGGCGGCGCATGCTGACCTCAGAGGGACTGCGCTGCGTCTGGAAGAGCTTCCTCCTCGATGCCTACAAACAGGTGAGCAGTGCTGATGGACGGTGTCCCCTTACTGCACAGGGCAGGGGCTCACGGGTGGGGACTGGGAGCCTCGGGGGACGAGCTGCCTAGTGGCCGTGCTCAAATGACCCTCTGTGTTTACTCTGCACACCTGTCGCACAGGTTAGAATTGGGGGTTGGGGGGTGACAGATAATAAACCACGATGACTCTGTGTAACTAATAAGGAAGTTTCTCTAATAAAGGCAATTGATATCCTGTTGCAATTTTGGAGTAGAGGGCATATCGGAATAAGAGGCCGGTGGAATAACTTTGGGAAAAAGTCAAAGAAAAATTTTGCTCGGAGGGGAGACTGCTGCATCTATTCTGCTCCGGTCTTAGCTGGAATTTTGGTGTTTTGCTTGGTGGGAGGCTATGTGAGGGGAGCTAGGAACGTTCAACAGGTGGGACGGCAAAGCAAGGAAAGAGAGAATGTTGCTGAAAACTCTTAGAGAGGTGACAAGACTTAATAAAATGGTTACAGCCAATGTGCCGGGTTTCTGTAGCTGTAAGAGTTAATGAAAGCAGCAACTGAGTGCCATCTCTGTTACATTGGTTCAGATTTGGAAGCAGTTTGCAGGCACTGAGTCCTGAGTTACTAAGTATCAATTTATTAAAAAAAAAAAAAAGGATCTGAGTGCTGGCTATCATAAAACCGGCTTAGGGAAGCCACATTTACTTTGGTTCTCAAAAATAAAGTAAGTTGTCTTAGAAAGAGATGGTGGGTCTGTGGTTCAATAAGTGTCCAACATGTGCCCTGAACATTAGAGCAGTGGCCTCCCTTGCCTGCAGAGATTGTGTACCAGGGGGCTGCTCTCTCAAAGCCAGAGTTGATGATTTTGTTTCTAAGTGAAAAATGCTGTTGTTCCAGCCTTTTTGCTGCTTGGGGATGTTGTGGAGCATTTTCAACTGTTTTGCCCTGTCCTTTGTCAATTTACCCCTGTGCCCTATGGCCGGATGACTCCTGAAGGACCCCAGGTTTTAGATGAATGAACTCAGTTGGCAAAAGTTGCATCAAAGCAGACAATCTTGGTTTTCCATAATAGTATAGGAAGACGTTGCCCCAGGTGTCAGGGAAAGAAGCTTAGGAGAGATCCAGAAGCCAGGTGTTCAGCAAAGTGGCAGCACCTCAGAACCAGAGTTGGGAAACTCAGAATAATAGAGGGGGAAGGGAATTCATCCTTCATAAATAAACACTAGAAAAATAAAGCCGGCACCGGGAAAAGAAAAGAAGTAACTTGTAGTCACAAAGAATCCGGGGAAAAGAAGTAACTTGTAGTCACAAAGAATCCGGGGCAAGGTTGTTCCCCTGAAAATAAAATGTTCAAGAAGAAACTATTGGTTGTGAATGAGGCAAGTTTGACTATAATACACATCTTTGTCATTGAGAGCAACTTGCAGAAAGTTTGCATTTATGTCCTAAAGACATGTGAATAGCAAGTGCTCTTCTTAGTATTATAAGGAAGTGGAAATTTTTTATAAGAATATGAATAAATATTCACATTTCTAACAAAATGAGTTGAAACTCATTTATGTTCTGTATGTGGGGATAACTGGGAGATGTGTTCAAGGAGATAGTAAATTGATCATTTTATTTCCACAAATGGATACATTGAATGTGAAATTTTTATGTTTTGTTTTTTGGGGAAGGGAATTTGGAGGAGGGTGGGGGAGCACACAGGAATGTCAAGCATATGAATAATTAGGAAGTTCCCCCATCTGTATTTGTAGTTTGCATGTGTTAGCAGGTAATAGACAAAAGCCAGTAGTTCTATATCAACATACTGAACTCTGACTCTTTTGAAAGATAAATGACTTTTGCCTATGAAAAGAATCACTTCTTGGGAGAACTTTACTTATATGCCTATATTATATACTTTACATAAATATTAACACTCATTGAAAAAAAGATGAAAAAGTCATCTCTCACATGAACAATGGAGGCTATAATGTTACCCACAACTATTAAGTGAAGTTGTTTCTCCCATTAAGCAGCTTATTGAAAATAAAGTAAAAATAAAGAGGCACTTAGAATGTCCCTTTATTAACATTATTATTTTTTTTACTAATGTATATTGTTCCATTGTATTGCAATGTTTTGTTATTCATGTTGCCAGAAATTGGGAGGGATGAGTGATTGTTTTTTTCTTTTTGCATGGGATTTATGTATTCCTCTTCTGTATTTCTTTGTCTCAGTCTGCTGATTTGATTAGTGACCAAGTTCATGGCTGATGTCATGTTTGCTTTTAATGATTTATATAATAGCTACCATGTGCAGAAACCACCCCAGGACTCATATATCCGGAGACAAGACTAGACTGGGCGTGCAATGCATGGAAATATGGCAAATGCAGCTTGAACACAATCTTGATCTCTTTCTGTCTTCAAGTGTGGCAAGGGTGGTGGTTTCTGTGGTGGCATTCGAGGATCACTCAGAACCTCTCAATCAGGCTGACTCATTTCTTTTAATGCTGTTGTCATCCGCACCAGTGTATCTTTGGGTGTAGCCATTTCTACAGCCACTAAAAGAAGTTCTATTGGAGATGGCATCACAGTATTTCATAATCCTGGCTTGCATTGGTTTGAGGCTGCCACCTCCAGAAGCAAAGCTTTCCAAGATGAGGGATGTGTACACATGTGATACAATTAGAAATGTGACTTTTGTTATTTTTAATTTTCCTTATCGTTCAATGTCGGGCACTTGGGAAAAAAATTAGAGAATGTGGAGTAAAAATAATATTATCCGCTACAGGTGGCACCTGTAGCTCAAAGGAGTAGGGTGCCAGCCCCATATGCCGGAGGTGGCGTGTTCAAAACCAGCCCTAGCCAAAAAAAAAAAAAAAAATCTCTGAGTTTTGCCCTCACTAGACGCCACATGGAAATAATAATTAAAAAAAGAAAAAAAGAAAAATCGAAAAAAAAATGCCTTCTTCATTTAAATGTTGAAAGGAATTTAAAATTAACTTTTTAGAAAGGCTTTTAAAGATTGAGATGGTTTTGGTAGGAGGGTGATTCTGTAGGCAATTTTGACTGAAAAGAAAGTCTATAGGAACTGGTGAGGAATTTTGAGATGAACAGATATTTGCTCTTTAAGCTTCTTTGGTCAGTGTCATTGCATGTGAACAATATATCCTTGTGCTGGTGCTGAAAGACTACAGATGCACCCAAGGAGCAAACTGCCCTGTCTGGGAGGCTGGCCCTTACCTAAATGAAGTGTAAAAGTCAACATATAGTACAGATGCTGACAGGCAGTTTAGCTTCTGCACGGTTAATACTGCAGCGGCACAGGGCACACATTCATTTGAACATGTAATTTGGGTTTTGAAAGGGTCTCTTTAATATTCTCCTCCTCCTCTTCATTCACCTCAAGCCTTTGACACTGGTTTCTACAATGGAAAAATGGCTCTTTTAAGAGAGAAACAGTCCCCCAAGAAAACAAAGCAAGCCACAGCCAGAGCTTGTCCATCACTGGGATAAAACATTGGGAAATGATAGGGCTGAGAGCTACATTTTCAAGGTACAAATTAAAAAGAGAATAGCCAAGAGGGAATTGAGCTGAGAGGAAAGAGGAGGCAGCCCATTCTCCCGCTCTGATTTATTTGGCCAGTTTGAATGTAAATGGTTAAATCTCCACTTAATGATTGTTTGGCCACGTTTCTAAGGACATTGATGTAGCTTGGTCGTTATGTCAAAGAATTTGAAACTTCCTGATGGTTAATAAAGCCATGTTCAGGGCTTTGGAGAGCAAGAAGGATGTGTAAAAATCCTTCTACCGAATACTCACTCTTCATTTTCATCCTGTGCTTCACTTTTCTATCATGAGATTATATGATGTTTTGTCGAGAAGCCTTTCTCAGGCTGGGGCAAACAAAAAACAAGGTTAGTAGTATATGCTCTATTCCAGCTTCTGCTTGATGAATGGCTCTTTTTTTCCCCCTTGCCCTGCATTTCAGAGTCCACACGCTAAAGCAGATTATCCTTCTCCCCGTGCACAGAACACTGATCATCATCAGGGGAATCAGATGTTTCTATGTCTATATATTTATACTCGTGTTCCTATTTATCAATATGTCCACTGCAACATTGGAACTTGGCCCCGAGATGTGCCCATTGGAAAAATGCAAATACTTTATTTACTTGCTTTGTTGGTGTTGATCGCAAAAAAAACCCCCAAAAAACGTTAAGGAAGGACAACTGTAAAAGTGCAGATGAGAGAGATAAAAGTCACCAATGACAATATCACACTTTACGAAGGTCCTTTCTGATCCTTGCAGAATAAAGGGACCCTTTGGGAACATCGGAACTTCAAGACCAATTAGTGGAAATGATGCTTCTTGTGTTTGGGCATTAAATACTGGGCAGGGTTCTCTTTAGAGCGGCTAATGCTGGCAGGGAAAGAGGTACCGACCTAATTACTCTTCCGCAAGAGTAAAAAATGCCTTTTGAATGCCTCTTTGGCAAATATGTCTCATTAAGGACAAAAACCAAACACAAACCCTCTAAGAAGGAGAAATTAAGATGATAGGTAACTTGTGGCCAGGAGACTTTCTGTGCCACTGTGGGAAATTAAAACAAGGTTTGGGAGTACCAGGGGAGAACTTGTTTTCGTTGAGCTTTCTTTCCTGCAGCCTAAATGTTATTATGGGACCAACTTTATTTTCTTCATCATTTTGGCTCTGTGTCAAGGAATGCTTTGCTCCTGGGGAGGGTAAAGAATCTTCCATCATTGAAGACAATGGTGATTCTGCCTTGCTGTCTCAGTGGGGGTACATAACTCAGCAAACCAAGAAAGTCTCCATTTGAAACTCTGGTCTATTTAAAATTTAAAATTTCTTATGGTGACCAATGGGGAGATGAGAATGAATAGTAACATGTCTTTAAATATATATACATATATAGGAAAGTTTTATTTCTAAAAAAGGTTTTTTCCTTTATTTGAGCTAAATTGTCCTCCGTCAGGTCTTAGCAAAGATGGACAAATTTTATGATTAGCATATGAAGCTTATAGAAAGCAGACTACTGGTCTACTCATATTTGGACTTACAAATGGTGGGTGTTTTCCTTTTTAGTTTTATTAAATAGTATCAATCTTATCTATGCATTTTCTCTTACCTAGTCACCCTCATGGATAAGAACATTCATGTGTGATGTTGTAGCCTGCAGTAGGGTCCATGGCTGCTCATCAGAATAAAAAGAATTAACCACATTTGTTTTATGCACTGATCAGCTGAGATAATCAAGGACAGATCAACAGCATTGAGTCTCTACAAGAGGGCGCCAGGATTCGTATTTCCAAATGTGTCTGCCCCAGTGAGCTCATCCATCTCCCAGATATGATTATGTTCATTTCAGGTCAAGGTTATTATTAACTGGCAAATCCTTCACTCACCTAGGATTATAACAACTAGCATTCATTCAATAATTCATTCAACAAAGTTAAGAAAATACTTCTCACCCCATCAAAATGCTAACCCTTACCCCCCCCAAGAGAATTATGTATTTGGTAACTTTACTAATATTTAATTTTAGAGTGACAGTGTTGTATGTGCCCTGAATTTCCTAAGGCAAATTAGTCTGTGTTTTAAAAGGAATTGTGTGGCTGAACCATAGATTGTGTCTAAGAAGAAGAAGAAGGTGCTTTAACTTTCCAGGAAAATTAATTGCAAGTAATAAGAGACTCACCTGTGACTGAGGCATCGGTTTAGATTATTTCGTTGAATAACCAGGAACGATGCAAGGATCAATGGATCTGCTGGAATGAGAGTCAGGTGGTTAAAAGCCCATTTTTCAAGGCCACCCAATTGTTCGAAGGTCTCAAAAATGATTCTAACATGCAGATGTATGTTTTTACCTACCAAGAAATTACATGTCGGAAATATTTGTATCGTTGAGATAGTTTTTCCCCCTCATATGTATTGGAAGTGAATTGTTAAAGATGTAGCATGTTCTTGTTACATAAACAACATACAGGTTGTTACATAAACAACATACAGGTAACAAGAAGTCACTGCCACAGACTGATGGGAACATATTTGGGTCTCCTCATCATGGTATGTTGAGGAATACATACAATATCGTTAAAAGCAGCCCTCCTACAATCATCACTGTTTTAAGTGAAATGAATGTAATTAGAAGGTGATGAGCAGCACCACCTAGGTCTTCGAAGTAGTGGAAAAAGACTCATTAATTAAAAGACTAATAATATCTTTAACATGTATACCTTTAAATCTGATGTATATTTCGGTATGTTAAAGACTAGTGTCATTTATATGAAAGAACTCAGTTAAAAGTAGTTTCTTAGATTTCTCTATCTAGTGTGACTTGAGAATTAACCGAGAGATGACTGAAAACAAATGTGCTTGCTTGCTTCAATCACGCCCACAGCTTCCTTTTCTAAGAAGGAAGATTATTACCGTTAAGATTTCCTTTGGAAAATGAATAGTGCATATTTTAAACCTACCCTCCTAGGGTTTTTCAGAAGGGAGAGAAAAGAACTTGAATTCTTGTTCAACAGTTAAAATGAGTTATGCATTAACATTAGATAGAAGCTTCTGAATAAAAGCCCTTGAGTGTTTTATACCAGTTTGGATTGTTACATCTTTAACAATTCACTTCTAAGTGACTTCAATTAACAGCAGTGTCATATGTGAGTATATTTGTATGAGGGAAATAAGTCGATCCAGTTAGAAGTGTATTGTAATATTAAGACAGTGTCTCAAAATCAATTGTACTGTCGTAAGTTGTTCCTAATGTTATTGGCTTTGATTAAACAATTCTAGGGGAAGACCCAATTGTATCCATTCAAACTGAAGTAATTGGCTCCTTTATTGTTGCTGGCTTTTTATTGTCAATTTATAGATCCAAAGGCTGCAAACTCCCCTTCATTCTGTGTTCAATTATTTAAACTATGTGCAAAGCGGGCACATGGAACAATTTTCATCTCTGGCTCTTCTGCCTGAATATTTTATAATTCTGAAGAGCTTGTTAATAACTTGTCTGGTAGAAAAGTACTTTTGTGTGTGTGACTTCCTAGATAGAAAGAGGAAAACAAATGGAAAATAAAGAATTGATGAAAGGTAGAATTCTGGAATAACTGTATGTCTTTTTTTTTTTTTTAAATGCAAGTTGTGAGATTCTATTCATAAGAATCACAATGTAAGCAGTAGCCGTGGAAACCTCCAGCGAGGATGCCGTGCTAAGGAGAGTTCAAATCTTTGCTCTGGATTATATGAAAATATATATACACAAAATTGCCCAGAGAAGATGATGTTTTGTGCCACATGGTGGAGTGTCTCATCGTAGAACAGCAATGCATACCCATATGGCAATTTATAATATCCAAAGAGCTCTTTTCTTTCCTTTTTTTTTGGGTGCAGTTTGGCAGGGGCCAGGTTCGAACCTGCTACCCTTGGGATCTAAGGCCAGTTCCCTACTCACAGAGCCAGGGGCGCTGCCCTCCAAAGATCTTTTTCCTTATGTTGCCCTCCAAAAGCTGTATGGGGAAGACTGATATCATTATAGGCATTTTACAGTTGTCAAAGCTGAAGTACTAAGGAGGCTAAGCAGAAATAACTCTTCTTATAAATACTGACCCCATGTTTTCCAGCTCTGGCCAAAGACAGAACCCACTGGTACCATTGGCCATCACTTAAGATGAAATGGTTTAGCATGCAAGGAAATAAAGGTCTTGCCTGAGTTATTTTAGAATTCAGAAAGAGGCAGTATGTCCCAAGACCCTGATAATTTGTCTTGAGGTAGACCATTTGTGTCTAACTTTTAAAATGAAGTCAATTAATCATTTGCTATATCATGCATGCTAAGTATTGACATCAAAATAAGGGCAGTAAAGAATACCAGCCTCAGCTTAATTATGAAAAGAGTTAACTCCAGTGCCTTCAGTGATGAAAATAATTACCTTCAGTGACTACACAGAATGAAAAGAGACTTTGGGGGCTATTCTTTACCTGCCATGATGCCTCTTTAGTCAAATCAGTAAATGTTTGCCACATGCTCTGAAGGAAATACACATTCTATTAGAGCCAATTGTATCAATTTAAAGCGAATTGAAGTGGCGAGGTGTTTAATGTGTTATTTTCTCCCCTTCCCCTGCTTTTTTCTGCCTCCAGGTGAAATTGGGTGAGGAGGCCCCCAATTCCAGTGTGGTGCATGTCTCCAATCCTGAAAAAGGTGACAGTAGTGGAAATGGTGCCCCAGAGAATGCGGCTGGAGCTGAATGCCACCTCCTGGACTTCGCCAGCCCCGAGCGCCCGCTGGTGGTCAACTTCGGCTCGGCCACCTGACCTCCTTTCACGAGCCAGCTGCCAGCCTTCCGCAAACTGGTGGAAGAGTTCTCAGCAGTGGCTGACTTCCTGCTGGTCTACATCGACGAGGCCCATCCTTCGGACGGTTGGGCGGTGCCTGGGGACTCCTCTTTGTCTTTCGAGGTGAAGAAGCATCGAAACCAGGAAGACCGATGTGCGGCCGCCCACCAGCTTCTGGAGCGTTTCTCCTTGCCGCCTCAGTGCCGAGTTGTGGCTGACCGCATGGACAATAACGCCAATGTAGCTTACGGGGTGGCCTTTGAACGTGTGTGCATTGTGCAGAGACAGAAAATTGCCTATCTGGGAGGAAAGGGACCCTTCTTCTACAACCTTCAAGAAGTCCGGCGTTGGCTGGAGAAGAATTTCAGCAAGAGATGAAATCTAGATTAGCTGGTTAAAGGTATGATTGTGATAGAGCTTATTGTATTTAAAAAGAAAATTATGTAAAGAAGAGGAGATTAAGAACTGAATGCATGTTTCAACTGAGTCCCATTGCTTTACTGAAAGACAAGAATTTAACTGTCAGAAGAACATAGACCTCTAATATCTCCATGCTTGTCTCACCACTCAAATGGCATGGGGCTAAATAGTAGCCCTGTCGCTTCTCTTCTTAGTGAAAAGATCCCAAGATGGAGAGGAAGCAACCCTGACTGCATGTGTTCGTTCTGCTTTGAGAAAGAAGTTACACAGCTGATGCATGCTTTGGGACCAGAAGAAAAGACTTACCTGAATAACGACCATGTTAGGGAATCCACTGTCTATATTCAGATAAAGGGTATTGCCTTGGCTTTATTCGGCATGGATAGAGCCCAGCTGGAAAATTCCCAAATATTTACTTATAATGAGTCCTTGCAGCCAGGTCACATGGTTAAGACCTTCATATTTGATTTATTCAATTTCTAGCCATCTGGTGCCCTATGTGTTTACAATGCCCCAAATTCATAGGTGTATTTGTAGATACACATAATCATGAATGACCCCTTAACCTGGAGAGTTAGAATAATCATCTGAAATCTGAGGGTTACCTTCTAGGCAGGCAGAGACAGCACTAGAAAAAAAGCAACTGTCAAATTGACAAGCCAGGAGAGAGGAGGCTGAAAGATTAGGAAATGTCATAGAGGGTCACCTTGAAGCTATAGAGAGCGGGATTTTGTAGCCACAGAAACAGAGAAACATACGCAGGCCAGAAAAGGAAGAAGCCCAACTAAAAGTAGAGTAGAGAATACACATGTAAAGACAATGCATTCATCATATCCCACGAGATTGAGGGAGAAAAGAGGACTGAAAAAATGCACTCAAGTATTAATATGTATCAAGAGGGTTTTTTTTTTTGGTGGAAATAATTGCTTTTTGAAACATAAATGTGGTATGTATATTTTTAGTGGGTTAATTATACCACATGATGCCTATTAAAGGAAAAACCAGTGGATCTGGTGGTGCTAGTCTGTTCCTCTCTACTGTTACAATTTTTATGTGTCCTTACTCATTCCTAATCTCATTCTCTATAGCAGTGTTCTCTCTAAATGCTGAGCTAAAGAGTAAAGATGTGCGTGTGTTTCAAACACACACACACTCAGTTCCCTTGGGAGCCAGGTGCCCTGGCCATTCAGGTGACCATTCAGCTACGGCCTTGTTTTTCTGCCAGAGTAGGTGAACTATCATGACTGCTTCCTTCAGTTGCAAAATAGAAGAGACAGTTAGTTTAAGATAATTCCCATCAATGATTTTGGAGGCTTTGATATAAAGAACCCCCCAGAGTCATAAAAGTTTTATTGACATTTGAATTTGGATTTGGGTCTTCCCTTTGTCCCATTAGCTGAGGTTTAATAATCTAAGGCCCTTTAGTACATTATTATAATGCTATTTTGTACTAGCATGCTTTCTAAAAATAGACACCATAGTTTTACCCATAAGTAATGATGTATAAAGATCATAGATGCCCCCAAAGAGTGAGCCAATTGATTTTGTATCACATATATATTTTTTTGTAAGTTTGAGGATACTATCAAATCACAGTATATGGTTGTATTTAAAAGTTAAATCAAAGGGTATGTCTATTCCATCAATAACTAAATATGAAATAAAACTAATAATAAAAGATAATCTAGAGTTGAAAATACCTTTTTAAATGAGTTGCCTTAAATAAGAAAAATTGGTAATTGGGTGTGCAAGAACCAAAAATATATTGTTTAAAGAAAATCAGAGCAACATAGCAGTCATACCACTAGTTGAGTTGGTATTATTTTGTAGATATTAATGGTCTATCATGACTGATTTTTTAATGATAACATCTAAGCTTTCCGGTATTTTAAATCCTATTAAAAAGTACCCCTAAAGAAACAAAGTGAATTTTGACAGTAAAAAGGTTCCCCAATGGATATTGGGAAAATCATATTGAAATAAATTATAGGGTGCCATCATACGTAGGGCAAATGGGAAATTCTAACTAAGTGTATCTTTATTTACAAAATACTACGAAATTTTACAAAGAGGTAGCCAAGAAGTAGAGAATATTTTGTACCTGTTTTATAAACTTTTTAAATGAATATTTTATAAACGCACACTTATCTGTAATATCCTATTTTTCCTATGCATGGCAACTTTGGCTTTTGGGACCCCCTTATTTCAGACCCCTTAATTGTTAAACTCTATAGTCAAGACTTATCAGGGGCCACCACTGAGTTTTATTTTCAAAATGATGTTGAGATTTGCCTGGAACTTAGAACAGTTAGAACTAAAAAAGACTTTGATTGCGGTCCTCACATTGCTGTCCTCACACTTCCCCTTTGTTCTACATGGATGATAATGGAACAGGATGTCAGAGAAGCTGGTGGGGGGACGAGATTTGGCTAAGGCAGTGCCAGTTGTCTGGGGAAAAGGATGGTGAAAAAAAATCACCCAGTTGTGCTACATTTTTTGAAGAGAGAGAAGGTTGTGTATGTGTGTGTGCGGGCAATTCTTCTCCCTGAGGAGATAGTCCAATGGGGAGTAGGCTAACTACCAGGGAGAAAGATGTATTAAATAGAAAATGCAAGAGTTTCTGGAAGAAAGGCTATGGAAAGGCCATGAAGAAAGAGAAAGAATAAAACCCAGGGATCCTAGAATATATAGAATGTTTGGTGTTATCAGGGTTATGATAAAGCCTGTAATTATGTAACCTCGACATAAACTTAGGATTTCTTGTGGTTTATCATTTATGAAATTAACAAATTTCTCACCATTGGAGAAAGAGGAAACTCACTGTTGAGCTGATATGTTCAAAGAACTTATCAGATGATCAATACCTACCCACCTATCATGTCTTTTATGAAATACGTCCCTTTGAAAAATTATGGTTCTTATTCCCCCAAGGGAAAATTATTTATATGTGTATATCATATATGAAACTGTTGAGTCTTTTTCTTAGTCCCTAAACATGCTCCCTTCATAGGCTGTGTTTACATAGAACGATCAGGTTAGCCTTTTAAGCTGCATTAGCTTGTCTATTATTGAAATAATTTCCAAGAAATTTTAGATATTTTCATGGCATCTAGATCCATTCAAACATTTATTGTTTGAAAGAGTATGGCTTGGCACTATTCAAAATTCACTTTATTGCTTAGAGAAAATATTAGTAGCATCAGCAGTGACTTTCTTTAATGGGCATGAGTGAAATGACTGCACGGTGATGGAGAAGTGTTCCATCAGTGATTAAATTGTGACTGTCCCCCTTAGTAATCGTTACTGCTTTATATAGCTAAGTGAAAGCCTTTTAACGGACATGACTTTCTACGTGTTTCTTTAGGATCTCTGATCCTGTGTCTTAATTTCATTCATAGATATGTCTCTGATTTTTGGTAATATCAACTTGGAAATGGTCTATTTAATTAATTTTTCCACCATTAGGAAATTCTTAGTCTTTCATCAAGGAGGGAAGGAACCTCCCCCCCCCTTTTTTTCTCATTTTGCCTGAGTGTATTTTACTATTTGAATAAACTTAATGAAATATGGTAAGGTCACACATGGGTGCTTTCTTTCTGCCTAAAGTACCAGAGAGCAGGTTAAAGACAATATCCATGCCTTTGGGAAAATTTCCAGGTAGATTACAAGGTGCCTTCAGCCTGTCCTCTGGGCTATGTCCATAGCCAGAGGAATTTACTGATTTCCAGGATGTCCCACTATGTAAATCATAAGGGGATAAACCCGGACGTTTGTTCCACCTGACCTCTGACTGATGGCTTGGAAAATAAGCTTAATTAGAATCGCATGACCATTGCAAAGGGAAGAAGCTAGACACTGATTTCTGTCCCCCTGAAGAATTAATGAAAACCTTTACCAGCCCTTAGAGCTTTTCAGAACATGCCCAATGTCGTGTCTCTCAATGGTGGAGATTGACAGTAAGCCTTTTAATTTCAGGAGATTTTTTTTTTTAATGATATTGCCAAAAATCAAGTAAAGTATATTTCTTTAAATTCCCACTTCCTCCTTTACCTTAAAAAACAGGAGCCAAACCCACTCTTTATAAATACTCCAGAATGGGGTGTATGTCCCAATGTCCACTTGGTGGTTGGCACGATCTTGGTTGTGTCACGAAGCTCCCTGTGAAAACTGGAAAGAGCCCGAGGGCTCGGTCTACTGATTTGGAAAGACTTGACGAAAAAGCTTCTCTGAGGGTTACTGAGTGACTTTAGGATGAGTAAAACATCAGGCCGTTTCCTAAAGCCTTATGTTCTGTATAGCAGCAGAAGTGCGGTCTCCTACTTAACAGACCCAGCTCTGTTCCAAGGGGAGTCTGAACCAATAGAAAGCAAACATGTACAGATATCCAAACAAGACTGCTCATGCAAGTCGGGGCTTGTTGCCCGTCTTAGGCAGCAGCACCAGAGCTCCAGGGAGTTTATTCAATATTTACTGAGCCTTCGAAGACCCAGCAGATGTTTAATGAAGTCACTATTTTGGCTCAAACCCCCCTTTTCTCCCGCCTCCAAAAAAGCAAACAGGTAAACACCTAAATGAAAGAAGCCCACAGAAGGGGATGGGAAATAAATAAAATTTTCTCAAGACTTCTCCAGGCCATGTCACTGGTCAGTGTGGTTTTTTTATGTCTGTTAGGATTGGGGGATGTGAAGAAATAAATATCCAGTACTCTATAACCAAAGCAATGACAAGAGATTGGGGAGGGAACGGTGGCCAGTTTTGTTTAGTTTTGTATCACATTATCACCAGACTCGCTGGCCCCAGGAATCGGGCGCCCGAACAGGGAGACGGAGATGGGCAGAGTTTACCAGTGTGCGAATGATAACTGCTGACGAAAGAGTCATCGACTCAGTTAGTGGTTGGATGTTGTCACATTAGTTTGTCTCTCCCCATCTTTGTCTCCCTAGCAAGGAGAATACTCGGGACGTGATGCTGAGAGTCCTGGGTAAATGTGGGGAGAACGCACGTGCGTCTATCTCTGCTTCTGAGTTGCAGAAAAAGAAAAGCTCGGAGATTAACAGTAGAAAGAGAGTTATTATATTGGTGCTGAGTGGTCTGTGTGCTTTTACAATTTGTTCCTGTATTTTAATAAACTTTGAATAAAAGAATACAGCTACTCTTTGGTTCTATTTGTTTATTTTTGAATGTCTCTCTAGACCTTGCCCCAGGCTGGAACACGTTCATGGTTGACAAGGGAAAGAGAATCCATCATTCTAATATTTATTCCTTGGTATTTGTGGGCAAAGTAGCCAGCAATGCCAGATTGTTTTAATCTCGTGCTGTGTGCCAGAGTCTTCAAGGAAATCAAGACAAGTTAAAAGAAAATATTCAGATACTTTCCATATTTATGAACAAGGTACACACAGAATTCATGGCAAGGGGCCTGTTTAAGAGGCTGTGGAGCAAATTCATATAATACTTGGTCAGATTGACTTCTCAGGGTTTCTAAGTGCAATTACTAAACTTTCCAGGAAGTTGGTTAAAACAACAAACTCACACACATGTAGTATATACACACATATGTTATTGGTACTGTGTCAGGGTCTAAGAAAAAAACAACATTCGAACACATTTATATCAAGCATTTTCCACTAAGAGAAGGTATAAAGGATATGAATGTAATGTGGGGGCAGTGGCCTCTTAATGACAAGGAATATGTTTGTGGCATGATTAAATTATGTTTTCCTGAAAACAGGCAACTTACCCAAAGTACAATATTAGTATCTCTTTAGACTCGGAACTTGTTCACAATTTTCTGCATATGATGATTTTATTAATATGTACAGTGTCTTACCTAATATTTTGGAATTTTAATAAAATTTTTAAAAATCATTACTTTGACAACTATTGGTTGAGTTTCCATCCTTGGCAGAGCCCTGTACGAGGGACAGTGGAATGTGCAAAAACAGTATAATTTAAATCAGAAAAATATGACTTCCTGCTACGGTTTAAATGTCCCCTCTAAAACTCATGTTGAAATGACATTGCAAATGTAACAGTATTGGGAAGTAGGACGTTTAAGAGGTGATAAGGTCATGAGGACTCTTCCCTAATTTGTGGGTTACTGCCATTATCATAGGAGTGGGTTGGTTGTCCTTGAACTGGCTCCCGATGAAAGGGGGAACGTTGGCCTTGGTTTCTTTGTGTCAGGTGATCTTGCCCGACCTCACTGCCTTCAGGCTCATGTTATGAGACAACAGTAAGCTCCTTGCCAGGTATGGCCCTTTGATCTTGGACTTCTCAGCTTCCAGAACTGTCAGCCAAAACAAATCTATCAAATCTTATAACAAATCTTGTTTAAAAATCACCTACTCTGAGGTATTCTGTTATAGAAACAGAAAATGGACAAAGACATTCCCTTAAGGAGCCTGTTGTGAATTCATCAACACCCTGCAAGTGGCAAAATCAAATTAGTCTAAGAAAATAAAGTGGACTTTATTGGGTGAAACATGTGTAACCCAACCCTGTGAATGATTGGGATAAAGCTTGCCTCAGGAGCAACGGGACCTCGGGACTTAGACACTTTTGTACTTGCTGGGTCCTTTGTCTCTGTCCTTTTCTGGATGTCAGTTTTTTCACACAGTGTCTCCTTTTATTCTGGGTCATTTGGCCAGGGGAAGCTCCAGTATTACATTTTAACTATAAGACGATTCAGGTGGAGTTTGACCCAATTCACAGGGAAGGACTTGGATTGGACCAATTTGTATAACAGCCGTAGGGTGTGTTACCAGAATATGGACAGCAGGAAAGGCTGAGAATTTATAGAAGTTTGAGAATTAAACTCAGTGGCCTTTTTAAAAAATAGGTTCTATTTCTTTAGAGCAGACTCAGATTGACAACAACATTGACAGGAGGGTGCAGAGAGTAACCAAATACCTGCTGCCCCACAGGCATAGCCTCCCTCATTATCCACATCTCCCCCAGAGTAGTAAGAACATTTATTATAGCTGATAAACCTCCACATTATAATTGCTCCAAGTCCATAGTTTGCAATAGGATTCAATCTCAGTTTTTACGTTCTACTATTTGAACAAATGTATAATGACGTGTATTCACCAGTATAGAATTGTACAGGGTATTTTCTTTTTCTTTTTGAGACAGAGTCTCACTTTATCACTCTCAGTAGAGTGCCATGGCATCACACATCTCACAGCAACCTCCTGGGCTCAGGCGATTCTCTTGCCTCAGCCTCCCGAGTAGCTGGGACTATAGGCGCCCACCACAACACCCGGCTATTTTTTGTTGTTGCAGTTTGGCCGGGGCCGGGTTTGAACCCACCACCCTCGATATATGGGACCAGCGCCTTACTCATTGAGCCATAGGCGCTGCCCACCGTACAGACTATTTTCATTGCTCTAAAAATTCTGTATACCCTATATATGCATCCTTCCCCACCCCACCCCCTGGCAATCATGAATCTTTCTACTGTCTTCACCTTTCCAGAATGTTGTAGAGTTGGAATCATACATACAAAGTTTGAGTGATTTCTTTCACTCAGTAATACACATTTAAGGGTGTTGGAGTTGGAATCATACACAAAGTTTGAGTGATTTCTTTCACTCAGTAATACACATTTAAGGGTCCTCCATGTCCTTTCACAGCTGGATAGTACATTTCTTTTTGGTGCTGGATAATACTACACTATCTGGAAGTATCACAGTTTATATATTTATTCAACTATTGAATGACATCTTGGTTGCTTCCAAGTTTGGGCAATTGTGAATAAAACTGCAATGAACATTTGTGTGCAGTATTTGTGTAGACATATGGTTTCAACTCTTTGAGGTAAATACTGAAGACGGCAATTGCTGAAGTGTAGAGTGAGAGTATTTCAAATTGCATAAGAACTTGCCAAACTGCCTTCCAATTTGCATTCCCATCAGGAATGAGTGAGAGTTCTCAACGCTCCACATCCCCACCAACCTTTGCTGTTAGTGTTCTGGATTTTGGGTAATCTAATAGGTGTGCAGTGGCATCTCATTGCTGTTCCAAGTTTCATTTCCTTGATAACACGTGGACCGTCTTTTCACATGCTCATTTGCGGTCTGTATATGAGCTGTCTGTTGAGATGTTTGGGTCGTTTCTAAACCAAGTTGTTTGTTATCTTATTGTTAAGTTTTAAGAGTTCTTTGTTTATGTCCTTTATCAGACGCATCTTCCACAAATACTTTCTCCCTGTCTGTGGCTCGTCTCCTGTTTTCTTGACACTGTCTTTCATGGAGTAGAAGTTTTTAATTTTAATAAAGTCCGGCTTATCAACTATTTATTTCATGAATCAGGCTATTGCTGATTTATCTAAAAGGTCATCACCATAGCCAAGGTCAGCTATGTTTTCGTCTGTGTTACCTTTCAGAATTTTACAGTTTTGAATTTTACATTTAAATCTGTAATCTATTTTGAGTTAATTTTTATAAAGGATGCATGTGTCTAGACTCTTCATTTCTTTTTTTTTTTTTCTTTTTCTTTTCTTAGCCCATGGATGTCCAGTTGTTTCAGCATGATTTATGGAAAAGACTGTCTTCATCCCATTGTATTACCTGTGCTCCTTCATCAAAGATCAGTAGACTATATTTTGGGGAGTCTAATTCTGGGCTCTCTATTCTCTGTTCCGTTTATCTGTTCATGCTTTACCAGTACCACACGGTCTTAATTATCGTAGCTTTATATTAAGACTTGAGGTTGGGTAATATCGGTTCTCTGTACTTTTCCTTCAATATTATATTGGCTATTGTGTGTCTTTTGCCTTCTTATATAAACTTTAAAATCCACTCTTCCTTATTCACAGAGTAATTTGCTAGGCTTTTGATTGGGATTGCATTAACTCTATAGATCATGTTGAGAAGAACTAAAATCTTGACAATATTGTGTCTTCCTGTCCATAAACAGAATATCTCCATTTATTTAGTTCTTCTTTGATATCTTTCATCAGAGTATTGTAGTTTTCCTCATATAAAATTATATATATATTTTGTTAAATTTATACCTATTTTATTTTAGGAGTTGTTGATGTAATGGTATTGTGTTTTTAATTTCAAATTTCTATTTCTCTTGTTACTTACTGGTATATAAGAAAGTAATTGACTTTTGGATATTAATG
>NW_003852415.1:6741553-6742979 GCF_000181295.1 Otolemur garnettii | reverse complement strand
AGACTTCACTAAGGAACCCACCTGACCCTAATGCTTTCTGTTTTGGAAGGTTATTAAATTTTTATCCAATTTCTTTAACAAATACAGGCCTATTCAGGTTGTCTATTTCTCCTTGTTTGAGTTTTGGCAGATTGTGTCTTTCAAGGAATTCATTTCATCTAAGTCATCACATTTGTGGGTATAGAGTTGTTTGTCATATTTCTTTATTATCCTTTTGATGTTCATGAGATCTGTAGTGATGCCCCTTCTCTCATTTCTGACATTAGTATTTTATGTCTTTTTTGTTTTCTTGGTTAGCCTGGTTAGAGGCTTATCAATTTTATTGACCTTTTCAAAAAAGCAAAGAAACAGCTTTCCATGTTATGAATTTTCTCCTGAATGTTTTTTTCAGTTGTATCAATTTCTTATTATTTATTTTCTTCTGCCTATTTGAATTTAATTTTCTCTTCTTTTTCTAGTTTAGTAAGGTGGAAATTTAGATTATTGATCTAAGATCTTTACTCTTTTCTAACACATGCATTCAATGCTACAAATTTCCCACTTTCACTACATCTCATAAATTTTATATAAGATATGTTTTCATTTTCATTTAAACTATTCTTAAATCTCTATTTCTATTTATCATTTGACCCAAGTGTTGCATGGAAGTGTGTTGTTTAACCTTCATGTATACTGGGGTTCTCCAGTTATCTTTCCATCGTGATCTGGAAGCTGACATTGTATGACTTCTCTTTTAAATTTGTTAAGATGTGTTTTATGGCCCAGAATGTGACCTATCTTGATGAACATTATATGTGGTCTTGAGAAGAATGTGTTTTCTGCTGCTGTTGGATGAAGCAGTCTACAGATGTCCATTTTGGCCAGTTGCTGTTGAGCTCACCTATGCCCTTTGATGCTTTGTCTGCTGATCTGTCCATATATAATAAAGGAAAGTTGAAACATTCAACTAGGGTAGTGAATTTAGCTATTTTTCCTTGCCATTCCATCAGTCTTTTCTTCATGCATTTTGATACTGTTAGGTGTATACATGTTAAAGATCTTTATATTTTCTTGAAGGATCAACTTCATTATAGTTTTTTACCTTTCTGTGTCTCTGATATCTTTCCTTGTTTTGAAGTCTACTTTGTTTGAAATTAATTTAGCTACTTCTGGTTTCTTTGGATTAGTTTTAGCATTGTGTATTTTTATTCATTCATTTACTTTAACTGTGTATTAATATTTAAATAAGGTCTCTTATATAAAATATCTACTTGGGTCTTGTTTTGTGATTCACCCTAACAATCTCTGTTTTTTAATTGGTATATTTGGACCATTGATTTTCAAAGTGATTATTGATATCTACTATGTATTCTTCTTGTTCTTTGTTCCCATTTTGGTCTTTCACTCTCCTTTGGGGTTTTATTTTATTGATTTCTCTTTTTTTTTT
>NW_003852415.1:6732592-6739990 GCF_000181295.1 Otolemur garnettii | reverse complement strand
TTTTCTTCTTGCTAATACGTTTAAGTTCTCTATGGATTCTTCTCCTTCACTCTTAAAGGATAATTTCACAGGCTACAGAGTTTTAAATTCATGTTTTTTACTCTCAGCACTTTAAATATTTCACTCTACCCTCTTCCTGCTTGCATGGTTTCTGAGAAGTTAGATATAATTCTTATCTTTGTTCCTTTATGGATAAGGTGTTTATCCCCTTCTTGCTCTTTTCAAGACTTTTTTCTTTTCCTTTGATTGTCTGTGATTTTAAAATAGCATGCCCAGGTGCAGTTGTTTGCTGTTTGTTTTGATTTTATTTATTCTGCTTAGTGTTCACTGAGATTTCTGGGTCTGAAGTTTGGTATCTGACATTAATTTGGGCAAATGCTGTCATGATTATTTCAAGTATTTTTTCTTTCCTTTATCTCCTTCTTTTGGCATTTGCATTACACATATGTTACACTTTTTGGGTTTTGGATATTTTCTGTTTTTTTTTTTTAAATTTTATGTTATCAAAGTCTTTATTCTCTCTCTCTCTCTCTTTTTTTTCAGTTTTGAGGAGTTTTCTACTGGTATATCATCAAGCTCAGAGATTTTTTTTCCCAGCTCTACTCACTCAACTAATAAGCCTATTGAAAGCATTTTTTATTTTTGTTACATTGTTTTTGACCTCTATCATTTCTTTTTTGGTTTTTGGTATGATTTACATCTGTCTTCCTACACTGCCCATCTGTTCTTGCACATTATTTACTTTATCCATTAAGGCTCTTAACGTATTTCTCATAATTATTTTAAAATCCTGGTCTGATAATCCCAAGATCCCTTCCATGTTTGCTTCTGATGCTTATTTTGCTTCTTCAAGTTGTGTTTTCTACCTTTTGGTATACCTTGTTCATTTTTTTCCCTTGCTAGCTGGATATAATGTATCAGGTAAATGGAATTGTTATAAATAAGCTTTTGGTAAGGTGTGGAGGGAGGAAAATTGCTCTGTGTATCGTTATATGATTACGTCTCAGTATTTTAGTGAGCCTCCACCTCTGGAATGTGAACCTTTCAAGTTTTCCTCAATCTTCTTCTCCTCCCTTAGTTAGGGCAGAACAGCTAGAATTGGCAGGAGTATTTCCCTTCTCCCAAGTGGCCGGCTAGAGCTAGCTGGAGGTGAGTATTTCTCTTTCCTGAGGTCATTTTGGCTCTGATAACATCCCAGCAGGTTAGGTTCTGGTGAATAGTTTCTGCTGCTGGCAGGTTTTGTTAAAAGAACAGAATGCTCTGCTGACTTTCAACAAGAGTCCTTTTTGCTTCCTCCTACAGGGAGCTGGAGGGGATTTTTTTTTTAAATTTACTGTGAGAACTTGGTTAGGCTCCTAGAAATAACACCTACAAAAGTGTGGGAGTCCCCCATCACTAGCTCTTGCTTAGCTCACACTGAGCCTTTAGCAATTTATCAATTACTGTTCAGTTTTTCTGCTCAGGCAACGGCTCCTGCAGTGTTATCCACTTATGGATCTCTTTTTCTGGTTAAGTTGTAGTTCCCTGTATTTGCCTGTCTCTCCAATCTTGGGGACAGCATTCTGTTCTGTGTTCTAAACTTTCTCATGGATTAAGAAGAGTTGTTGATTGTTTAGTCTGTTCTACTTTTCATTTGTTGTAAGAATGGAATATAGTGCTTTTCCAGTGCTAAATATGCAGAACTAGAAACCAGAAATCTTAGTGGCCATTATGTTTAACTTTTCTGATGACAAGTGTTAAATAAGAATACAGAAATATCTTGATTAATTGTTAAAAATATATGGTTAATAAGAAAATGTTTAGAGGAAGGAAGGTCCATATGGATAGAATTTTCAGAGGTGACTTGTAGAGGATAAAGGGACACAAATTAACCTAGAAGGATGGGCAAGAAAAATTCTGTGCCCTTCAATTGTCTTGGTCTTCTGGAGAAGTGGCAGAAACGCCAAGTACCACTTCATAAAATGTGGCCATTTTAACTGGTCCAAACCAGGAGGTTTGACTGAGAGAGTCCTATAGATTCATCTCATTCCTCTTCCAAAAAGGAAGTTCAATTTCTGTTTTCTCCCTTGGTTTTGCCCTCCCCTACATATATTTCCTCTCCCTCCAAAGAAAATAACTTTAGCTTAAAGGTGGTAGCATGGAGATGGGATGGCATGGAGTGAACTTATAATCCATGTAGTTCAGGCAAAAATCAATCTTAATTTGTATACTTGTATCATGCATGTGGTGATTTAGGCAATTTTAACATGCGTGTATAAGCACAGGTGTAGTATCTTTATAGACCGTTCCCATAGAAGGCAACATCCCCACTTAAGTCAGAAGGACCCATCAGGTGTTCCTGCGTCAGCCACCTGGTAGCTGTTATTGCCTCTTGTGCTTCTGTCTGTCTCATATAGTTTACCTTAGTTACAATAACTGAAGTTCATATGCTCTACCATTCTACTGTGAGAATGAGTGCATTGTAAATGTTTGGAATAGTAAAGTTTCCTTAAAGGGAAAAAATTCTAAGGGAAAATTTAGGAATTCTCCCTCTTTGATGGTAATAGGGGAAGCTCACCCTTCGTGTCAGTCATCATCCCTGCTTTTGTTAACAGCTACACTCTCCTTCACCAAACCCAGTGCTAATTGTTTCTTTTGGTTGATTCTACTACTAAATCTACCCAATCAAGTGTGCTTCCAGTTATGCTTAAAGAATACATATAGTGTATAAATGTAAGCCATTATGTGTTATAATGACTGAAATCCCCTAAATTTATTCTTCATCACTAGTGATTTTTCATGGAAATATTTCTTCTGGTATGAGTGTCCTTAGTTTGGGCAGACTTTTCAAAAGCCACTCTCTTGGATATGTCAAAGAATGCCTACTTGACGTTTGTGAGGTCAAAGTTTTAGCCTGCATCCACCATTGTTTCCCTGTTCTGCCTGGTATTTAGGGCTTCCGTATAGAAGGACTAGTGAAAGATACACAGTTCACATACTAGTTACACCTTTACAAGATTTGTCAGTTTCTATTACACAGAAACCTTTATACACATACACAGAAATATTGTGAGCCTTTGCATTTCCTTTTTTTTTTTTTAAGATAGAGCCTCAGTCACCCTGGGTAGAGTTCTGTGGCATCCTAGCTCACAGCAACCTCAACTCTTAGGCTCAAGCAACTGGGATCGCAGGTGCTGACCACAATGTCCGTCTAGTTTTTCTATTTTCTGTAGAGATAAGGTCTTGCTCTTGCTCAGGCTGGTATTAAACTCCTGAGCTCAGGTAATTCACGCACCTCAGCCTCCCAGAGGGCTAGGAGTACAGTGTTGAGTCTCTGTACTTGGCCTTTGCAGTTTATTTCATGGCATGCAATGGTTCTTTTTTAAGGCTTAAAGGATTTCTTTATCTAGCTAAAGAGAGAGTTAAGCTGAACCTCAGCTGAATTAGCAGTTGCCATCCTAAAGACCAGATAGGCATGCTTATGTTGGGTGTGCCGTGATTATGGAAAAGACATCAATAAATTAGCTAGAGTGAAAGCTATTTCTGGTTCTTGATGATTCAGGTACACCTAGTTACACCCGTAGCCCAGAAACACCAAACGTGTTTGTATGCTCGTTTTGTGTAGAGCTGAAAGGCTGCCAAATAATGTACACGTGGCATTATTATCCCGTGGGTATTGCATTGTTTCATCGGCTTCTTAGTCACTCTTTGGAAACAGCTTTCTAAACTCAGCAGTGACCTCTTTCTATTCCAGACCAATCCAGGAGTAAAAATTTTTTTTTCCAGTCCTTATTCACTATATTTTAATAGCATTTGGCATTTCTAACTCTTATAGCTTCTTCTTTTTTTCTTTTTCCCAGTTGAGAAAGAGTTTATTCTGCAAAGCGCTATGTGAGGAGATGGGAGAAATTTCTTAAATTTGTCTCCTCAGGAATTGGAAGGACAGGGTTTTTAAAGACAATTTGGTGGGCAGAGGGCTAGGCAAACAGGGTCTGCCAATTGGCTGGTTTCGGGGCAGAGTCAGCAGTCCTTTGGTATAGGCTGTAGTCCGGGTGGGTTAGCCAATTCACTAGAATGTAGTTCCTTGGGCAGGAGTTGGGAGGAGGATGGGGTGGTCCAAGACCAGTTAAATCAGTTTCTTGGTCTGGGTGGGTCAGTCAGTGCCCTAGACTGCAAGACCAGGAAGATAGCTCAAAATTACCCCTAGGTTCTGAACAGGTGATGTTAGTTATGGAGAAGAGTTAAGAATCTTTCCAGCTACCCACCTGTGCCCTCTGGAGTGGCAATTATAGAGAAGTAAACCAGGGGAAAGTGACTATTATGAAGCAAATGCGGGCACACTGGCTGATTATTGTCATTATTTCAGCTGGGCTCTTCCTTCACAGTTTGATTATCATCATTATTTTAGCTCGGCCAGTTTTGTCGCAGAGTTTTGGGAGCCCCTTAGTTCTTGCCTTGCACACCTTGTCAGGTTATAAGGGCCGTTTCATCCCTCCACCCCCAGGCTTTCACCTGCCTTCATCATGAGGTGTGGGCAGATGAATGAACTCTTATAACTTCGTTTCTCTCTTTTATTGTTCTCTCTTTGCATTTAACCTGATAAGAGTGGGTGTTCCTTTATATTTCTACATAGACTGCTCTTCTGTCTTACAGCGCTTTTGAAGTAAGGGGAGAAGAAATGTCATTGCAAATTGTGCTAGTTAGCGTTAGGTTTGACTGTGAGGAACAGAGACCAAAAAATAATAGTGGCTTAGACAAGACAAAAACTTATTTTTTTTCCTCTCTTATGTGAAAGTCTCAAGGTGGGCAATCTGGAGCAGGCCTGGCCTGGATTCGAACCTGCCACCTTCGGTGTATGTGGCTGGCACTTTAGCCACTTGAGCCACAGGTGCCTAGCCTATGTAGGCATTCTTTAATGCTTATGAAGTTTTGTAATTTTCTCAATAAATATTTCCCATGTCTTCTGACATGTTATTTTGGTGCAATATGTTAGTCCTATCTTTCTCAAATTGCTATAATATTTCACATACCATCATTATTTATTTATATTTACCAATTTATTTGCTTCTTGAAAGTCAGACCATTTCTTTGAATTTCTTCTTCTTCTTCTTCTTTTTTTTTTTTTGCAGTTTTTGGCTGGGGCCAGGTTTGAAACTGCCTCCTTCTGGTATATGGGGCTGGCGCCCTACTCCTTTGAGCCATAGGTGCCACTCTGAATTTCTTCTTTGTTGTCAGACCTATCTCATGAGACGAGCTTATTTGCTCCTGAAGTACACTCTTTACATCTTCCTTTGGTGAAAGTGTGTTGGTAGTAAACCTTTTTCTCTCCTTGACTGCATTTTTATCTACCAGTATCTGTATTTTATTCTTCTTATTGGATGGAAGTTTAGGGAGTCAGGGATATAATTATAGACTGACCATCGTTTTTCCTGAGCCCTTTGTAGATATTACTCTACTAGATTTCTATGGAGAAGCTGGTGACAATCTGTTACCTATTGTACAAATACGTTTTTCTAACTCTGGCTGCATTTTATATTTTCATGTTATCACTGGTGTTTTGACATTTCACTACTTACCACATACTAAAGTGTGGATTTCCTTTTATTTAGTCTTATTGGTATTTGTTGTGCTTTCGGGACTGAAGATAATGTGTCTTTCATGGAGTCTTAAAAATGCAAAGCTATTTTCTTTTGTAAGTCAATTCATCTTTGTTTCTTTTTCTTTGTTAACACCGAATAGATGCATATATGTCCTTATCGTTCTATCCTTCAAATCTCTTATACTTTTTTCCATTTCAAGTGTGTATGTTCTTAGTTTTTCAGATCTTTCTTGAATTCTCCAATTCTCTTTTCAGCTTTATCTAATCTACTGCTTAACCAATCCACTGAGTTTTGAAGTTCAAAATTTATCTTATTCATTTATGAACAATTTTTTGAATTCATTTTCAAATGTTCCTGATTAATTTTTTTTTCTTTTTTTTTTGAGACAGAGTGTTACTATGTCACCCTCGGTAGAGTGCTGTGGCGTCAACAGCTCACAGCAACCTCAAACTCCTGGGCTTAAGCTGTTCTCTTGCCTCAGCTTCCCAAGTAGCTGGTACTACAGGTGCCAACCACAATGCTTGGCTTTTTTTTTGTTGTTGTTGTTGTTGTTGCAGTTGTCATTGTTGTTTAGCTGGCCCAGGCTGGGTTTGAACCTGCCAGCCTGGGTACATGTGGCCAGCACCCTGCCCACTGAGCTACGGGAGCCACCACCTGGTTAATTCTTGAAAGTACCTTGTTTCGTGTTTATTTACTTATTATTATTTTTTATTAAGTCATATATACATAGATCATGAATATATTTATGCCTTTGTGGGATTCAGTGTATTGATTATTAATACAAATTAGAGTGTTTACATCCTACTAATTAACATAGCTTTCACCTCATTTACTTAATAAGAGTGTTAAGACATTTTTGTTCAAGACTTGATAGATTTCACTTGTACCCTTGCAATATGCTCTACAGGTGTGGTCCCACCATTACCCCTCCCTCTATTGAACCACCCCACTCTCCTTCCTTTTCTCCTCCCCTTCCGTCCTTCATCCTGGGCTATAGTTGTGATTCATCTCTCGTATGAAAGTTTGAGTGATTATAAATTGATTTTATAGTAGTACTGAGTACATTGGATACTATTTTTCCATTCCTGGGATACTTCACTAAGAAGAATATTTTCCAGCTCCATCCACGTAAACATAAACGAGGTAAAGTCTTCATCTTTTTTTTTTTATTTCAAATAATTTCATTTTCCCCCAAACATTTAAAACATACTTTTAGATAACTTGTGTATGATTCTTCCCACATCTGAAGGCCTGTGTTCTGTTTTTGCTGACTCATTATCAGTGTTGTACTTAATTGTGTTTTGATAATGTTCAGTTGTATTCTTCCCTTTGGCAGATATTAATTTGTGGAGATACTAAGGAATACAGATTAAGGAAATGTTTCTCTAGACAAGATTTGTGGGTCTTTTTTTCTACCAGATTTCCTGGGCCACTAACAAGCCCAGAAATCTGTAAAAATTAATTTTGCTCACAGTTCACTAGACTGCAAAGATAACTATTTTAGCCCCTAACCCCTGTGAAGGTAGTGTTGTCCTCATGAATTTCCAGGGCAGGCTAACTTTTTCTATCTATCAAAGTTTAAGGGAAACCAGTGCTTTGGTTACTCTCTCCAGGTGGTTGAATTTTTTTCCAGCTTATGTTCTTATTGAGGGAATCTTCCTTCAAGTAATCCAGCTTTCTGCAGGAATCTCAGATTTGACTTACTTTGAGCCAGACTGAGGCTTTTTCACCTTCCCTGGTCATACATTAAAAACTAAGCATCTGGATTCCTGCAGTCAGAAGATGGCCCTGGGCAAACTGTGGATTCAGTACTTGCTTG
>NW_003852415.1:6726043-6732368 GCF_000181295.1 Otolemur garnettii | reverse complement strand
TCCTGCCTCCGCCTCCCAAGTAGCTGGGACCACAGGTGCCTGCCACAATGCCCAGCTATTTTTTGGTTGCAGCCATCATTGTTGTTTGGAGGCCCGGGCTGGATTCGAACCCGCCACCTTGGGTGTATGTGGCTGGCGCCTTAGCCACTTGAGCCACAGGTGCCGAGCCACCTGTGAATTTCTTTGTTGCTCATCTATGTATTTTAAAGTCTGATTTGTTTTATCCAGAATTTCTTAGAGTTTATAACAGTAGGTTTTTCCAGAATAGGCAGATAATTGTATTTCTGAAAGTTGAAATTGTTGAAATTTATTACATTGAAATTTTATCCATTCTAATGATTATCATCATCAGCTCTATGCTTGTGACAGTAAATCCCAAATCCATATCCTCAAACCTAAACTCTCATTGGTTCTCTATTTCCCATAGGCATTTGGTAATATGAACTAGAACTTGGCTACTGCATTAGCTGTGAAAGCTCAAGGTGTCCAAAGTAGCATTTATCTCCTTCCGCAAATGATTCTCCTTTCAAACATTGCTATTTTGTTATTATAACATGTCAACATTATTCCTAGGTGTTAGCACGTAAACCTTGACAATTCTGAATATGATTAATGCACTTTCATATTCTTTATGCCGTTTGTCACTCTTCCTTTTCCTCTCCTTGTCCCAATACTTATAAATGACTATGTTTAATCTCTACCTAGAATACAAGGCCCTGACCACCTCACTTAAGATTAATTCCACATAATTTCAATGCAACTGTCTGTATTAATCATCTGCCTTATGAGAGGTAATATGCAAGCTGCTACAGATTATGCAAAAGATATCTTTGGCCTTCTCCTTGAAATCCTTGGTTTCATAAGACTAATAAGAAAGAGATTATTTACTAAATTCATATCTTACATTATTAACATTTAATTTCCTATTGACTAACTATAATTAATTGCCTATATATCTGGGTCAAGTAATAATGTGTGAGTGAGGACAAGATGAGAGATTTCAATATTTGCTGGAGTTTGGAAGGGAGACTGAAGACAACACAAAGCAGTTCTGAGAGATGGTTTCTGATGACATCATTTTTGGTACCTAGCTCTCGGCAGCTTTGAGTACAGTCTAGCTCAGGGGTCCTCACACTTTTAAAACAGGGGGCCAGTTCACTGTCCCTCAGACCGTTAGAGGGCTGGACTGCAGGTCCTGGGACAAGTCGGCTGCTAAGCAGGGCAGGCAGCAGTGGCAAAAACACCCAGCGGGCCGGATAAATGTCCTTGGTGGGCTGCATGTGGCTTGCAGGCCATAGTTTGAGGACCCCTGGTCTAGCTCTTTGAGTTAATGAATTTCCCTCCTCCCTTTAATTTATTTATTTAGTTTCTTCTTGTTAACTTCTTTATTTTACCTTTTAAAACCAAATCATTTATTTTATTCTAGCTATCTTCCCTTTCCTTTTGGAGATATAGCTGAGGTTTAATTTCTGTAAATGTTTAATCCTACTTATCCATCCCTGGTGGGGTTGTGATCATGTAGTAACCTGGGATACCCAGGCCCTTCATCTCTGCTTACTACTAGCTCCTCAAGACTTGGTGCTCCCTTAAAAAGCCTGCCTTGACTCCTCTCATTGTTTTCTTCCTTTTTTTTTTTTGAAATCCATGACATTTATTTTCTACCTTTGTCAGATAAATAAAATAAAATACCATGTATCTAAATATTGACTATCTTCTATCTCTCATAATTCCTGTCTTTAATGAACGTTTAATATAGAAAAGTAAATATCTTGTAGTCCTCCTTCTATTTTTCCAGTAATAAACATAGTGTCTGATTCATAGTTAGTGCTTAATACATGTTTATTAGGGTGAATTTTGTGGACAGAGGATTGTTTCCTGGGAAATGAGAAAAAAAAAAAGTTGTTCAATCCTCCTGAAGCTGCCACTAACTTCAGTAAAGTCTGATTCAGTATCCATATTTAGAAGACAGTTTCTCTGAGCCTGTATGGGTAGCCAAGAATGTTTTCTTCAAATATAAATATTTTTAGGATAAGAGCTATGTTTTCAAATTAACCTTCAAACAAAGAAACTAATTCTTGCCTAGAAACATAATTAAAAGTTTGTATTTTTGCTTTTTTCCAGAGAATTTGTCCTATCTTCTGATTCATTAGTTCATTGACATTGAGTTTGTGATTCCAATTTAACACTAGAGATATAGAGTTTTTTTTAATATCATGAATTATGCATGATATATTTTCTGTACTCTATGAACTCTGAAGAAATTATGCTTTAGATCTAGAGGAACACCTGTTTATGTTACTTATTGTTGGAGATTCTGTTATAGATGAGACTACTGATCTATTACTATGGAGGCAGAGATCATCTTTGTGTTGTTCATTCTTTTTATATTTAGTGAAAGCCCAGTAGAAATACTTGAATGTGATGGGTGCTTAATAAACATTGGATGAATAAATGAACAAAATAATGTATATTTATGGTAAGGTTTCTATAGGGTTGAATAAATGAACAAAATAATGTAAATGGTAAGGTTTCTATAGGGCCTATAGGGTTTCTAATCTGGACCTTGTAATATACTATTTTTAGAATGACATTGAGATATGGCTATGTAAGTAAATTTGCGTCCCTATCTCAGAAAATTTATTTGCCATTCAGTAAGACAATGTGCTAATGCAAACAGAGAAATAGGGCAGGGTCAAGGAAATATGGGAACAGAAGGCAGGTGTTTCACAGTACGGAAAAGTCCTTATTATATTGTGAAGTTTGTCAAGACCTGAGTGGTTGGAATGGCTAGCTTCTTACTGTAGCTCTGCTGCTAATCACCTCTGTGGTCTTGGGTGATGTCACATAACCTTCTGGGTCTAATTTCCTTATTTAAAGTGAAAGGGCTGAATTAATTTTAAAGATTCTCTTCCAGCTCTAATTTTATATATTTGATAATTACTTCACGTACATTGTTTATTCAAACTCACTGGCCCACTGGCCATCTCTGCTCCACCCAGTCTGAGTAGATGGTTTTCAGGCAGGAATGAAAGCCCAGTGTGAGCAGAGCTTCATACTTTTTTAAAAGAAGCCAGAAGTCTGGATTTTTATGTGAATTTCAAGCTTTAAAATGCGGGCTATAAAGTCAAATAGCTTTAAAACACTATTCAATCCAAACAAAACACAACAGAGAGTTGGGCTTGGTCCCTGGGCTGTCAGTTTATGCTTCAAAGATTTTTTTTTTTCTGGCCCTTACTATCTTTAATTCCTACTCTTCTGTCAGTGAACAATGGTTACTGTGTGTTGTTTTTCTGCTACTTTCACAGAGGCTAGATCAAGCCCAATAGAGTCAGATCATAATCTGTTCAGGTTTACTGTCTTAAGATGACATTGTAGTTGTGACATGATGAAAATGGTATTCCTGGTTAAATTTGAGTTTGTGTTTATAAGATATAATATGGTTATTTTATATATATCCTCATCAGAGAATTGTTACTTTATTTGGAAGAAAAGAGATACCTATAAAAGGCTTAAGAAGTACTATACCCAGTAACTCAGTAGAAACTTTCAGGTCTATCTATTTCCCATTTTTAATCAAAGAGAGAGAAAATAAAATGGACTCAGTAAGGGAAGAATGCTGTTTCATAACTAACTCAATTATATTTCTTCTACAAACTTTGTGCCTGGTGAGGTCATCTTAATTAAATTTTAATTGAATCAGAATGGTGTGGTAGGAAATCACATGGACACTGGAGTCAGACTTGGGTATGAGTTAAATTTCAATCACTAACTGAATGAACTCAAAGTTGTTAATCTCATCTGTGTCTTAGATATCACTTTTACAAAGAGATAATAATACTTTCGAGGTTTGTGGTAGGAATAAAAGTGACACATGTACTGATGCAGCATGTATAATAAATGATAGCCAAATGTAAACCATTTTTAGAGCCCCTGCTGTATAAAAGTTGGTTTCCTATAGAGGAAATAAACATGAACAAAGCATTATTCCTGTTCTCAAGGATCAAATGCTCCATTTAAGGAAATATTACTATATCAGTTATTATAGATGCTAATATGTGTTAACAAACAGCACGAGAACACAAGAGAAAGTTCTATGTTACCTCATTCATGAACATTTCTGTTATACTTCTAGTGGAAAATTGCTTGTGTCTTGGTTATGCAGTAGGAAGAAGTAGGTTTAAAGAGAGGCTAGGAAAGAACTTCCAAGAGAAAAAAATAAACAGCATGAGAAAATGTATATTTTCTGGAAAGCATGGGATATTTAGTGAAAATGCTGACAGAAAATGATGGAAAAGAAAATGCTGGAAAGAAAGCTTTTAGAAACATGGTGACATTTGAAGACCTATACAGCTTCCTGATTACCAGATTCCACTGGTGATGGTTAAAGTCATACAAAAATGTAGTAAAACTAGAAATTGTGAAATCTACTTTCTAAAAACATCAAGAAATATCAGCTGAGTTTCAAAAAGAGAAAAATAAATAGAGCACAGAAGAATGTCCTAAAACTTACCTTCCTATGAAGAATAGGTACTCTGAACTTGGAAAAGTAGAGATGAGAGGAGACCTTAGTGGGGCACATGGAAGGGACTGTAGTTCAGAGAAATGGTCAGGGTGGGAGGTGACAAGAAGCACAACCCAGAAGATCCAGTGTTTTTTGATCATGGAGAAATGGAAGAAATCCTGCCTTAGTTTCTACTGTTCTGCAAAGGCCAACTATGACTCACTTTCTTTCTTCATCCATAAGGACATATAAATAAGGGCAAATCACCAACATAAGAAAAAATACAATAATTTGAGAGGATAATACTACCTTTTCTTGGATGAACAAAGGCAAATTTAGAGGTAGTTTCCTTCCTACTGTTGACATGATTCAAGAAGTTGCCATAGGTATAAAAATTGAGGTAGCAGTTATGAAAGGGAATATTCTGAAACCAAGAAAGATTTCATAGGAATTTTGAAAAAGTGTTGAATTAAGTGGAAGCAGTGAAAAGTTGATTGGATACTATGAAAACTGAATAATGATGTTTAAAACTGTGAAAACATTTCCAAGGACCAAGAGAATAACAAAATAAAATAAAATTCTTGGGAGAGGAAGAAAACAAAAAAATTGAGCACAAATTTAGGGAAAAACCACATGTACAGAATGAAATTCTGTAAGGAACAGAGTGGTAGAACAGAAAGAATAAGCAAAGAAATAAAAGAAGAAATTATTCTGGTTTAAAGAAAGAGCCAAATCTTTGAGACTTATTAAGACATATCACCAAGTATTCAGATAAATTTAATAGAAATATATTAACACCTAATTATAGCCACTTGAAATTTTTAAAATTAAAGATGAAGTAAACTTAAAAACCATAGAAGTTAATTGAAACAGTTTGGGTAAAAAATATTTAAGATGAAACTAGCATTGTATTTCTCCAAATTACTAAAGATAAACAAGAACAGAGAATGTGCAAAAGTGTTTTGAATTTTAAAAGCTTATTGCATAAAACTGCTATAAGCAATGAAATTGTCATAAATATGTTTGAACAAGGAAAGAATATTTCAGATTTTCAGGGCCTATGAAAATATGTCGTGAAGACCACTTCATGAAAAAAGAAATTACTTGAACATACATTCTGGGAAGGCAATGGAGAGTTATGACAAAATGATGAACTCAAGAATAAGAAAGTCATGGTTACGTTAAAAAAAAGATTTGGTGTTGAACAATAAAACTATTTGAATGTATCAATTATTTGGGGGTGATAAAACATTTTGTGTTTAATCTTTGAAATAAAAGATGCATGGTAGGTAACTAATAATAATAGTTTGATCTAAAACCTCAATTCAGATTATATCAACAAAAACTGAGAGATTCATGGGGAAATGGAAGAGTGATTGAAATTATGTTATATCATATAGTAGTTGATTGAATAAGTGGATATTTTATTTTTGATCTAGTAACTAGAGATATATTTTTAAGGTAGAAGTTATTAGTTTATTATTGCTAAAATAAATCATGGTATAAACCACCCAAATCAAAGAAAAAAGAGAGAAGCTTAGAGATTACACAGATAAAGATCATGATACAGTAATTAAATAAAATTAATAACTGTATATATTAAACTGTCAACAATAGTTCTAAGTTATCTAAGCATGGAATGTTTATGTATTTACTTATTTAAGCATGTTTATATCTTACATCTTATAATAACACAGATTCATTACATAATAAGAATAGATCATTTATATTCTGGAGTCAGTGCAGCAAATGATATTAAACAAATAAAATTATTTTTTAGTATAGGAAAATGCTTACCAATATGATATCAAAAGCAAAAAAAAA
>NW_003852415.1:6704847-6725448 GCF_000181295.1 Otolemur garnettii | reverse complement strand
AAGAGATATCACATCTTTGGAGTTTTTATGGGATAATAGCTGCAATATGAACCTATGTTTTACCTAAACTTTACCTAGAAAGTCCTCTTTTGGACCTGTAATAAATAGTCTCATTGAATCATCCTTCTATTCCTAGATGGTCATGAGCAGAAGACACAGAGACTCCTCAGTCCCCTAAGGCTGATGATCTACACAGTGCCTGCTTCCTTCCCTGTCAAGAGATTGGGAGCACAGTCCCAACTTTAGTGCCAAAGCCTCCATCTAGGTCACAGAGTCCATGGGTATTTCTGACATTCCCAGCCAGAGGATGAATCTTTGGTCCTAATAAATCTTTGGTCCTAATAAAGCACAGTCCCTATGCTGTGTTTGGCACTTCAGAGGGTTGGTATCTCCCACAGAGTGTGAGGAGTTTGCAAAGCCCAGGGGGTGCTCCTCTCCCCTAGAGGCACTCTGATTTCTATGGCTCTGAGAACCTGAGAGGCTGAATTCAGTTCTTAGGGATTGCTCAGCCCTCTTTTTCCATCTGTCCTCCCCAGAGTGAGCTGTGCTGTTGCTGTGTTTCTCTTGGCTCCCAGGGTGGTCAGGAGGTGATTGTTTTGGAGGAGAAATTTGGGTTGAGGTAGTTTTTGGTGTCTACTCCATGGGCCTAAGGCTCTCTGTGGTGAAAGAAAGGAGCAGGTAGGAGGAAGAAAAGATGGGTGGGCCACAGGATGGGGCTTTGATCATACTTTCGCCATGAATCACATCACCCAGAGGGGCTGTTCAACCCCACAGAGGGCAAGCAGAGGCAATGAGCATGGCAACTAAGGAGACTTAAAATCTGGGATTATTTTAATATTTTGGTTACTGGTGCTAATATGCTGAGCAAACTGGTAAGGGAAAAATTAGGCACAGATTTTTAACAAGGCTTCCTCCCAAACCACAATTAGAGGCTCACTTAAGGAATCTTCCCATCCCTTTGTGACTCACAGCAGACTGAAATCACCATTTCCTTTAGCAGCTTGTTGATGGGAAACACAAAAGGGAGGAGATGTATCACACTTCGGTCTACCCTGGTTTTCCATTTTATTGGCATGGTTCCTAAATAAACAAGACCAGTGTCCTCATGCTCCTTCTAATTCCGTGCCTTCTTCCACCTCCTCAGCACCACTCATAAACCCAGACAGCTCTCAAAGAGTAGACTTAACCATGTAAGTGGCTTTTGTGTCTCTGCCTCTGCATGAAGCCTCTTTTAGCATGTGGCCCCACATTTAATGGCCATCAGAGATTGGACCAAAGGGGAGGAATTGAGCCATTGTTTCCAGGCACTAGAAAGTAATGAAGGTACATGGCCTAAGATGCCACCTGGGGCTGAAGATGGCCAAAGGAAGCTAATTAAGATACAGAGGAGACAGAGAGAGGCCAAGATGCAGGCGGCCACAGTGCTCAAGGAAGACAAGAGTTGCCCCCGTTTGAAACTCCCAGGTCCAGTTCTCGTCTTCATGTGGCCCTACCCTTTTTCTATTCTAAGCTAACTGTGAGAGTTTCCATGCTTTCTTATAGTACAAATCTTCTGTATGAGCTGGACAGGTTTCTAGTCCTCGTAACAAATAATCACAAAGACACTTAGGTCAACTTATGCTTGGGAGAATTTCATCTTTTTTTGTTGAGATTCAGTGATCGATGTTACTGCAGTGGTTCTCAACCTTCCTAAGGATGCCGCGACCCTTTAATATAGTTCCTTATGTTGGGGTGACCCCCAATCATAAAATTATTTTTGTTGTTACTTTATAACTGTAATTTTGCTACTGTTATGAATCGTAATGTAAATATCTGATATGCAGGATGTATTTAGGTGACTCCTGTGAAAGGGTCATTCAACCCCCAAAGGGGTCGTGACCCACAGGTTGAGAACTGCTGCTTTACTGTATATATAAAGATACTGGGGCAGGAGAGGTTATACACCTTGCCAAAGTCACTCAGGTAGCATATGGCAGGTTTGGGTGAGGAATCTTGCCTTGAATTTTTTCTTTGGTTATCCTCAAACTAAGTTCTTATCTACAACTCAGTGCCAAATTTGAAAATACTGATGACCTAAATGGGAACAATAATTGTTGAAAATATCTGTTAGTCCCTTAGTAAAATGTGGAAATTCAATTTTTCCAGGGCAACTTTCTTTTTCAGTCAGTCCTTCCTCCCTTATTCTAAATGCGATGCTGCGTTAGGGGACAGTGAACAAACATTCTGTATGCATCTCCTTCACCCTTCTGATCACACATGACTTGAATGGCATTTTTGACTTTGCTAGAAACTGCTCCTTGAGAAAGCATGATAATAAACTAAACATCATACTCAACCCAGTCATTTGGCAAAGCTGTTAAAACTTTTGAACAGTCCACCAGAGCTCTCCCGCTGACCTCTGGTCTCCAAATTCAGTCATTCTTCATAGGTGATTAGAGGCACGGAACCATCTCCTTTACCCAGGGCCTGTTCCTCTGATACTTACAGACTTCTGGGGTGGGCTACCTGGATCGCTCAGGAGTAATTCTCTACATATCAGTTGTGAATTATATGTAGTCCATTGTGGAATTATATTTAGCATAGTATATGGTTGGCAGGCTCTCTCCAATTTGATTCCCATATAATTTTGGCTCACATGTCCAGATGCTGCGTTATATTTAAACCCTCATAGCAACCATGTAGGTAAAATGGAAAAGGATTCAAGTGATAACTTCAAGTTTTATAATATTTCAGTTTGCAAAATGCTTTCACACACATAACCTTACTTGCCCTCAAAAGCTCTATGGAATAGATTCAATTATCTACATTTTACAATAGAGCACACAAGACTCAGAAAAGTTAATGACTTATAAATAGCAGAGCCAGCACCTGATCTCCAAGTCAACTTGGAGATTCATTCACTGGATAAATATTTCTTGAGTACCTATGTGGATTAGGCATTGTGCTGTAACCCAGCCACACAGATGAAACGTCTCTTTCCATCTTGAGAGATCAGAGAAGACTTCCAGTAGGAGTGGTATCCAAGCTGAAGAGGGAAGAAATGGTAGATATTATTCAAGCAAAGTGGGAGGTCTGGGAGCATTCCACAAAGGCCATATTTTTATCTTTAAGCTATTCCAATGGATTTGGAAAATAGAAATTAGGCAAGGAATCCAAGACTTAACGTTCCACAATTGTGCAATCTCATATTTAAAAGATGAAGATATTCATCAATTAGATTCCCCTTTTCCTTTAAGATTCATAACAAATGTCTTGTTACTACCTTCTCAAGACCAAAGACGGTTTGATACAATTCAAGATAGCTTTTTGTTTATTTTCACATGTTGATAACTGTTTGGCAATCTGGTATATTTTTGCTATCTCATTCCTAATTGAAGGAGTTTTAACTGTGTCCTTTGCACAAAAACACTGAGGTTGTTTTCCCTTTTGGGGTTACTTTACAAACACTGGCCCTTACTTTCCCAAAAGGCAAAGTGGTGTGGGTTGCTCATCCAGCAGCCCTTAGAAAGAAGGATGCTGAGTGCTGTAGAAAAGACTGTTTCTGGTATTCCATGGAATGTTTAGGCAGAAGGGAAATGACTCCAACCATCTAAGCAAAGTCCTGATATCTGTTACTACCCACAGAATATCTCTTGACATAGCAGAGACCATAGGAAGGACCAAAAGACATCCTGGTTTAGATGTATCAGAAGTTGACTTAGTCGACCCCCAGATTGGCAGTTATCAGAAAGCCAGAAAGGATATAATCCTTTGATAGGTCATTAAGTTTTTGGAGCATAGTTTCATCATCTTCCTGATGAATCCCATATCCTACTGGCTTTGAGGAGCGTCAACACCCAAACAATGTAATAAACATTGCGTTTGGAAGCAGAAGCATATTCCCAGGGGTGTGGCCAGCAGATAATTTACAACAGAGCCCTGAGAGCGACACTAGAAAGAAAGAGCAGGGAACAATTTCCAGACTGGGTTACAGAGCTGGCCTAGATTGGATTACATGAGACATGTACCAGGAGGGAAAAACCTACGCCACTTACACAGGCAGGAGAGTTAAGAACATTGTTAAAAGTCTGTCTTCAATTATCATTCTGATAGTTATTTCTAGGTGAATTAATTTGTTGGCGGTAGCAGAGTTGGCAATTCATGAGGGGAAATCTCTTGCCGATGTCCTTAATTATAGGTTATTTGAAGAATTCGGGTGTGGGCAGATTCTTGCTGCTGACTGAGTAGCACGGAAAGCTATATATCAGGATAAATGAATTAATTTATAAATGGATAATTAAGGCATGCAAAAACACTTTACTGTAACTATTACAATATAATTGTTATTAAAATTAATAAGACTCCGTTCTTTGAAGGAGTTCACAGGTTAGATGGGGAGACATGTAAATGAAGGAACATTATGGGATGATTTACGGTGCTTGGGTAGAGTTTTAAATGGAGTGCTGAGACAGTATAAAAGGGAATAACTATCTCTGCCTGGAACAGTTGGGGAAAGCTTCCTGGTAGAGGGGATAGTTGATCTGGGTCATGACAGGTGAATAAGAGTTGGCCAGAATGAAGAAGAAAGTATTTTCCAGGTTAAGGGAAATACCTGTTTTCCTATATATCTCTTTTCACCAACTCTTGTTTAAGTCAAATCTGTTATTGGAGAACATTTACTGTTGTCATTGTCAAGGATAAGCTGATACAAGTAAGAGTCCTGAGGAGAGAACAGTGTAGTCCAATAGAAATATAATGTGAGCCACAAATGCAAGCCACAGATGTAATTGGAAAATTTATAGTAACCACATTTTTAATAAAGTAAAGAAAAACAGTTGACATTAATTTTAATAATGTATTTTATTTAACCTAATATATCCAAAATATTTTCATTTCAACCTGCAATCAATATGAAAACATTTTAGTGTGGTATTTTACATTCTTGTACTAAATCATTGAAATCTGTTATATATTTTATATTTACGCACATTCTAATCCAGGCTAGCAACATTTTAAGTGCTCAATAGACAGATGTGGCTAGTGGCTACTAGCTTGGACAGCTTAGAAAACCAGCTAGTTAATTTAGGGTAGTGGGAATAGGGATGGGTTGGGATACTCTCAGGGAGAGAAAAGCCAGGAACTGGTGCACTGGGGGTGGGGGTGGGGTGGTGTTGCACAGGGACTGACAGTGCTTAGCAAGAGCCCAGATGATGAGTTTTGCTTGTTTTCTGATTTTATCCAAACCTGGCCAGCAGGGTCAGTGCTGGTGTCTGCTGCTCCACCCGCAGAAATTAAGTCCAAGTCAAGTTTGCCTGGGAAAATTATCTTTTTTGCCTTCCCTTTATTATTTTATTTTAAAAGCCCACAGGCTACTCTTCTTAGCACCTAATAATGTCTTTCCCAGCTCTCTTAGGAAAGAAGGCCCTGAAATTTCCCTCACATACTAGCCCCAGTGGACCCTGTCTCCATTCCAGAGAAACATTGCCCAGAAATGAGCTCACAGACCTTCTCATCATGGCCAGAGGCGAGTAGCACTGTCTGGGACACCAGGAGCAGAGGTCAGAGGCAAGCTCAACTTCCCTGAAATAATGTGCTGATATTTCCATGGGTACAGACCAGCCATAGAGGGTGCCTAAAACTGACTCAGCTCTGGCTGCATCAGAGGGAATGGGCCCTTGAAATTCCTTAATCTCATTGTCTATAATGGCCATGGGAGCCAGTGATTGTGGACTTTCCCTCTTGTGTGCTGGCCTCCTGTTCCTGTCTGACCCCAGGGTTTCTGCCCAGACATCTGGGCTTCATGCCCTACTGTTGCTTATTAAAAAGAAACAGTAGATAGGATGCCATTGCACTTGACCTGGTCAGTTTCTCTGAGGAAAATTCCCAATTATGGGTTAACTCCTGCAAGTTCAGGGGAATCTACTCAAGACATGGCTGTAGCTGCTGGATGTATAATTGACACGGTAGGAATTCAAAGAAATTAATCAGTAAATGAGGTGCCATTTGGTCTCAGTCCTGGGCTAGTCCTTACAGCTTATGGGAGTTGCCTGCGTTGTGCATGGATGCTAAAGGGCTATTTGAAGGAAATTAGCCATTTCTCATTATCCTTTCTGGCAGTAGATAACTCAGGATCTTATGAAACTTGCTGGGAATGATTAAAACACAGACACATTCTCAAGAAGGTGCCCTACGCTTTTTGATGAAAAGCCAAGTCAGATAAGAACAAATGTACCAAATAAGTTTTGTTTAGATTACGTCATCATCATCATCACCTATTACTATCATCATCTCCATTTTTGCACCTTTCCTGGGTTTTATATATTTTGATTTTTTCATCACAGAGAATATTGTTCCAGAATTTGCTTAAAGGCTTTTAGGCAGCCTAGTCCATCAGAAGATTTTGTGTGTGTGTGTGTGTGTGTGTGTGCATGTGTGAGATGCACACACAAATATGCAAGCTCAGTCTGTGTTTGAGTACAGGTAAATAGATAAGACAAGCCATTACTAAAATCATTATGGCCTAGGTCATTACCCATAATGCCATCTGCTGGTATTTTATCAAGCCTCTTTCTATTAAAGAACTATTCAATTACTTCTTGTAGGAAGCTTATAAATCAGCCTATATGACAGATAAATAGGACACCGAGTAACTTTGTTTTAATTTTCTCTGCTACCATCCGGTGTCACTCAGTCTATTTATTCACTGATAGCACTTTAATTAAAGATATCCTACACCTGGTCTTGTCAGTGGATTTGGGGAAAAAAATGGAAACTACAATACTGGAATGGGGGATGAGATCCACGTGGTTCTAGTGCTACAAGGAAATTCATAGCATGATTTAAAATATAATATATACTATATACCTCCCTCTAGTGAAAGGTGATTTGTTTGTTCATTTGAAGAAGTAACCAGAAGTAGAGAGGCTTTTGTATTTTCATTTGTGTATGGGACGTTACTTACAGACTCTCATTTGAAAACCAATTAACACATTTTCCAGGGTAAGGGGCTTGTGTTGTTTTTGGTATGTATCACTGTATATTACACAGAGGTAGTTACATCCTCTTTGCCGTCCCAATCTTCCCCATGCCCCTACCATTTACTATGCGTCCTGTGCTAGTTATTACTGCTCAGGGAGTGGCCTGTATTGTACAAGGATGCCTTGGGTGTAGCTGGGGCTGGCCCAGCGAAGTGGCCATCCTAAGGGTCGAGCTCTGTATTGCTGGAGCTAGACAGGTGTTCTCAGACAAGATGCCATGAGACGCTTAGGCCCAGGAAACTGGCTTAGTCAAAAATACTAAAAATAGGGTCAAGGACCAAATTTCAAGTGGGAATAAAAACAAAACCTGGATCTGGAGGGGCCAAAGGTGGGGACTAATGTTAAGAGCATATAGTTAAGAGTCTGGGACTAGATAGATGAAATCAAACCACACAACTGGTAAAAGCAGGATTTTGAAAATAAATTCTTTTTTTAGCACAAATTGAGAGTTATTTGCATAACATCATCCTTTCTCATCTTCTATGAATAACTAAATCTTAGGCTTTGGTCAAGTCATCGAACCTCTTGTTTCCTAGGTGAAAACACAACCTCACAGGGTGGTTTTACTTGTGAAGAAGTTCTGAAAGCACCGTGCAGATGTAAATCATTATCATTAGATAATTAGTCACTCCTCCGGAATACTCAGAACTGCATTAAAAAAGGAAAAGAAAAACAGCTATGTCTTTGCATGGCCTACACAGCCATAGGAATAGATACAAATCTAGGATATTAGTGAGTAACTTCATTTTCATATTACCAAGTTTTGATGGAATGTTTTTCATGGACTCAGATTGTTAATTGATTGAATTGACTGGTTGTTAATTAAATCAAAGCAGCTGAACCAACTCTATATAGACAGATCAGAAACATTCCTTTCTGATGATCCTGGTTCCTCCAGGGTTTTAGGGCTTGTAGCAGGGAAAATACTGAAAATCAAGTTTGCTTTGGCTCTCTGTGGGTGAGCAATTGATGTCTCATGAAGAAGTTCACCAAAGAGGCTGTAACGGTTCTACCGATTGGGCAGCTTCTTCTGTGATTATTTGCTTATCTTCTGTGGTTGCCATAAAGAAAACATAGAAAAGTCCACTGGGAAGGGCACGGCTTGATATTTAAAATGTAGTTCATACATTTCTTCTTCTGTTGGCTACAGACTAAATTTTCCTTCCCATGAAAAATTAGTATGATTTCTTCCCATAGATAATTGAGAATTGTGTAACTCATGTTTCGAGTTTTGCTTTAATTTCTAGGATGTTCTGATGCAAAATTTTGGTTAACATAAACCGATTATGTTATATACCTATGCTTACATGCTTATATATTTGTTATTCAATTCCTTCCTATTTCTTTAATACTTATTTTTATTTGTATTTTTTTAATTGATTTTACTTTCCTAAAATGTATAGTTCTTTTAAAAAAGTGAATCTATTTCTTAAAAGCTGGCTCAAGCCCTCCGTAGTAAACAGACATTTAAACAAACAATTAGTAAAATTGGAACTGTATACATAAGACCCTAGTCCATCTACATGAAAAATAGAATAGTTTAGTCATGTAGTGTTTTATTTTGTCAGCTGGCTTTTAGAAACATCAAAATAAAAATAATTTTTTCCCCTTTCCTCTCTGGCTAACAGAATCCTACTTGTCCTTCATGACCCAGCTCAAGTTCTGCTTTCTTCATGAAGTCTTCTTGGCTGTTCTAACCAAATGACTCTCTTCTTGGAATTTCTATAACACTTCCAGTGCACAGTTTAGTATTTAGTTATGCTGCCTTGGGTTTTTCCTTCATTGTTTCTGCCCTAGACACACTGAGCCTGCTTATTATCCCTGGACTCTGCCTCATGCTTGCCCTGTGACTTTTTTGGGGGAGGGGGAACAGAGTCATAAGCTGTCACCCTGGGTAGAGTGCCCTGGTGTCATAGATCACAGCAACCAACTTGGGGGGCTCAAGTGATCCTCTTGCCTCAGTTTTCTATTTTTTTGGTAAAGACAGGATCTCAGTTTTGTTCAGGCTGGTCTCAAACTCGTGAACTCAAGCAATCCACCCACCTGGGCCTCCCAGAGTGGTAGGATTACAGGTGTGAGCCACCACACCCAGCCCCAACTGTGATCTTACAATTTCCACCTGTCTGAAATGGCCTCTCCTACTCTCTTCTTATCAGATTTTACCAGGGTCAGATCAAATAAGTTTTGTGCCCCATGAAGCCTGCATAGCTCAAATCAACCAGAGACAACTCTTCTAAATTCCTAGTGCCTACCATTTATCTCTCAGGCACTATTCTCATAGGTATTTTTGGATATCTCTCATCTGGTCCTTATAAACCTGTCTTTTAATTATTTAACTTATGAATTTAACTTAAGGAATTGTGGGAAATAGGTGGTTATTGGTAAGATTCCCATTTACTTCTACATTCTTATGACAGTAGTTCTCCAGATTAGCTTTGCATCAGAATCACCTGCGGTGTTAAATAAATACAGATATACAGGTCCTAACCTAGACCAGTGATTATCTCTGGGGTTTTGGACTAGATACTCATGTTTTAAATTAGCTCTTTATTTTGAGGCATGGCCAAATATAAGAATCATTGGTGTATGAAGAGACTGATGGAGAATTTGGAAAGTTTATAAAACCTCTAAGTGCTTATGTTTAGACTTTGCTAGAAAGTTATAAAGAAGTCAGTTACCCCATAAGATGGAATTACATTTATGTGGTTGTAGATCCTTGATATTTGGCTGGATTTTAAGACCCTTTTCATTTCATGTTTACCATCTTTTTGATCTCTTTAATTTCTGAGTCTTTTATTCTTTACAACAAAAAAGAACAATGAAATCTATATTACTATTACTTAGATGCTCACCTGAGGGGTTTAGGATTTGTCCATAGCTAATCCTCTATTATTATGTCTAAGACCTATTTTAGTCTGACCCTTGGTTGCAAAGTGATGACGTTCCAAATGAAATAGTAATCTTTTAGATGGGAATATATAGGTTATGGTAAAACAGATTGACTATCCACCATTGCTCCCTTCTTATGGGAACTCCACTGTAGTCACTTCCCAGGCTTCCTATAATTGGGCATGACAGGGTGACTGGGCTCTGCCAATGGAATGAGGGCAGCAGTGGCTGAGAGGTTCACAAACTCCTCCCATGGGCAATGCTTCTTTTCTCTTTCCCATTTTGACCCTGAATAGAAAAGCCTTCAAAGACCAAAAAGAAGTGGAGGCACAGGCTGGAAGGAACCCAAGTCCCCAAAACACCACTACCTTAGAATAGCTACCCGAAGGAGTTGCGCAACAGTATGGAGTATGTGAATAGGATAAAAGATATATTGTGTTAAGCCACTAAAATTTTAGAATGGTATTAACCATTGAATACATCTGGATATCTCACATAATAGAAAAAAAAAAGACCAAAACATAAGACAGATTGTTAAGCAATCAGACTTCTTCAGAAACAACTGGAACCACATTAAACTGCCCTTACCAATATGTGCTTACTTGTTTCTGCAGAGCTATTATTAAATCATTCTCTTCTGATCAGTGAAGAGAACAAGAAAGATCATGTGCCATAATTTTTATCCAGAGGAGAGAGATTTATTGAGATTTCAATGCAAGCAGGAAAGAACAGGGAGAGATTCTAGAGGCACCAGATAAGACACAAAGAGGCCATATCAAGGTTTTGTGCATTATCTGTTGGGCCCTGAGTTAAGGAACATTTTTCTACCTTCCATGAAAGGAACGGTTGGTAACTTTCTATTAGTAATTTGATAGACCTTTGGACTGTGAGCATCTGCCATGAGTCTACTAAAAAAGGCAAACTGTTAACAGTGACTTTTAGACATCCAGGTCAAAAGGATATGCATTTTGCAAATTATTAATTTTTCACTATGTAAGCCTTGTCTGTCATATACAATATTTGGTGCCCTCTTGACTTTCTATAATTCTTACTATTGATTCTCTCATCTCATTTCGATAAATGCCTAATATGTTTCTTCAATGATAGTTTATTGACTATCACTTCCTTCCCAAGTATAAATGGATGTATAAATTCAGGTCAAAAATTCCATTAATTATTGAGAGATGCACATTATTGTTTTAGAGAAAGTCTAAATTAGGAATGCTTCCCTTTTTTTGGACCAAGATTATACTTTGCTTGTTAATATATTGTTTAGGATATTGCATCCTCATTTATAAGTGAAATATGTTGGTAATTGCCCCTTTATAATAATACGTTTTTTCTAATTTTAATATCAGGTGTATCCAGATGAAGTAGAATGATTTTGAAGTATTTCTTCTTTTTATATTGTCTATAAGATCATGGCATGCCCTGTTTTTTGAAACTATCTTTTATTTTTATTTCTAAGTATTAGTTGTCTATTGTTTGAGACTTTGCAAAGATATAAGAAGTTAACTGATGACTCCATACTGAACCTCAGAGTCAAAGCATTCTATAATAGACATACTCTTTTTTGACATTGTGAATGTTACTTTTTTTGAATTGTTATTATTGTTCAATAAAAAGGATTATATTTTGCTTCTTTGGACAGTATTAAGATAGGAATTTAAAAGATTGATTATTACATACTGATCAAAGAGGCTTAAGTATCTCTCACTGTGTAGGGAATACTTTTATCTTTCTCACTTCCTATAGAATACAATGCCTAGGAATACCAGAATATTACCTGCTCTGTTCTTAGCTCTTTGTTGAAGGTGGAATCTATCCCTAGATCCCAAAGTGGAATACAAATAATAGGAGGTGAACCTCACTATAATACATATGGCCCACATAACCACAATGAAGGGGGTGGGGAAGAAAAGAGCTGACCTACCTAATCTTGGAGAACAGCATGTCAACTGGATACTGAAAGGTTAAAGATAAAGAAGAACGGCACGCAAATACTGTGCTCTTGTTAGTAAATTTGTTTCTCACAGAGGTGTGGATTAGCAATTCTAAAATTTCTTTGTATTGTAGGATTGAATAAATAAGTGAATATATTATAGATAATGAAAGTCTAGTTTCTCATTTGAGAAGGAACTTGAAAATAAATAAAAGAAGGCCAAAGAGAACCTGATGCTGTTAGGTTGGAATCAGAGCCATCAGTATGAATGCATGGTTTTTAATATACATGGAAATGGATGTAGGTTTTTAATATACATGGGAATAGATATGGATGGATGTGCATGCCTGAGTTGGCATGGATTTTCTAGCCCTGCTGCAGAGGGAGCCAAGAAGGACTGATATCCCAGTAGCAAAAAGAACACTTGACCCCCAGATCTTGGTTTCTAAATACCATTCACCAATTTCCAGGGGTCCTCAAACTTTTTAAACAGGGGCCAGTTCACTGTCCCTCAGACCATTGAAGGGCCAGACTGTGACCCTGGGACAAGTCAGCTGCTAAGCAGGACAGGCAGTGGTGGCAAAAACAACCAGCGGGCTAGATAAATGTCCTTGGCAGGCTGCATGTGGCCTGCGGGCCATAGTTTGAGGACCCCTCCAGACTCTTCATAGAAATGTCTCCCTCAAGGATGGGAGTCAGAAAAGTACAAGATAAGCCCTAGGACATTTTGTGATGCTAGAAAGTAAGGAAGTAGTCAAAACATGATGGAGCATGTCAAGGAACCCATCGGAGAGAGTTCCCAAATAATACATCTGAGGCAATTTGTGTAATACAATAGATTATGATTGTAATGGCTCAGAATACAATAAAATACATATTTGTGAGTCCACACAGACATCACTAAATAAGTGGTAGAAAAGGGACAGGTCCTTAAGTTGAATTCCAACTTATAAATGAGGAAGGAGTGGTAGAAATAGATGTCTGAGAAACTGTCACCAGCTGAGAGGAGCCTATGGAGACATAGCAACTAAATGAAATGCAGCATCCTGGGTGGGATATGGAATAGCAAAGGGCATTAGGCGGAACTAGGGAAATGTGAATGAACTATGGACTTCAGTTGATGATAATACATTGATTCGTTCATTGATTATAAGAGATATAAATATAAGATGTTAGCAATGGGGAAAATTAGTTGTGGGGCATATGTGCACTTTAAAACTGTCCTAGAAATACTCGGTTTAAAAATTCTGAAAAAAAATCACCATTTGGTCAATACCATAGCAATAATTGTTGCAGTCAGGTATCCTCCATGGATGTTCACAGTGTTAAAAGTTAACTTTTAATGCTTTTAACTGGTGGGCAACCGTATTTGTGCAAAGTATCTCAGCAAAAGATGCTTATTAATCACAAAAAAGAAAATAAGTTAACTCTATAGTGAAGAATCTTGGCAGGCACCCCCTTCATGAAAAGGTCACTTTAACCATTTTACCAGTCATAAAACATTTTGGCATCCTGTGCTTCTTACTAAGAGGCAATGCCTGTATAGGCAGCGCTTCTCAAGTTTTAATATTTGTAGGAGTCACCTGGGGAGCTTGTTAAACATGAAGAGTCTGATTGAGGAGGGTTGGAGTTAGAGATCCAGAATTTCTGATAAGATCCACGAGGATCTGCTGTTGCTGCTAGGTGGACCATACTCTGCAAATCAAGGCCTATAGGAAAACCCAGCCACATTTTAGCAGGGGGGAGGTGAGCTATGGCAAGAGGATATTCACATCATTTTATGACCTTCCTCCACATTTTCCTTTACCTGCTTGGGACACCAAAGGATGCCATTCTTTCTCCAATTATTTTTTAGTATTATAAACATCCAAAGCTCAAATAAATAGTATTTCTCCACAAACAGCTTTTGGTGAGGGATTTGTGCATGACACAGGCTTTTCTTTCTGAGAGCAGATATGTAAGACCATCTGTTTGGAAAAGGCAAGAGAGCTCTCAGCTTACTTTATTCAGCAGCGATAGTGGTTCACCTCAGACACCTGACATCATGGTGATGTCCACATTGCTGCACCATGGCGTTGGTATGGCTAGGGCACGGTAAGCACAATTTGGGGAATTATCCTGATGCTCCATCACGGTTATCATGAAAAAATCAAGCCTGCATTAACACCAAGGCTAAAGAGACAGCTTCCAGCAGTATGAGCGGCACATAAGGAAGATATTAGTTTCACTGCACACTCATTCACAGTTGTGTGGATTCAGATGGAATTCTGTATCCTCATGAAATTCTGCACTTAATGGCTATCCAGGCTTCTAAGTAGCCAGATAGGTTGTTAGTGGCCTGGGCAGTGTTCCTGACCTTTCCATTTCAGAGGTAGCAGCTGCCTAATGTTGTAGAACTAAAGGGCCCTCCAGCAGGGCAATCTGAAAGAACACTTGAGCCATTTTGTTCTTGGCCTTAGTTGTTGGACCAGAAAGATCCTCAATTGTAAGAAAACACAAATGGCCTTGCTGCCTGATGTGATTACATTTTATGTTTCAGGCTCCTATAGGAATTAATGAGAGCTGAGCTAATCAAATCTAAGGAAATGCAATTGGGGTGGAAGAATGGCCCAGGTGTCAAGATTTTGGTGAGCCCCTGACTAAGCTCACTCTTAGCCAGCTGCTGGCACCACGTCAAAAAGTGCAGGAGATAGTTTATTTTATTTATTTATTTTTGTCCCAGGACATTTTTTCTGGCTCCATAAAGCAGTCCCTACTTCCAATCCTTTTGCTCTCAGCAGGCTTTCCCAGTTTCTACCCGGTTCTATCATGGTTGAATCAATGAGGATTTAGAAAATCTGCCCCTTTTTCAACTTGGCTCTGCCTCCTTCCACCTCCTCTTCCCATCTTGCCTTGCCAGTTGCCTCACCTGAATTTGTGTCTTGCACCTGCAGACAAGAAATAGTTTAGTTTTTCACATAGTCTAAGAGATTCTTCACCTGTACTTCATTGGGACCTCTTTAAGGCAAAGGAAGCCTTCCAAATTCTAATCTAGGGGCTAGTGGTTTAGAACCTAGAATTCTGTTGTAAGTCAAACTTCTAATCACGTGTGAAAGTGGAATAAAGATTTTTTTTAAGGACATGTGCATTTTTAAAAATGTTATCTCCCCCAAAAGTACATTTTTGATAAAGGATTTCTTGAAAAAGTGCTAAAGATGTGATATAACCACAATAAAGAGTAAACCCCAAATAAATAGTCTGGGATCTAAGAAACAGGGCTAAAAGGATTAGCCAAGATGTTAGTGGGGGGAGATCCCAGCATGGCGGCTGCTGAATGGACCTTCTAATCAACCACATGGCTGAGATGAGAGGATAGAGGACCTGAGGGAGGACTCAAGCAAAATAGGTGTGGGGGAGGAGGAAGGCATATGAAAAACTCAGTGCTCATCTTTTCCTTAATAACATAGTATTTGAGCTCACTGTTAAGCTCATCGTTCAACAAGCTCAGTGTATATAGTGTTTAACATTTGCAGAGGCAGATGGTGTGAAGGAAGAGCTACAGGACTTGAAATCTTTGCCTCTGAGCCATGGACTTGGGTTGGAAAGAAATACAAAGAGGTGGCTGTTTTTTGTTGAAAACCTCAGAAAACCATCTAATCTTTTCAAATATAAATATATGTGCGTGTGTGTGTATCAAAACACTGATTGTTTTTATTTTCAAAGAGGTGGATGGAGCAATATTGCTCCTAAGAATAAGTTGTCCTGATAATGGGCTTAAGAGTCAGGTAACCCAAGTCATTTAACTCAAAAAGGATTTATTAAGCATGTGCTTTGTGCCAGATGCTATGGAGGGACAAATGACACAATGTTTCTACCCTCAAAGACCTCACAATTTGGGCCAAAGGAGACATGCACACAAATATTATGATGTGGAATATGATTAAAAAAATATTGCAAATAATGCTCTAGGGAGTATGGAGGAAGGAGCAGTGACGTCCGAGGAGCTGGGTTAGGGAAGGGTGCTAAGAGAGTTGCATGTGAGTGCCATTGCCCAACACCCTGTGTGAACTGGTTTGTGTTCTAGTTCTCCTCCTTCTTCTTTTCCCCCCCTCATTTGAATAGAATGCAAATGATAGGAAACCTCTTTCTGACCTCGACAATATTCCTGGAGTCAGGAGTGATTGGAACTCTGGAAGAAGGAAAGAAGAGCTTGGCAGGTGAAGGAGGAACTATAAGAGTTGCAGAAATAGGGTGAGCAAAGGGGACTGAAGAGAACGGCAAGTTTTACCTGCAAATAGAGAGTCCATGAAGATTTGGGCCACATGAGTGAAGAGCAGGGAATGTTCAGAGAAAATTGAGCTGTTCAGCTAAAATAAATGGAGAGGATCCTGAATGTAACGTAGCACACGGAGGGTCCAGGGCAAGAGTTATCATCATCGTCTGTGTATTCTCAATGCCCAGCTAGTGCTTGGCATGGGCTAAGTAGGTCAACTTAATAGCACAAAACCAGTCGTGTGTCCTTTGAAGCTTATGCTTAAGAGACCACTCCCTGAAGCATCCTCACTAATGATACTGCCACTAGTAAGAACGCTGGTGACTCCTATTTCTTGAGTATTTAATAAGTGCTGCATTAAGATGATTACTTCACTGCATCATTATATACATAGCTTCTCCAGGTAGATATTAGCAAATTTATTTTACAGATAAATAAAAATGATACTTAGAGAAGTTAAGTGACCTGTCGATTTTGGAAAAGATATCTTTCTTCTCTATTTTAAATTATGCCGGTGTTTACACCAACCACTTATAGAATGGTATAACACTTTAAAGGGGTAGTGATATTACGAGACTACTTTCTTCTATCAGGAATCTGTATGGCTGCATTTTCACTTAAAGTTGGCAATAAGGTTACATAAATACATGCATGATAACAATTTTGGTTGAAAATAGTACACATATCTGGAATAAAATACTATATTGAGTACCATGTTCCATCAAATCTAAGATGACTTTGGATGGTGCAATAATGAGGCACTATTATTTCAGATGCCACTGAGAAATACAATATGTCGCCAATTAAATTATAACATGCCTGCCACCAATTGAAAGGTGCAATTTCATTTCAGAGATGTTAAAATGTGAAAAAAAATGCCTATTTATAATGAATGAAATATACTGGTTATTAGGTGGTTGAATTACACGTGGTTTAAATTCTTTTAACACATGAGTATTTCTAAATTTTCAGCAACTGGAAATACATTGCAGTATTTTTACATATCATAAATAGTGCCCAAAATTAAAAAAAAAATCAAGAATAGAGGTTTAGCATTCAAAAATATATCACTAAGAAACACTATAATAAGGAAGAAATAAAACTAAGAACAAAGTAGATAAAACACCATATCATAAATAGAAAATGAACAGATTATAATAAATATATATATAATGTTTGAATTGTTTTAAGATCAAGCTCACATGTTATAACAATGGCTATAATAAAATCAAATCGTCTTTTAAAAGAAAAAGGGATTTTCAGCTTGAATTTAAACTCTCACACAACAATTAAAGCAATACAAAAAAATCTAAGTTGCCAACATTCAAAAACCCTGGTATGGTAATTTTAGACGTCAACCTGACTAGATGAAGTAATATGTAAATAAATGGTAAAGCATTACTTCTGGGTGTGCCTGTGAGGGTGTTTCTGGGGAGGGTCGGCATGCGAGTCAGCAGACTGAGTAGAGAAGGTCCTCCCTCAGCAGAGACAGGCACCATGTAATCTTCTGGGGGCCCTGAAAAGGCTAGAAGGTAGAAGAAAGGCAAATTCTCTCTCCCTTTCCCTTGAACTGCAACATTCTTCTTCTTTTACCCTTGGACATCAGAAGTTCAAGTTCTCTGGCCTTTGAACTCCAAGGAGTTACACCAGTGGCTCCTTGGTTCTTAGGCCTTTGTCCTCACAAGGACAGTTGCATTAACTGTTTCCCTGGTTCTAAGATCTATAGACATAGACTGAGCCATGCTACTGGCTTCCCCAGTTATCCAGCTGGCATATGACCTATCTTGATACTGCTCCACCTCCATACTCATGTGAGCCAATTCCCCTGATAAATCTCCTCTCATCTGTCTGTCTGTCTGTCTGTCTATCTATCTATCTATCTATCCATCCATTCATCTATCTATCTGACTATCATATTGGTTTTCTATCTCTCTGGAGAGCCCTGAGTAGTACAGCTGCAAACCACCTACATGTCAATTTTCTGGAAACTAGTTAAGCATATTGTGGCTCAGCTGTAGCATAGAACATAGAGATTAAAAAAGACATCTGAGATATGGATCATCTGTCTATCTGTCCACTTAGCTATATAGATACATATACTAATAGTAGATATGGCTAAAATATTCTGTTATCCAAAAAGAATAATTTGCATTACAAAATTTATATTAACAGGAAGTTGTTTGATTTACAAAGTTCATAAATGAATAGGAACTTTCTGGAGAAATGCCAAGAAGCTGTTTTTATTAGTTTTATATGGATCTGATATATATACTATTTTGTTTTTCTATTTGAATTTTAATCATGAACATATATTACTTTGTAAATGAACTCAAATAAAATTGCTGTTTCCTTAAAAAATGTCTTCAGCCTATTTTGCTGAGTTTTGTCTAGACCACTATAAAACATAATATCAATTATAAAACAATGACTAAAAGTAGTATAATACATCATGAGTCCATTTTCTATTTAAACTAGCTAAATTCATGGAAATTTAGAGTGAATTATAGTGTATGTTTTTCATTTTTGTGTATTTGCCCATTAGTAGAAATGGTCACAATTTACAGTCAAATTGTGTGAGGATGTAGGATATGTTTTTCAATTTTGGGGGGGGGGGTTTCTAATGAACAAAATTTTCCAAAAGTAACAGAAAGTTATTTTCACATTATGCAAAAAGGAATTTTTCGAGTACATAGGAAATTTAAGAGACCAAAGGAAAAATGTAATTCACAAGGAATATTAAGGAGATCACAGGTGATTTTTTCCTTTATATTAAAAATTCCACCATTAACATGCATCACTTTTGAAATTGGAGGAAACAAATTACAAGGAGGTAAAAGCCAAGTATTAATACAGGAATTTCATTTAAAAAAATATACTTCACCACCGAGAGTCTGTTTGCTTTCTACCTTCTTTTCAGCTCTATTTCACTTCTCCCCACCTCTCAAGCCTTCCAACTGCAAACATCTGTTGAATACCCGGTAAGTTTTAGTTTACATGTGGGGTTTATATTTCACTGGCAGGGAGAGACACAGCTACACATAATAATAATGCAACTTGGAGTGTGCTATAATAGAATACCAAGGAGCACAGAAAAAAGACTTGATTAATTGAATAAATAGACCTGGGAGACTTAGTGATAATGGAAGACGTTCAGGCTGACTCTTGAAGAATGAGCACAGTTTTGCCCATCATGGAAAATAAAGAAGTGACAATCACAGCTCAAGAAATTACTTAGCTTGAGTTAAAGATATGCTGCCTGCTGTGTGGCTTGGCCAAGGGATGTGCTGTGTTTTTTGTCCGGTGTGAAGATGATAGGCCTGCAAATAAATGCAGACTGGGGGCTGCTTGTGAAGGGATTAACGTCACTCCAAAAAAATCTGTATTGTATCTGGTGGAGGAAAAGAAAATATTAGAGAAACACACAAAGGTGAGTTACTGTGAAGCTGATGAAATGTAAGTTTCCAAGACCTTTGTTTTCAGGGCCCTACAAAGGTTTCTCCTTGGAAATTATGTATACTTTCGACCCAGCAAACTTGATTCCACCCCTACTGGCCATATCTGTGCTCACTAAGATACTTTATATATCATGAACTCAAATAATGATGCTTTTCTATTAAGGAAATTATCTTTCCCTACTTTCTTCTAAAGTTCCCATCTCTGTTTTCTCAGCGAGCAGGAAAACCAGGAGCAAGCAGCATGTTCTAGGCCAGTAATGACCACTGATGCAGGCCTCCTGGATGGACGTGCTCTCCCTTAGCCTTTGTCATAGTAGAGACACAGAATGAGTGACCTTGGCAATGCCTGCGTCGCTGTCTCTTTCAGATCTTATTCAAGAGGGAATCCCGCATGAGTCCTGCCCTGTCTTTTCGATAGCCTCAATTTCTGTGTCTCTCTGCTTCCTCTGAAAGCTGTATCTTGCTTGATCTGGCCATCCGCAGCCCTGACTGATCACTCCAAAATCTCGTGGCTTAAAACAGGAAAGGTCTATTCCTCATTCGCACTTCAAGTCAAATTTAGGTGTCTTGCCTTCATTGTACCGTTCATTGTAATCATCCAGAGGTCTGGGTGGATGCTCGCAGGATGTCCCATTTCACTGCATCCTTCTATAATTTCCATGGCAGGACAGAACAGAGAAGGTGGAGAATTGCTCAGGTGTGTGAACTCTTTTTTATTTTTTTATTTTCTCTAGACATAGACATGCGTTTATTTGGTTTCCACTTTTTGCCTTCACAAAATTAAAAAGGCTTAAAATTGAATAACCATAACAATGTTTAAGATAAGGACGAGAAACAAAAACCTCGTAAGGAGTGAGTGAAGATAAATACAATCGGAAAAGAAATCAGACGATTGCTGCAACAAAATGTTGAGCAATAAATAGAATAATTATAATCATGCAAAAAAGTAACATTCACATTGTCAGATAAAAATATGTCTAGCATAGAATGCTTTGACTCTGAGGTTCAGTATGGACTCATCAGTTAACTTCTTCTTCTTTTTTTTTT
>NW_003852415.1:6647372-6704772 GCF_000181295.1 Otolemur garnettii | reverse complement strand
TAATTTAAAAAAAAACAGATCATGCCAAATCTTATAAATCATGGAAAAATAAGAAATACTTCAAAATCATTCTACTTCATCTGGATATACCTGATATTAAAATTGGAAAGAAAGAAATTCCATTATAAAGGGACATTACAAACATATTTCACTTATAAATGAGGACACAATATCCTAAACAACATATTAACAAGATGAATTAAAAATTATTGTTCAAATAATGTACTTTGATCAAAATTAAATCCCATTTATATGAGAATTAGTCACTATTTTCTTTTCTTTTCTTTTCCTTTCCCTTATTCCCTCCCTTCTTCTCTCTCTATCTGCTCTCCCCTTCTGCTACTCCCCACTGTGTCATTAATTGTCTTCATGTCAAAGTTGAATACATAGGATTCATGCTTCTCCATTCCTGTGATGCTTCACTAAGAATAATGTGTTCCACCTCCAGCCAGGTTAATACAAATGCTGCAAAATCTCCATTATTTTTAGTGGCTGAAAATAATGCTAATCCATTCCTGGGTTGAGGGGCATTTAGGCTGTTTCCACATTTTAGTGATTGTAAATTGGGCTGCAATAAACAGTCTAGTACAAGTGTCTTTATAATAAAAGTTTTTGTTGTTTTTTTTTCCTTCTGGATAGATGCCCAGTAATGGGATTGCAGGATCAAATGGGAGGTCTAGCTTGAGTTTTTTGAGGTTTCTCCATACTTCCTTCCAAAAAGTTTGTATTAGTTTGCAGTCCCACCAGCAGTGTAAAGTGTTCCTTTCTCTCCATATCCACACCAGCATCTGCAGTTTTGAGATTTTGTGATATGGGCCATTCTTGCAGGGGTTAGATGATATCTCAGGGTGGTTTTAATTTGCATTTCTCTAATAATCATGGATGGTGAGAATTTTTTCATATGTTTGCTTGCCATTGATCTATCTTCTGTCGAGAAGGTTCTGTTCATCTCTCTTCCCCATTGATGTATAGGATTATTGGTTTTTTTTATGTGGATTAATTTAAGTTCTCTATAGATCATAGTTATTAAGCTTTTGTCTGATTCAAAATATGGGAATATCCTTTCCCATTGGGTAGGTTGTCTGTTTGCTCTGGTTGTTGTCTCCTTAGCTCTACAGAAGCTTTTCAGTTTAATTAAATCTCATTTGTTTATTTTTGTTGTTGTTGCTATTGCCATGGCAGTCTTCTTCATAAAGTCTTTCCCCAGGCCGATATCTTCCAGTGTTTTTCCTATGCTTTCTTTGAGGATTTTTATCATTTCATGCCTTACATTTAAGTCCTTTATCCATCTTGAATCAAATTTTGTGATTGGAGAAAGAAGTGGGTCTAGTTTCAGTCTTTTACGTGTGGATATCCAGTTCTCCCAGAACCATTTATTGAATAGGGAGTCTTTCCCCCAGTGTACGTTCTTGTTTGGTTTATTGAAGATTAGGTGGTTGTAAGTTGTTGGTTTCATTTCCTGGTTTTCTCTTTGATTCCAAATGTCTATGTCTCTATTTTTGTGCCAGTACCATGCTGCCTTAAACACTATGACCTTGTAGTACAGTCTAAAATCTGATATGGTGATACTCCCAGCTTTGTTTTTATTACTAAGAACTGCCTTAGCTATATGGTTTTTTTTTTTTTCTGGTTTCATACAAAATACAGAATCATTTTTTCCACGTCTTGAAAATAGGATGTTGGTATTTTAACTACAGCCCTATGGAAGTCACGTGGTCTTCTGCTCATTGGCCAATGCAAAGGCACATGGCCTGGCCTGATATTTTATTAAGAGGCTAAGATGCACAATCATCTTGCACAGTTGGAGGAAGAGAAGAACCAGAAACACTGCCAAGCAGTGCTCATGTCTGGTACCTACCTGTCTTCTCTCTAGCTTAGTGTTGGAACTGCGGGTTGTTCCATGGAGTTTGATGGAACTGCCAGTTTGATAGAACTCCATGGAGCAAACCTCTTTATAACCTGAGTTTGGCATCACGTGAGAAATAAGATAATTCTGGTTAAAATTTTAGCTTTATTATTGAATTCTGGATTGGATGAAATGGCTTAAATATGTGACAATAGAGAGCTCCCTGATATTTAATGCCACATTCAGACTGGCACGTCTTCAGAGAGGCAGAACCAATAGGAGATAGCTCTCTCCTATTTTCCAGGTATCACAATGACATAAAAGGCATAGTTTCAGCAATCAAGTAATCACCCAAGTGAATGAATAATATTAAAATCTAATTTAATAACATAAATAATATAAGGCGAATACACTAATCATGGCAATCATTTTAATTACTTTATATAAATTGATGGATATTATGTTTGTATTATTTTATATTGTATTATAAATGTACAATTATATACTCTAGTATATAATTATGCCAATGTGTATAATATTTGCCTTAAATTGTGTCTTACAATATTATATTAATATAAATTTATTATTGCTATTACTATTTAATATAAATAGTCCTTATATTAAATAAGTTTTACTAGATTGAGACCTTCAAATAACTTAAGTGTATCTACAAATCTCTGAGAGAGAAATCAGAATCCCCCTAAAACAGACCTTAGGCTGTATTAAATGCCGTTTTTGTTATTGTTTTCTCACGAGTTAGGTGAGTGGATATCTTCCTGTTCTTTGTCTCAATTCCATTTGAATAGTGAAATTCTGCCTTAAGTGAAAATTCAGAAATAGTGGAAGAGAAAGTTTAAAGGGAAAAATAGATCATAAATTACATTTTAAAAAAGAAGACAAGAAAATTATGGTGAGACAATGAATTTCACAGAAAATCCAGAAATGTGATATGCTACCAAAAATATTTAGCATGTTTTTGAACAATGAAATAGGGAAGAAAAAATGATGAGACTTAAACATAAAAAAATAATTATCAATGTAAGAAGAGCTAATAGACATGCACACACACACACATACCCCCATACACATACAAAGTATTAAAAAAAAAAGAGCAAATCAGAGAAAAAGCACAACCCTGAAGACTCAAAAACTGTCTTGTTTTGGTCACTGCACTCTATCAGTAACAGAGAGGATGTCAGTAATACAACTTCAAAAACTAGTCTGGGTTATTTCCTGCGACTATAAGGACATTGAAATCATACTAGGAATAATTTAATTTATTCAATAACCCAATTAATACCAACTAAGTGTGGGCCAGTCAGTTTCATTAATGAGTGTAAGTTCTTAAAGAAGTCAGAGTTGTGAGCTAATGTGGGGCCAGTTAAGTTTTACCTATTGGAGATTACATGTTATACTCTTCACCCTGTTTACCCCTCTCATAAAATGTATTTCTTTATGAAAGGAATAGAATGGAAGAAATGGAGTAGGGAGAAGACATGAAAAAATTATTTAAAAAGGAGAATATGTATGGTTCATATAAGACATTATGGGAAAAACAATTTGATACTCCTGTATTGTGAATGTAAGTCAGTAAAATTATCTTTTTTTTTTGGCCAGGGCTGGGTTTGAACCTGCCACCTGTGGTGTATGGGGCCGGCGCCCTACCCTTTTGAGTCACAGGCGCTGTCCCAGTAAAATTATCTTTATTACAATGTATAAGATATTATTTGCTAAACATCTATAGGTCACTCCAACTTACAGTCCCTATTTATTCATATGCCAATGTTTACCAACATGGATAGAACTGGATGTTTTGCTATTCTTGGATTATTTTCAAATACTTTTACAAGAGAAGCTTAGGCATGTCGTGGTCAACACTAAACACTGAGAAGAGGCCCTGGAACGTAATCAGTGTGTTTGGAAATTGATTGGAGATGGTTATGGGAAAGGGATATTCTTTCTAAAGTTTCAATAGATAGTCCAGATTGAAATATAAAATATTAAAATAGTTAATAGATTGAGAATATACTTTGATAGGTATCATAAAAGCTGTAGAAATACATTGGATAATAGAAAATTTGAACTTGAATGAGGACACACTGGGACAATCCTGAGTTCGAAAGAGGAACAGTTAATATATCCTTAGGTTTGTTCAAAGTAAGTTACAGATCAACAATATTCATATCGTGTATATAACTGCATACATAGTTACCTAAGTATGTGTGTGTGTGCATATTTAGATCTAAGTGAATATCAGTGTAGAAAGTCCAAGTACTCAAGAATAAAGCATTTCTTTTTTTTTAAGGGAATATTTACAGAGGCCCATAATTCCCTGATCAAAGTGGCTGCTCTAATGACCTCTGAAATTCCACGTACCGAGCAATTTTGGAGAATTACATACATTAAAAACAAGGTTATGTATAAAGTCTCTGACATTTATTTTAATTTATTTAATTTTACACAGCAGCTCCCTCAACTCTTAACTTTATTGTCCCTACATTAGAAATGAGAAAACTGAAAATCTGAAAGAGGATAAGTAATGTGCCAAAGTCCTAATGATTAATAGAAGGGCCAAACTGTCCTAGTCTAAACCCATCTTGTAATTCTACGCTGTACTTCCTCCTTTATTCCTTTTATCAGAAGCATGTAATAAGACATTTATGGGTTTAGGTTGTAAAATTTCTGAAATTCAAAAGCATTTGTGAAATTTAAAACAAAAAAATAGACAAAAGTCTTAATTTTCACAGGTGGTAATCAAGGCAGATGAACTTAAACAGTCAATTCGACTTGACATTAAAAGGCTAAATAGAAATACAAGTGAGATTTTCCTACTTAAGTTAATATCACTAATGGCTGACTTTTTGTCTTAGCCAAAATATGAACTCAGTATAATGAATTATGCATTACTTGGACTAAATCTGATTATGAAATCCTCTAAAGAATTTACTTGAATCCTGTTTTTCCAGTTAGAGCTTTTATTTGCCTCAGGGAGAATTTGGTAGTGAGGAGAGGCTCATAGGAAAGTAAGCTTTTCTCTGAAAAAGAGATTTCTCCAGCCCATCTCCCTAGGGAATGTTTGGAAATTTATAAACATATTATCATTAACAACAACAACAAAAAGCAACAAGAGTTGTCATTTCTTGAATGCTTAGGCTCTTCTGTTTGAAGAGCTTTATGTATATTACCTTGCTGAACCTTCACAAAACAAAAACAAGAATAAACCTGATAAGAAACCTTGACATTATGGCAATTTTTTTCTAATAGGTGTGAACTCTGCTTAATAGAAAAAGTGACTGTATCAATCATATACATGAGCTGTCAGTCATTTGCTATGTCGCTAGGATGATTCTAGAGTCACCTGAAATAGCCAAACTTCTCTAACACATTTGAAGTGTGATTGAATTTATAAAATATTGATTTAGAAAGAACCTTTCAAAAGTTTCATTTTTAAATTAAAAAAATAGGCACTGTGTGCTTCTCACATTTATGTGTCAACACCACTAACCATATATCTAGCTGAACCTTGAGGAGATAAGGTTGACTATGTAAAAGAATACCTCTCGTTTTTATTTTTCAGAAGTGTTGTGATAGTCATTTACTAGACTGGTACTAACTGGAGAACTCAGAGCTCTACCCTTGAAAGACTCATTTTTACCTTCCTTGGTCCCACTTCACTTTTCTATGGTCATAGACCAGGATAGTACAAGCAATTGAAAAGTACATTACATAGTCTGCTTCACATTCCCTGGTCAAGGTTAGACTCACAGAATACTTAAATTGGGAGGAAAATTCTACATATTATATAGAGAAGTCTGCCTTTCCTCTATAGATAAAGACAAAAATGATAACTAGGAAGAGGTAAATAGATGACACTTCGCTGAGCAGCACATTTCACTAATTCTTTTTTTTCCTGCATTGATTGAATTGTTCTACATTTTAATACTATGTGGTTTTAGTCATTGTCTCAGAATGATACAGGTAACTATGTAATGATAGACTAGATTCCTGGCTATGTATCAGAGAAATTTATAATTTGATTTCTTTTTATCCTATCTTTTATTAGTCATATGGTTAACCTTTCAGAAAGAATAATTTGACAGTTAAATAGTAGGTCCTTCATACCTATGGGGTCCACGTCTGTGGATTCAACCAATTGATTAAAAATATTCAAAAAGTAAAAAAAAATTGCTGCATTGTTATTGTATAAAAATAACAATACAGTGATAAAAATAATAAAAAAGATAATTATTTGTAAAATAATAAAACAAAATAGGGCTGTCCCTGTGGCTCAAAAGGGTAGGGTGCCGCTGGCCCCATATGTAGGTTCAAACCCTGCCCTGGCCAATACTAATACTAATAATAATAATAATAAAACAAAATAACAATTATTTACATTGTATTCACACTGTGTTAGGTATTAGAAGCAATCTAGAGATGATTTAAAGTATATGAGAAAATATGCCTAGGTTATATGCAATTATTATACCATTTAAGGTAAGACACTTGAGCATCACAAATATTGATATCCATGGGAGTCCTGAAACCAATCCCCATGGATGCCAAGGGGCAGCTGTAGTTTATACATTGAGTATTAGGACCTATTATCTGGCATTGAGCTTCACATGTGTCCTTGACCTTTTCCCTTTTGTCCAATAATTCACTGAGTATCAAGCAATGATTATACTGCAGATCACACCCTGTAAGATTTAATGGTTTAATTAAAATTTTGCTGCTTATGATATTGCTTTAGTCTCAGTGAGTGGCATTAGCTCATCTCACCAAGATGCCAGAAAAAGAAGGGTGCCTGCCTGACAATTTGACAGGGGCAAAACAAAAAAATTTGTTTTAATAAATATTTACTTTTTACCTACTCGTTGCTGAGTACAGTGCAAGGCATGTGGGAAACTCAAAGATATAAAGGATGTGGTCCCTGCCCGTAAGGAGTTTCTATGTCGCTTTGAGTGTGGGTGCAGTGTTTGCATGGGCCCCTCAGAAGAGTATCCAACAGCTAGATAAAGGAGACAGGAAGCAAAAGCCGCTGATTTGAGCTGAGTAAGACTGAGCTAGATTGATGTGAAAAACAATGGCTTTGTTTGTTGCATTTTTACCTTGGATCAGCTGTTACTCTTAGCACCTCACTTGTATTAATATAATAATAATTTATGTTAACGTATAATATTTAATAACAACCCAATTTATAATAATCCAATGAAGTAAGAACTGCTCTTATCCTCATTTTTTCAGGTGAGGAAAGAGAGAGATGTCAGTTTACTTGCTTTTAGGGCACTTGTCTGTAAATTATTCTTTCTGAAGAAAATAGATTTCAAATCTTCTGTGGCACCAGAAGCCTAATGTTACATTACTATATCATGGTCGTTGGCAAAGATTTCTTGCAAATGACCCCCAAATCACAGGCAACAAAATCCAAAGTAAACCCAGGGAATGGCATCAAACTTAAATGTATCTGTGCAGCAAAGGAAGCAATAAAGTGAAGAGACAACCCTTGAATTAGGGGAAAATATTTGCAAACATCTGATAAGGTGTTAATATCCCAAGTATAACTCAAACAACTCAACAGGAAGAAAATAACCCAATCAAACAATGGTCCAAAGACCTAAATAGACACTTCTCAAAGGAAGACATACAAATAGTCAAGAGGTACATGAAAAACTCATCATTACTAATCAGCAGGGAAATGCAAATCCAAACCACAATGAGATATCACTTTAAAGTCAAAAGGGCTATTATGAAAAATGAAAGATAAGTGTTGGCGAGGGTGTAGAGGAAAGGGAACACTTACACAGTGGTGGTGGGGATATAAATTAATACAGCCATTATGGAAAGCAGTGTATGGCTTCCTCAGAAAACTAAAAATAGAACTACCATGTGATCCAGTAACTCCACTTCTGGGTATATTTCCAAACGGACTGAAAGCAGCCCGTTTGCTGAAGAGATACATGCACTTCCGTGTTCAATGCTGCACTGTTCACAATAGCTAAGATATGGAAGCAACCTAGGTATCCATTATCAGATAAATAGATAAAAAATGTTGTACATGTACACAATGGAAGGAATGCTATTCTGCCTTATAAAAGAGGGTTGGGGAAATCCTGTCATTTGTGACAACATGAATAACCTGGAGGACATTATGCTAAATAAGTAAGCACACACAGAAAGACAAATACCCCTTTATATCACTTACGTGTAGAATTTAAAAACAATTGAACTCATAAAAGTAGAGAGTAGAATGAGGATTATCAGAAGCTGGAGGAGAGAGTGTTGAGGAAAGGGGAGATGTTGCCCAAGGGGTATAAAATTTCAGTTAGACAAGGTGAGTAAGTTTTAGTAATCTATTATACAGAATGATGACTATAATAAATAAAGCATTGCACATTTCAAAACTGCGGAAAAAGTAGATTTTCAGTGTTTTCACCACAAAAAATTGATAAGCATGGAAAGTGATGGATTAGTTAATTAGCTTGATTTAATCATTCCGCATTATAAACATGTATCAAAAAATCACATTGTACTCCATAAATATATATATTATTTGTTAATTCAAAATAAAATGAAATAAATAAATCACTATACCGCAGTTTCATGAAGATCATGACTTGAGTAATTGATCTGCAATAAATAAGATAATTTAATTGAGCCATACATACACATATCTTTAAAAAATATTAGGAGGCCATCTTATGTCCTTACATGCCAGTATGAATTACAATCCCATTGTCATTTTATTTCACTTTACAGATGCTTTTACGAGCTCTTTTTACCTTAGTGCAAGAAAATCTGGAAAATAGTCTATTATATTTCAAAAAAGGAAATCATCCTGTTAAAAATATTTTAATTTTTTTTGGTTTTAATAAACTTTAAATTTTAGTTAAATATTGAATTAAAATATAACTAAGACGTTTAAATGTTTAAAAAAATTTTTTTTTTTTTAGAAAATCATTGTCAAAAGAAACCAGAATGACTTTGCTTCCTCTTATTCTCTAGTGAGTGTCTAGCCAAAGAGATCACCTGGTCTGAGCCTCACTTGTCTGTTTAGAATTTATGGAAAAGGTGAATTTCCAGTGATCTGAAGGAGAAGAGTATGTATACATTTGGAGGAGAACAGTATATTAGGTGAAGGGCAAAATATAGGGTAGGGTGTCATAAGTGGAAGTGTCAGTTATGAAGTTGCTACTCATTGAGACAACAGTAGTACGTGCATATTGCCATTTAATGTATGTATTCAATCCCTTACCTAATAGGTTTATGCTTGTGATGATTAACAGAGGCATAAATGAAAAAAAAAACAAACAAAAGAGAGGCATAAATGAGCTTTTAGATCAGTGGTTCTCAACCTGTGGGTCGCGACCCTCAGGAACTGTATTAAAGGGCATTAGGAACCACTGTTTTAGATAGGTAAGCAATCTTTAGGTGCTTCTTTCTAGATTCCAAGAAATTTGCAAGAATCGACTGCAATGAAATATATCCATTTCTTCCAAAGATCATAGTCATCTTAGTTGGATTTTAGTTCAATGCTACCAAAAGTTGTTGATTTTTGACATTATTATCCACCATAAACAATTACTGTACAATTTATTCACGAAGCATAAGCGTCTTAAATGATGTTTCCTGGTTTGTATTCCAAAACCATGAGTTAGTGAAAAGTTTCAAGGACATTAAGAAGAGTCTTAGTGGAGTCCAGATGTTTTTTTCTCCAGATTGCTCAGGACTCTTAGTCTGTAAATGTATACCACTTCATGCATTGAAAGAGCGGAACTTACATAAATCAGGAGTGCTGGTTCTGACACAATGTGTGGGACACATTGTTTTCTTGATCATATCAAAATAGCCAAGTCATACACATCACGTGTACTTTAATAACAGTGCAACACTCAGGCCAAAATCTAAGGTAGGAGTTATTTAATAGTTATTAGTAAATATTTTCCAATGCCTTTGGTCTGTTATTGTTAGGCGTGGCAACACAAAGTGCTCTTTCTTATCAGGGAACTCCAATGGAATAGTGAATGGTTGCTTTTGTTTTATAATTTTTCATGACTATGCTGCCAAAGCACAGACACCACCATCAGGTTTAGTCACTAGAATCTCTCCAAACAGGCTAGCTATGAGTTCACACAGTTTTCTGTGCACTGACATCATTCTTTATGCCATGAGGAGATACGTCTTAGAAGCCAGATCTATTTGAGACAATAAGATTGATCATTTGGGCTGAGCTGGCCAGTCATTGAAACAACCAGTCAACACATTAAAATTATAAGTAAAGAAGTAAACTAAACCATGGTTTTATTGATTGATTATGGTTCAGTAAAAGGTGGAGAAATAGTTTGGCATAGTGAGGCCAAGTAGTATGAGTGAAACCACATGGGAGCTTGGTACTGATGGGCCTTGTAAAATGGACAGGTCACTTCACTGTTTTGAGTCCCAGTTTCCTTATCTATTAAATATGGAAATTATTACTGAATAAGTTTTCTGGTTAGAAAAATCCGTTGGATAAACTTACTATGGTGGTTTAAAAAGTTGTCTATTTTCAGCTGGTTTAAACCTTTCCTATGGTGGCCAAGATGACCTTGTAGTTCTTCGTTGAGGCCCCTCCTATCCTACACTCCTCCCCACATAAACCATAAATAACATTTGTGTAGTAAATTATTTGAAAGAAATGGCCATCCTTTGGTTACTGTTATAGATCTCACTGCTTTATATGGTAAGTAGTTATTCAATTGTAGTTGAATAAAACAATTCTTTATCCAAACCTGGAGATTGTAGAGCAAATACCTTTAAACGTCTTATAATTATCAATTAGTTCAATTTCAGATCAAGTCTCTTTAGCTCCTATTTTAAAAACTACCCTTCCATTCTACTTAACTTATATAATTTTTTTTTTTTTTCTCAAAGAAAAGGCTTCCTCCTTACTGCTGTTACAGAGAATCTTTTATCTGTCCAAGAATGTCTAGAACCTCAGCCACTAGGGGAGTTGTTAGAGTTCAGCTCAAGTTCAACTGCTCTTCTCTGTCTAGGGCAGAAGGTGGAACTACCTGATCACAAGTACATTTTATCACCAAGGTTAATCTCCTTGATTGGAAGTGACCTGTTTTCTCTATGTGACACTGTAAAATGAGACATTGCCAAGGACTTTCATCTCTCTCTGCAAGAGCTCATGGGACTGTTGTGACAATTTAATAGGGGTTGTAAGTGTAACTTCTCCAGCACAATGCCTGACACGGGATGGGTGTTAAATGAACATTAGATGTTTTGATGCCACCAGAAAATACATAAAAAATGACTTTTATTAAAAATGCCTTCTTTGTTAGAATTCCCCAGTTTTTGGTTTGTTGGCTTTTTATGCACTGGGGAAGCAAGTTGTTTCCTGAAGCGGCAAATCTATAACTTTGAGTTTCTGTGGCTAATCAGTTTCCTTGACCTCCTTTGTTTATTATCAGGAAAGTTGAATTCAAAATTTTAGGCAGATTCTAATCTGAAGTTTTTAAAAACACGTTCTTCCTTCTCGTCAACCTGACAGTTGAAAGGCAATAGGTCGTTTGTCATTGTGTGGTGTCATCAGCAGTCTACAACGTTAGCCAGCTGCGAGCCAGCTGCCACATTCCACCCCAGAAATGACCTGTAAATCAGCAAGGCAGGCAGAAGCCCAAGATGAGGGCCTTTCAGCTTCTTGTTGAGAATCCCACTGTGTTGGGTCTGTGTTACTACCCAGGCTTGGCCTCCATGCAGAAACCAGCTTGGGAATGAGACAGAGATTGAATTCAGTTTATTCCTTTTAAGTGACGGAGTGAAACCTTTTTATTACTTTTCCTTACCAAGTATGACCAGTTTTATTTCCTCTTCAAATTATTGTGTCTAAATAGACAGGGCCTTGGAATGAGATCATCGAGTCAATATTCCAGAATGAATCTTGTCTGACTGTGAAGAGTAGAGGGGGACAAACGAGGGGTAAGCAGGAAGGAGGTAGGGAGCTAAGTGTGAAAACGTCCCAGACAAGAGCAAACACTGGGGCCTGATGTCAGGACACGTTTCCACCTGCAGTGGCCTGAAACCAAGCACTCTCGTATTTGATTTGGGGATATTTAGTAAGGTCCATTTGACTTTTCCGGGATGGCTTGTCTTGTATCCATTCCCATACCCAGCCTGTCCTTGGACTTTAAAAAAAAAAAAAAAGCCTTTGCAGAGACAAGGACTGAAAAAACAGTTTTTGCAGATTTCTTCAGAGGGATATCCATACTGGACTCTTCTTTTACTGGTATTCATTTACTAAAGATGGATAGAAATTTCGCTTCTTTTTCTTTTGTTCAATTCTTAATTTAAATTTAATGTTGCTAGGTAAAGAGAAACAAACAACAAAATCACTTGAAGAAGCAGCAAACAGGGCTCAGTTCAAGCCTGTAGTTAAAAGAAACGGTTCATTATTTCTTCTTTTGTGTTCCAATTTTATGTTTTTACAAGTACTTAAATATATAGAGACCTATCCTACATTACAGAGACACTCCACATTCTAATTACCTGATGGAATGAGATGCAATAATCATTCAGTTAAGTAGGGTTTTGCCTCACTTCATATGGCCAGTATATTTTTCTAGAATATGGAAGAGCCAGTAAAGAATTTCCATCAGCCAATAGGCACAATCTGGGAAAGTATTTTACCCAATGGACATACCACCGAACAAGAATAAAAGCTTTCTGAATTAATGATTCAACCCAGAACCCAGGTTCCAAATAACCAGCTATAAAAAGAGAATGTGAGACCAAGTGTTTTATACATTTGTCATGGAAAACAACCATCTGCTCTACTTTTTCTGCAAGTAGGTTCTCTCCAAGTTAAACAGGATAATGCCAGAGGAGTGTTCCACGGATTCTACTCCATGTCTTCTTTGTATCAGAACTCCCATTAGTTGGTGAAGAACTAGTGTGTTATTTCTCACCTAACAAATTGTTTTAATAACCAATTAACTGACAAAGAGGCTTAACTCCCTCAAAGGTTTGGTTTCCAATTATTCTAAAACACACGTTATCCAAAATACATCAAAGTTTGAGTTAGCTCTCTGTGGGATTAAAGAGATGTGGCAGAGAAAGTTTCCTCTTCCCAGGATGGATCTAGTGCTCTGTGAAGGCCACCTGGTATAGCATCTGGATTACTGGGGCATTTTCTCAAAGATTGCTTTAATGGTGCCTTCTCATTAACCAAGACCTGCCATTGCATCTGTCTTCAAAATGATCGATGCAATTACTCTATATTGGGATAATCATGGCAGGGAGAGGAGGAGAGCTATACCAACTACTCTTCCCTCCCCACTTATTTATTTTTTTATTTATTAAGTCTTTTGTATGTACATAGATCATAAATACATTTTTGATGTTTTATTTATGTTTAGTGATGAATCAATAGAATTTTATTATTTTTCTATGTTCTATATATGTGAAACATTTCCATGTTAAAAACTCCCAAGTGAGTGGTTAAAAATTTTGGACTTTTGAATAAGAGAGACCTAAGGTTAATTTTTAGTTCTTCTCTATGGTTCTTTTATAGTTCTTCTCTATAGCTATGTTTCTTGACACACTTACTCAACCAAAGATCAATTTCTTCATTTGTAAAATGGAAATATAACGGTACCTACTGTAAATGATTCTTTTATGGATTAAATGAATAAATACATTTGCAAAGCTTAGCACATTGCTTGATGTGCTATACTCAATATATATTATGGATATGCTTATACATAATATACAGTTTTTTTTTATGCTTATACATAATCACATCTTTAGAACTTCCCAGCCATATGATGCAGCTAAATCATTTAAATCTGCTGAGAGTCCTCCTTTTCATAGTATTAAACGGAAAGAATCAGATGATCTATCCTATCTATATCTTAGGATCTGTAGGAATACTAAACGTAATAGCATATAAAGATACTTCTAAACATTTGAAGTTATTATAAAATATTTAAGTGAATTTAAAAAATACATTATTATTGTTTTTTACTGGAGTCATCATTCAGTCATTAACAATTTTTTGCTGAGAATCTACTACCATGCCAGATATTGCTAAATTCTGTGATTATACCACAGAAGAGGACTTCTGTGGTAAATTTCCCCTCAGGCTCTCTGTTATAAGGACACTTGTGATTGCTTTTAGTATCCACCTGAATAATTTGAGTTAATCTCAACCTCTCTGTATCCTTAACTTACCTTGCAAAGTCTTTTTTTTTTTTTTTTTTTGTAACATAAGGGAATATTGAAAGGTTTTGGACATTAGGACCTGGATATCTTTTGGAGAGGACATGTGCTTGCCCCATGAAAGGCATAAACAGGGAGCTGTGATTCAGGATATTGACGCATCACTAACTTGATGGCTGGAAAGTAATGACAAGGAGGACTGGGATGGGCTAAACTGAAGAGATAGACGGAGAACTGATCATTTAGAGTTTTGCAGGTGTCCAGATTTTGTTCTAAATGCATTGGGAATTCGTCTAAAGTATTGAATTAGAAAGGCAATGGGATTTGATTTGCATGTTTAAAAAGATTATTTTAGCTGCTGTAAAGAAAACTGGTAAAAATGGATGGCAGTGGGAGCAGGATGATGTGCCAAGAGGCTCCTGTGGTCACCAGGGCAGTATGATGGTGGGAATAGGGTGATGATGGTGGAGATGTAGCATAAGGCGCAGAGCTGAGATTTATGTTAGAGATGAAATATTCAGGATTTAACTGGATTGAATGTGGAAGATGCAAGGGACAAAGACAAATAAGAGATGGCCCTTGCATTTCCAGCATTAGCAATTAAATAGGTGATGATGCTGTTTACTGAAGTGGGAGGGGGAGATGCAGGAGAGCTCATTTCCCTGCCCTGGAAATATGAAGGCTGAGCTGACTGAGAGGCTTCCAAGTGGAGCTGTTAAGTAGGCAGTTGGGGGAAGTGGTCTGGAGCTCAAAACAGATGTATAGGCCAAAAATATAAATGAAGAAGTGTAGCATAGAGGTAATAATTAAGGTCATGAAAATAAATAAGTCACTTAGAAAGAGTTGTATGGAGAAAGGTGAAGAGAGACCAAGGCAATTCCCTGCGGAATGCCAGTACTTGAGTTTAGGTAATGGAGGAAAACCAAGCCAAAAAAAGAAGTGACCAATAACAGGAAGGAAAAATACTCGTAAGAGGAGCGTGTCCTAAAAGTCAAGAGAGGAGACCGTTTCATAGAAGAGTGAAGACATAAAATGTTCTTTGTATTTGGCAACATGGAGGTCACTGCTGACTTTGATGTGAGCCGTTTTGGTGAAATAATGGGACTGAAGCCAGCTTGGTCTGATGATCTAATGGGAAGAGCAGAGGGGTGAATGGGAAATATAAGTGAGGAATTGGAGGCAACAGACAGGCAAGTTTCTGGGAGTTTTCTTATGTGTGGGGGAGCAAAAAATATGTAAATATAATCAGACAGAGATTTTAAAGGAAAATACTACTCGAATGTGGTTGTATATTTTCTGAATAGAGGTGATACAGTAGAGAGGAAGGGATCTGTTGATATTGTGATTAAAAAGCCACATGGTGATCCTGCTTTCTTGGGAACAGGAGTCTGTAATTTTCAGCAGTCCACCTGCTCCCCTCTGCTCAGACATGCACCTATGTTCTAACCCTCTCCTGGAAAGGCGGGAGCACTCTTTCGGCATTAACCAGGGTGTCCATGTCTGCATCAGAGGCTATGCCTTCCCTGGGGCCTTTCTCAGCAGAATCTTGTTCCTCTGCTCTTTGCATGTGAAAAGTTCTGGAGTTCCTTTTATGAATTAAGAGAAGCAATCTTAAAATCTGTTTTGTTTTTATTCCCATGCATTGTATGTCTTGCTAGCAATGGTATGGCACAATCTTTTTCTTGGGGAGGTAGGATTGGGAAAGTAGTATTAGTTAGTCATCAGATGTTCTTAAATGCTTTTAGCATGGGAGTGGTCCAAAATAGCCCACGCCCTTTTCCCCACACAGCTCCCAATAATATAACATCCCATGCCTCACCCTATACATAGAATTGGGCTGTATCCCAAGATAGATGTACAGACAGGGATTGAGATGGAGAAAAGGCTTCAGAGCATTCAGCCTTCAGCTCCTGGCTTCAACCACTTTACTCTCCTGCCTCGTAACAGAGATGTCAGGATTTGAATATTGCTCTCAGATACCTTGATCACCAGCTTCCTTGCCTTCTTTGTAAAGATGAAATTTAAAATGTGCCCAGGGAATATATAACACTATTAGATAGCTGTTATTATGGACAGAAGACATCAAGGAAGAAATGGGCATTATGACTTTACTCCTTGAGAAATGGGATCCATTCTTTTAATCAGGTGCAGTGCTGTTGCGGATGGAGGATTTGACAAAGGGAGAAGGTTAGCAGAGGAGAATTTCGTCTTCTCCGTCCTTCCCCATCTTTCCTTGGCTTTGAATTTGCACAGCTCTATGATCAGAGGACAGGATAGAATTTTTAAGCACTGACCCCTAGGCTGCTAATGTTTACTTTGAAAGTTCCTTTATGTCAGAAAATATGATAGTAACCTCCCTGTGGGCAGGAGGTTTTATCTTCCTAAGGGGTCAGGAAAGGCAAAAGTCAAGGTAATTTCCTATCATTCTCCCCACCAAGATTATTTGGAAAAAACTTGAGGTTTATGCTGTGCTAAAAAAACCCAAAACTCACCTGAAAGAAGCATGCCTTGATTCTGAAAGTTAAACCATATAGTAGGGCAAAAGTCCATTGTTGCAGCCACAGGGCAAAAATCAAGCTTGATAATGATGTTCATGAAACTGCGACATGGCAGAGCCCCAGAGGAGCCTGATTAAGAGTTGTAGTTAGGAGCTCGGTGCCCCACGGGGACAAATTCTGACCTGTGTGCACACTGAGGCAGTTTAGAAACACTTCGAATCTTGGGGGAGCTTAGCAACTCAGCCATCCTTAGTGATTAAAAAAAAAAAACCAATAACCCCAAAGAGAGTACTAATGCCAAACTTAACTGTCCTCTCCAAACTGGGTCACAAGAGAATCATCATCATTTATATATAGGATAATTATATTTTAAAGTATAATGTTATCTCAGGATAAGTTTATCTGTAGCTTGCTTCTGCAATGAATGGTATAATTTTTTTTTTTTATCTCAGCAGGATGCATTGATACTGGCCTAGACTATTCTGAGTTCTCCCAACACGCTCTTAATCATTTGTCTTAACCGCGGGGGTGCCAAGACAGGGTGAGCAATGTTTAGAACTGTATAAAGACAAGGGATGTGGCTGAAGGGAAGAGAGTACTTTTCTTAGCGGAAGAGCGCCCTGAAGTATTGTGCTGACATTTGGGTTTTGCAGAAAGGGCTGCAAACTCCGATTGTAAGCAGAGACATAGTACAAATTTCCACTACTGATTGGTGGAGCTGAAAATCACAGTCTTTTCAAAACATCACAAAGGATAATTTGGCTCATTCAAGATGATACCAATTTTTAAATATAGCTCTGAAGCCCCCACCCTTGTACTCAGGGGCCAGTAAGCCAAGTCACCTGTTCCTCACACTCTGGCCTGTGACCTTCCTCGTGGTGCTCATCGTGGCTCAGTCAGCATCTCCCTGGGGAGAGGACAAGATGAGGAGGGCAAGGGAGGCGCCCTCGCAGAGAGAGGACTTCCCAACCTAATTGCTCTACTTCAAGGGCTTGTCAGTTTATTGTTGGTTTCTCCTTCATTTAGAACTGAAGCCCTTCAGAGACTCATCAGATTCCAGTTTCAACTGTGGTTTCATGGAGAGAGTGGCCTGTCAAAAGCCAGCGGAGTAAATGCAAGTGAGATAGAGCAGATGCTGCGGAGTGCCAGAGAAGCCGAGGCTGTACTTTATTACATGCCAGATTCTGACAAGGAAAAGCCAGAGTGCCAGGAATCTGAGCTGCCCTGGTGACTGGGCACCTAAATCTCAGGCCATGAGGCAACACACCAGAGGTCAGGGCAGACTGCATTTCACCAGAGCCCCAAGCCAACGAAGTCACATCAAAACTTGGGTGGATAAGACCAAACCATGTCAGCTCTATAACTTTCCAGGGGCCAGAGAAAGACTGCAATCTTCCCTGAGATTTCTTCTCCTGTGTTACTCAAGGCCAGGCAGCATTTTGAGAGCCCAAAAGTTTCAGTAATTTGGAAAGTCACAGTCCACAAGATTGAAAACATTACTGGACATTCAGGAGCCAATTCCCTGAGTCAGTTGACCTCCTGACCACTATGTCCTTAATACATGACTGATGGCTTGATCTTCTTTGGTGTCTGTACCTTTTCAAATATTGACTCTTCTTTATTTTCAGGCACTCTCATTCCCAGATGAAGGTACCGATGAGTGAACAAATGTTTTCTAAATTGTATAAGTCTCTGTGTTAGATACCAGGCAAAGAACACAGAAGGTAGAGGGCACTGGCTCTCCCTCAAAGGATGTTTACAGAGCACACTGGTCACTGTGCTGCCCCCCTCCCCTACTGATGTCACAATATAGGATAGTTGAGAATAAATCCTGAATAAGAGGCAAATGTGGTGATAGTTATAGAAGCTCAGATGACTAAAGTGAGCAGACGAATAAATCAATGCTGAATCATTACAGTGCAATAGGGATTTCTTTTAACCACTAAATTGACCATACTCTAATTAAATGTGCAAACACAGAATGACTTTAATTGTCCCCTATTATTCTTCCCTTATGATGGGGTAAAAATTGGAAGAGAAAAACCATCTCCTAAATGGTTAGTTAGCACACATTCTAATGACTGACTAGTTTCTTGGGTGTGGAGTTACGCAGGATACTGGGTTGGGGGACTGAATTAATTCAAATGACCAAATCAAAGAGGTATTTGGTATATATACTATGCTTTACCTTATAACAATGATCAAAACCATCTTACTTGTCAGGTTTTAGCTTCTTTGTATACTGGACTAGTATCTTGCTAATTTTTTTATTTTTTATTTTTTTTTAAATTTCAGGTTTATATGAGAGTACAAACAACCAGGTCACAATATTCGTATTTGTTAGGTAGAGTCCCTCTTGTAGTTGTGTCCTACACCCCTACATTGTTCCCATTAAGTGGAAGCACCCCAAGCCCCCTCTCTTCCCCTCTTCTCCCTTTATTCCCCTATCCTCAAACATGAATTGAAATGATTTTTTTCTCTTCTATGTGTGTGAATTAGATCATCTACTGCCTTCATATTAGTATTGTATACATTGGATATTTGATTTTTCATTCTTGTGATACTTGACTAAGAAGAACATGTTTCAGTTCCATCCAGGTTAATACAAAAGGTGTAAAGTCAGTATCTTTTTTATGGCTGAGTAGTATTCCATGTTATACATATACCACAGTTTGTTAATCTATTCCTGGGTTGATGGACATTTAGGTTGTTTCCATATTTTGGTAATTATAAGCTGAGCTGCACTAAACAATCTTGTGCAAATATCTTTATGATAATATAATTTTTTTTTCTTCTGGGTAGATGCCTAGTAGTGGGATTGTGGGGTTAAATGGAATGTGTAATGTGAGTTCTGTGAGGATTCTCCATACTTCTTTCCAAAGAGGCTGTATTAGTTTGTACACCAACAGTGTAAAAGTATTCCCTTCTCTCCACGTCCATGCCAGCATCACAACTTTGGGAATTTGTGATGTGGGCTAATCTTACTAGAGATAGGTGATATATCAGGGTGGTTTTTTTTTTTTTTTTTTGAGTCAGGAGACTCAAGCTATCCCCCTGGATAGAGTGCAGTGGCATCACAGCTCACAGCAACCTCCACCTCCTGGGCTCAAGTGAGTCTCCTGCCTCAGCCTCCCAAGTAGCTGGGACCACAGGCGCCCGCCACAACAGCTGGCTATTATCAGGGTGGTTTTGATTGCATTTCTCTGATGATTAGGGATAATGAGTATTTTTTCATATGTTTGTTAGCCATTTGTCTGTCATCCTCAGAGAAGGTTCTGTTCATGTCTCTTGCCCAGTGATCAATGGGATTATTTGCTTGTTTTTTGTTGATTAATTTGAGTTCTCTATAGGTCCTAGTTATCAAACCTTTGTCAGATTCATAACATGCAAATATCAAAATGTGTCACCATACATCTAGTACACTGCTTATCTGGTAGAAGCCAGTCCATAAATATTGGAACAAAGATCTCTGAGACTCTGGGCATTCTATTTCCCTTCCCTCAAACATTTGCTCCCTTATTCCTGATGCTTTTTCTGGAGTAATTCATCATCATCCTTCAATTCCAGGTAGACATCACCTCATCTGGAGGCCTGACCTGACCTCCTTCCCAGTGTTTTGGCTACTGAGCTTTCAGAGATAGCATCCTTTCATCTTCCTTGTCAAGACATTTACATCACTAAATAGTCTGTTTTCCCTAAGTGCATCAGAAGCTTGTGGGCAAGAACTGAGTCTTGAGTTCACACACCTAACACAATGCCTAGCCCAGAGACTCAATAAATATTTACCTTTCTAATAAACAAACTCATGGAAGGGGGGAATGAATACACGTGGGTGTCAGAGAGGCACAGATGAAACTGTTGGCTGTGCTTTGCCCTCCTTTCTCATCCCTCAAATTGGCTCCCTTCTTCTGGCAGTGATGTTCCTCTCATCTACATCCTCCTGGGAGGTCTCATTTGAGTGATTTGCAAGGATGAGGTGTGATACATCAGGGTGTTTATTGGACCATCTTCTCCCACTGTTCTGGCTGTTACTTCACTGAAGTGGAAGACTGGGCAGGTTACAACTCACCCCTATCTTCCCACCGTGACTCTCTTTCATTTCAAGCCAATTGACAAATGTGTATTGACTTTTCTCAGTGCACATTCACTGCTGCACTTGGCTTAACGAAAATCTTTACAACCACCCTGTGATTGGATTTCTACTGTTTCCCCAACTTATATGTGTGGAACTGAGTTACATAACTTGCAGAGGTCAAACTGGGCTAGTTGACACAGATCATTTTTGAACTACAAAGTTTACAGGCTGTGGCAGGCTGCTGTTCTCCCAGCTGCCTTGGAGGTCTCAGTTCATTATCTCCTGTCAGTAAGGAATAAATGGGGTAAAGTGTCTCCTAAGTTTGGGTTCCTATCACTTTTTCAGAAAATAAATACCAGGTCTTCATAATTTCTCATTTCTTAGCCAAGCCAGCTTGCTGAGTGACTTAGAACATTTTTGGAAGCAGCTGCTATGTTAATAATTGTGGTCATGAACAGGAGAAAATGGGATTATTCACAATGTCAGCTTTGATTTCCTTTTACTCTCTGCCACTACTCCCGCACCTCCCATCTCCCAAAAGGCATGGCCATCTCTTGAGGACTTTTAGGAAATCAGAATGCTCTTTTCTCTGGAATATCTTAAATTCAATTTTTCCTTTTGCTAGGCTTTACACTTAACCAGAATAGGCACCTTGCCTATTAGAACTCCTTCTCCATCTTCTCTTAAGATTCCTGAAATTCCTCCAACTAGGGGAAAAGCGTTCCTTCAGCAATTAATAATGAGTTTTGAATCACATATCAGAGACAAGGAGCCCATTGGATGGACTTTGCTATAGTTTGACTGCTTTTGTCCACCTAAAACTGAGGTGTTGAAACCTAATCCCATTGCAAGGGTATTCAGACATCAGTATTTAAAGTAGGATTTCATCATGTGGGCTCCACCCTCATGGGTGGGGTCAGCAACCTTATAAAAGAGTATGGTAAGCCCCCTGTCTCTCTATCCATGTGATCTTATGTCCATATGTGAAGAAGCAGCCATCATCAGACACCAAATCTGCAGACACCTTGACCTTGGACTTCCCAGCCTCCAGAATTGGGAGAAATGGATTTTCTGTTGTTTATAAGCCTCCCGGTTTATGGTAGTTTGCTATAATAGCTCAAACGGGTTAAGACAGATATGTATCAAACTTGTCTCTGAGGCTACAGTTTCATAGTGGGCATGGAAATTAGAAGTTGGCATTAGTTATTCTCTAGGCCAGGGGTATTGAGAAAACAAACCTGTTGTATTCCCTTACTATTTTCTCACAACACTTCTGGTCACCAAGATGTGTGTGGGGTTTTTCCCACACTGACTAATTCTCCAGCACCAGCTGGGTGTGCTATAATTAAATTCAATTACGATACCATCTTCCTGGAGTTAGTGCCAGATCTCTCAAATTAAGGGGTCAGTCCCATAAGATTGCCCCCCCACTTGAGATGTCAATCACAAGTCCAGGCCTCTAGTACTTTGAACAGTCAGCTGTACATTTGTAGTTCACTCTCCTCGAGCTGAACATTTACTGGAATGGTTCAACAACTCAGAGAAATGCTTTACTTACATTTACCTGTAAATGAATATACAGGTAACTGTATAAAACAATATACCTTAGGATTAGCCAGGTGGACAGATGTATGAGACAAGGTATGGAAAAGGGGTTCAGATCTTTCATAATTTGGGGATTTTTATGGAGGTTTCATTACATAGGCATGATCAATTATGGACTCCATTTCCAGCTCCACTCCTCTCCCCTCCTTCAGGATGGGGGTGGGGCTGAATATTTCAAACTTCTGGTCATAGATGGGTTTTTCTGGTGACCAGCCCCTATCAGGAGCCACCAAGTGTTGCCTTGTTAGAACAAAAGATGCTTCTATCACCCAGGAAATTCCAGAGGACTTAGGAGCTTTGTGTCAGATGCTCCTATCACTCAACAAATTAAAAAAGGTTTTAGACACTCTCTGTCAGGAACTGACATCAAAGACCAAATATTAGACCACAAGATTCTCCCAGCAGCACTGTCTAGATAGGTTTTAGGAGCTCTGTCTCAGAAACCTGGGGCAGAGACCCAAGGTACATATTTTCATTATAACAGACAAGAAGGGAATAAAAATCAGAGGCTGGGGATACTCAGGCTGCCAACTTCAACGTTTGCACACAGACAGCTTTCTCAAAATGGAGCTTATCCCTATCTATTCTTCTTCTTTAAAACATCCCCATGAAGCTGGAAGTTATGGGAATTATATTCCTTTTGCAGGAACACACGGATACATTGGGAATCGTAGTGCAAGTAGCCAGTTAATAACATACACCCAACTGTGGCCAAAGTCTTCCAACTTTGGGATTATATAACAGAGGAAGCAAAAGCCAGACCAGCTCATGGTCTGTATTTATTTATTTTTGATACATAGCAAGTAGCAGGAAATATTCTGTAGTCAGCTGAATAGGGTTTCTTCAGAGCAATGACCTTTTCCTATTGATCTTTGTTTCCCAGCACTTTGCACCATGTCTAGTGTTTATTATGTGTTTAATAAATATTTGCTGATACGATGTGCCAATGTATTCCTTTTAAAATTTTTTAAAATTTAATTTCAATAGGACCTTTACATTTTTCCTATGGGATCTGGAAAATGCAAGGGTGTTTCTTGAAATCTTTTTGAATGATTTTGCCTTTTTCTTTAGAATGCATCTCTTATTTGTGAGAAGTTTTCTTTTTCCTCAAGAAACTCAATTAAATAATAAATGCGAAAGAACCCGAATGCTGCCAGAAATAAATGCTACAGTTAGGCTATTATCAATTTCTTAGTCCATTTTGTGTTGCTATAACACAAAGAAGAAAAGATTTATTCGGCTCACAATTTTGGTGGCTGGAAGGTTCAGCATTGGGCAGCTGCATCTGGTAAGGGTCTCAGGTTGCTTCTAGACTCGTGACAGAAAGTAGAAAAGAGAAACAGAATTGACCATGAGATCACAGGTCAAGAGAATAACAAGAGAGAGACACCGAGGAAGGGAGACTTTTTAACAATCTGATCTTGCGGGAACTCATCTCTGCAAGAACTTGCTGGCTTTCAGTGGGGGCATTGATGTATTCATGAGGATCCACTCCAGGACCCAAACGTTTCCATCAAGGTCCCACCTCCCAACACTGACAGGTTGGAGATTAAATTTCTGTATAAATTTTGTGGGGACAAATTGCATACAACTATAGCAGTCACAATCATTTTATAACGAATGATAACAGAGAATTTTTTTTTCATTAAATTTAGTATGACTATATGTACTGGTTCACCCAAGATAGTCTTATTTGTGCCTATTGCTCTCAAGTAATTATTAACTGTATCCCCCTTTTTACTTTCAGAAGAGCCCCACCTTGGACAATAAATTATACAGTCACTCTAAATCTTAGTCAGGAGACCCAGGTGTAGTCTTAGTCTGCCCATCTGTGGCCTCAATGTTTTGCCCATCCTATAATCTCAGAGATGTGACACCCATCACCCCATTCTTTCACCCACGCACTTATTATCATGTTAACCCATTTCATCTCCTTTCTCCCAGTCACCTGCTATCGTATCACTATTTTATGTTTTTCATAGCACTATCAGCATATAAAATTTTATTATTGCCTTGTGTGTTTGCTGTTTTTCTGCTCACTCCTTGACCTTCCTTCACATATAAAATGTAAGTCCTCAAGCAAAGAATTTCCCCTAATCATGCATACAATTCCTGGCACCTAAAATAGTAGCTAATAAGACAACATACCAGCCATGCAATAAAAAATTATTGGTTGCTTAACTAAAGTCAAAATACTTATTTGTAATGATGAAGAGTTTTGATAAAAAGACAAAAGATTGGTAATTAGTTTTATTTGAGTATTCTTATAGTTCATTATGGTCTGAGTCAGAATGAATCACCTGGTTGACACTTAGCTTGGCTGAGTTATGGAAGAGAGTTTACCAGGTGCAAAGAATAAGAAAGCAAAGCTAAGACAGGAATCACTTTCTGTTCTATAGAACAGTCAATCTTCCTTTCTTTCATGTGATATGGACACTTTCCCTTCTATGAGAAGCACTCTGCATCAACTAGACTATTTTTCCACAAGAGATGCTTATGTAGTAATATCAGATGAGGTTCAGCTTACCTTCCCCTTTGAGCAGTTAATGAATAAGTTTGCTTTCTTTTCGAAGAGATCTGCCATTATCACCCCACTGGCAGGGAAGATCTGTGCTGAGTTCCTTTCTCATTGATGAGAGTAGTTAAGGATTAAGGACAGGTTGGGCTTGGTGGTTCACACCTGTAACCCTAGCACTCTAGAAGGCCAAAGGACGTGGATCACTTGAGCTCAGGAGTTCAAGACCAGCCTGAGCAAGAAAGAGACCCCCATCTTTACTAAAAATAGAGAAACTAGCCTGGCATTGTGGTGGGTACCTATAGTCCCAGATAGTTGGGAAGCTGAGGCAAGAGGATCAAGAACAAGAGGTTGCTATGAGCTATGATGACACCATGGCATTCTACCCAGGGTGGCAGAATGTTTTCATTTGAAAAACAAACAAATAATCCCCCCCCAAAAAAAAAGAAAAAAGAAAAGGAAAAAGAAGAAAAGAATGAACAACAAAAGACATACTTCTGAGTCTAAGATGTATTTTCTCTTAGAAAAGTAGGTTTTGTAGCATTGACAAACATTGAACTAATGAAAAAAAGATAGAAGATATTTACTTTCATAGGCCGTAGTATAGCTGAATCCCTGTAGTGGAGGCTGCTGTTATTGTGATTTCTTTAAACCACATGTTAAATTTTTTGTTTCCTAGTGGAGCAGCACATATTCAATTTGGTTAGTTTAGTCTAAAATACTGTGGGAACCATTGGTGACATATGAATCAAACATTATGTGGAGGAACCTAAGGAAATAAGCTAGGCTCTAAAAACATATATTTGTTGTTGTTTTTATTATTCTCTGGAATTTCTAAGTCCAGGCCTTGCCAGGTTTTACCTAGAAAAGAAGTTCTTATTTCTGCTTATACCCAAATGATGACAGCAAGCTCAAGTTGAAAATTGGCAGCCTTCATTATACCCTCTAGTTATTTCTCAGAGTACTTGAGAGAATACTTAACCAGGTCATCTTTTAGCTGCAGCAATGTTTTGGTGTCTGCTGTGTGGGTGTTTTTCCCCCTATTCTGTAATTACTACTTACCTATAGGCTCTAAGTAGCACATTGAGGAAAACAGATCATCTTTGGGAGAAATTTGATATCTGAGTCTGTGGAAGACCCCATATATTAGTGTCATTTCCTTACAATTGAGTCTCATTTTTTGGTATTCACACTCTTACTTTATCCCTTTCCATATTGATGTTGGGCTTGACCTTTCTTTGGCCAAATGGATATCAGCAAATAAGATTCAGGTTGAAGCTCAAATATAGGCTGGTACACTGGGTCTCATTCTACTGGAACATTATTTTTAGGAAGCCAGTTGTGGTGAAAGAAACCTTACTATCTTGAGACTACCATGCTGTGAAGAAGCCCAAGCTAGCCACAGAAAGAGGCCACTGGAAGGCAAACTGAGGAACCAGGACAGTAGTTTGGATGAAGTCTCCCAAATACAAAGGGTCTTGTTCATCCATCCAAGCCAGCTCCAGCTGGTGTCCCTAGACAATGGGGGACAGATCTGAGCCATCCCATTGTGCCTGCCAGAGCTGTGAGCAAATAAAATGATTGCTTTTTTTTAAGCCTCTAAATTGTGGGGAATAGTTTATTAGGCAACAGTAGATAATCTCAGGGTTCCCAAATGGCACCTGGTTAGAAGTGGACAAAATGGTTTCTTTTGAAACGTTGCCCAAGCAGAGTTTCTTCTCTACCAGTGACTCTCACAATCTCATGAAATAATTTTGTCAGTTTGTCAATTACTTTCCTTTCTAACTTCATAGGTGCTAAAAGAGAGTGTGGGAGCTGGGACATAGACTGTATTACCCTTTCTCTACCCAAATCACTTTAAAGTAGACCCTTTCCCATAATTAAATTCTCCCTTCTCCAATTACATGGACAAAAAATTAGAATATCCTCCACCCTCTCCATGCATACTAAAGGCAACAAAGAAATGGTAAAGGTGGTAGGTTGGTCTGTGGATTCTATTTGACTAAACTGATAGAATTACAGCCTCAGTTTCCTGCCAAAATGTTCTGTTAAAATCTCAGTCATAATTACTGGCCATTTTATAATCATCCTATTGCTCTTTTCTCTTGTATCTTCACAATCTCTGAACATCTTACTGGGGTAATAAATCTTCCCTTTGTACTCATTCTCCAGATTAAGATGGATCTTGGCTCAAGCAGAGGGTCACTTTCCTATTATTAAATATTGCCACACAGAAAAGATTCTGTTTAATACCATGTCCTGGGATCCCTTGACTCTGAGAGTGGATACACCTTGAGGACTTAGACACCATATAAGATGGTAATCTTTTAGTTGCAGGTGCTTGAAAAATAGCTGAAGCAAAAATGGGGAAATTCCTATCCCACATAAAGGAAAAGTTCAGGGGCACATCTGACATTAGGTATAATGTGATTGAAAAGGTTATTCTCCTGAGGAATTTATCACTTTCTCTCTTCACATGGCATTCCTCATACTTCCTTAGCATGTTTGAGTTACATTTTACCAGATTGGTGTCCCAGATGATAAAGGGTCTCTAAGTTTCAATAATTTAAGAAAAGGTCCCAGATATGACCTTAATTAGGTCTCACACTCATCAGTGAACTGTGGCCAAAGCACATGTCCAGGATAGGGTTTCATGTTCACTGACTTATTGAGGTGGAAAATTATTAAAATAAAGGGAAATGGACTTTAATCAGGCAGAAACCATAGATGTCCACTGTAGAAAAATAGAAATGTCCATGATACCAAGTTCTGGTCCATTGTCCAAAATTCCTAATTACAGGGCATGTTAAAGAAAAGTCATCTTTTCCATTGAATCTTTTCCTGATTCTTTGGCTGATGAGGAGCAGCCAGAGGAAAGACACATTGGGAATCTGATGCAATGCTGTTTAGTATTGTTAGCCACTCAGAGCCACCTAGTCATACATAGGAACAATGACTATCTCATTCACCACCATTTTTGGACTTCCACATGGCTTCTGTAGTCAAAAGGAGGGCCCCCTTCTGTCTTTGGCCACGGTTCTTACTCTTTATTTATTGGGCATTGCTTTGGCCCAAATAATGTGTCTATCTCCCACAGATTCTTTCAGTGACTAAGTTGCATCTTATGGGGATAGGATTTGCACAGAATGCAGGAATTCTCCAACAAGAAAAACAAAGCCCTAGGCTTTGCATTGTCCCATCATTCTCTTGGTGTCAATTCCTGATTCCAAGCAGGCTTCACTCAAGGCTTTGATCATTTTCTTTAAGACCTAAATTGAAATGGAACATAGAATAATGAGCTGGCAGGCTTCTCTGATCTGGAATGCAGTCTACCTGCCTGTCACGCAACCAATAATGCCTCAATCTGGTTGAACTGAAAGATTTAATTTGCCCAGAAAGGAACCCAAGCCTTTGTAATGGTTATCTCCTTTAGTCCAGGATTTTTGTACACAAGAAAAAATTAAACAATGCACTCTTACTGCTGATCAAGATGTAACCATTGAGTTTAATTTAGGGAGCCATCACTTTGGAGAAAACCTGACCAAGGGTGATGTTAACGCGAAGGAAAGAAAAATTAAGAAATGGAAGGTGAGGGACCTGGTTCTGATGGCATTGTTTGAATCTTTCAGACCCAGCTATACCTGCAACCAGTTTTTACATGCAAAAGCTGATAATTTCTTCTGACTTCATCTACTTTAAATGTTGATGATGTATTTCAGTGGAAGTTCCAGCAGCAATCCCTAACTTCCTTGTGGGAAATTAGATGTCAAGATAACTAAATAGAAGGTCCACAGAGGATTTTAATTAACTTTGGCATTATACAGGCAAATAAACAGCCATATTTTGTCACAAAAGATTCTTCACTGGTCATTGCTCTTTTGCTTTTTAAAAACCAATTCTTTAAGCTATGGTCAGAGTAAGCATTTAAACATGCAAATCTTATCATGTCACTAGCTCTCAGAGACTCCTCAAAGCTTGTAGGACAAGTCCAAACACCTTAACATATTTATAAGGGATTTGGTGTTCTCATTTATGTTTACCTTACCAGCTGTTGTTTTTCCAGGTTGTCTCCCTGACATCTGCCCCACCTTGCTTTCCTTTGCCCAGAATGTATCTCCTTGAGTCAAAGCCATAATGTCACTTCTTCCCCTAGTCTCTCGAGAACTAGGTTACATGATCCCTGGTCTATGTATCCAATATCACAACACTAAGACATTGTAAAAGGTAGTTATAATATAGTATGTTGTCCCACTAACTACCCTGAACCTCCTGTTTGCATAGGAACAATGACTATCTCATTCACCACTGTATTTATAGAATGTAGTGCTTAGCACACATTGCTGAATACATGAGTAGATGAATGAATGAATGCACTTTTGTATCAATTTGGTGACAATTTGCCAAACATTATAGGCTAATTTGAACTGTTAGCTCTTCATATCAATGTTTTCTAAAATATGCTTGTAAAGAAATCCGTTTTGTATTTTCAGGAATTTCTGTGGTGGAAAGAACTGCTTTTCTCTCCTGGAGCTGGGGAGTGGTTTAGAATGACCATCTAGGCTCATCTTTCATGTCTTTCTGATTGTTTCCTAAGTATGAAGAGTCATGAATTTGAATGGTGAGAACTCCACCTCCAGTGGGCCACAGTTTTCTAGGAAGGGCTCTACTCATGAATAGAAATACCTTTGATTTCTTGGACTGAATGTGCTTGGATATAGCAGAATCCTCTGCTCTCTGGTTCTCTCCTTTGCTTCCAATTCCTAGGCATTAAGTCTGCTTGGATAGAAGTAGCTGCTACCAACCTCTGGCTTCTCAAATGTGGCTGGATAGATCAGTCAAATAGAGCCAAATCTCTATAATACATAGTGTAGTGGATTGAATAATAGTGGCTCCTCAAAATACATATCTAAGCCCTAACCCCCAGAACGTGTGACTGTGAACTTATTTGAAAAAAAAGTCTCTGAAGATATAATTAAGGTTCTTGAGAGGAAGTTATTCTAAATTTAACATGGGATGTAAGTCCAATGATAGGGATTCTTCTAAGAGAAAAGCAGGGGGAGATATGCGACAGTATACCAGGGGAAAGTCATGTAAATTGGAGACAGAGATTGGAGTTGTGAGTCTACATACCAAGGAGCATCTGAAGTCCCCAGAAGTTGAACAGGGTGAGGACGGATTCTCATGAGGAACCTTCAGGTGAGGTGTGTGGCTCTCTCAACATTTTAATTTTGGACTTCTGGGCTCTAGAACTATGAGAAAATAAATTTTTGCTGTTTCAAGCCAGCAAGTTTATAATGTTTTGTTATGGCAGTCCCAGGAAACTAATAATATACAAGTTGGAGGCAAAATATAACTCTCTCCTACTTCAATCTAGAGTTATGAAAGAGCCCCATCCTGGCTCATCATGAAGTTGATACTCGAATCCTTATTTGGTAATTCATTCTTTATGTATATCTCCTACTAGCCATAACCCTGAAGCCCAATAAGTGGGTGGTTGAAATAGGGGCTCAACAACTACTCTCAACTTCTAGAGGGAAACAATGGACAAGGGCTTTTGTCTACTGGCTCCTTCCTAAACCTGAAGCACAGCCCACATATCAGACAGCACAGAGAAGGTGACTGAGGAAGACATGGTAGCTCTCTGCTTGTCTGGAGTGTGTTGGTTCTTTGAGATCTGCCAGTAACTTAAGTCCTACCTCTTCTGTGAAACCATCCCTGATTATTTAAGCCTACATGAGAGTTGATCCTCTTGAAAAGTTCTATTAATTAATTCATTATTCATTAATCAATGGTGTATCTCTTTGGTACTTAGAAAACTATCATAACTTTTATAATGTTTATGACCTGGTTCCCAAGCTATATCTTGAGTTCATTGAGGAAAATAGATAATAACTAGCAAATATATATGTGTAGAGTAATGTTGAGGAATTGTATGGTTTATCTGCATTGACAACACCTGGTCTGATGCCTAGTATGAAGGTGGTAGTTCTCAGTAAATGAAGACAGGAAAGAAACTGATTCTTAGCCTTCGAAATGGATGGAAATGCATTATTTGTTTCCTGCTTAGTGAGATTTCCCTTTTTACTAATGGATTCTGTCGATCTTGATCATAACAATTGGCATTTAATTAAGGCAGAAAAAGACAGAGTCTTTCTCTGGATTTATATAAAGACATTAGGAAAAAGAAAAGACTTCCTTTCCTCTGCTAAGTTTAAGCTGGTGGAAGCTATGTTTGCTGTTACATAAAAAGGACTTTATCTGTAGTAGGAAGGAATGAAACTGACATACACAGAGAAGGAGAATCACATGGGGGTAAGGTGGTTGGATAGTAAGAAAGACCTGACATCACTGTGATCCAGCTTCCAGTTCCAGACCCTGGGAGCCCCCTTCATGGAGCATTTTCTCTGATTCCATTTAAGTATCTTGATGTACTTCCTGGCCATACTTTCCAACACATTTCTGTAGGTGTGAACTTAAGCTAGCTTCAGTTGGGCTTCTGTGACTTACAACAAAAACAATTTTAACTCGGTAGCCTTCAAGGCAAGAATATTATCATGGGGTCTCCCTGAGCTGTTTTAAGGATCCATGAGAACATCTGTACATAATTCACACATGTAGATATACAGATATATAATAGATTAATTGCTAAAAGATTTAAAGTCTAATATGGGTCTTGTTTTAATCTTGATGCTTAAGAATTTCAGACTGTCTCTGAAAAAAATAACATTGAATTGAAAAATAAAGAATTTAGGCACACATGAAAAACTACAGTGTAAGGCTTTTTTTTTCTGACTTTTTATAAAAGTAGATTATCCAATATTTTAATGACATCGTAAAGGAAAATAAAACATAGTTTACTGTGTGGCCAGCATCAATGTGTGTGTCATAAAGAATGTGACATAGAATGCTGAGAATAATGGAAAAATAGTAAGGTTGGTGAATTATTAATTCACATATGCCCCAAACCTTATGTTCTGCATTGATGAAATCTACTTCTTACTATTTACAGAAAGTTAGATATAGCCAAACATTTTATCAGCAGTTTTTCTTCTGTTTAGGCTCCTTTATTTCTGTATGATTTCTAATAGCAAAGAGTGATCAGATGATCACAACTACTCTCAACTTCTAGAGGGAAACAATGGACAAGGGCTTTTGTCTACTGGCTCCTTCCTAAACCTTGAAAGTACACTGGTGAAGCTTCATTCAAAGGGCTCTACAATGGACATACATGTATTTTTTGTCTGCCCAGAAATCCTTTAGGATACTGGTTCTGTGGTACTGTATAGAGAGTGATGGAGAGCAATAATCCTGAAATCAGCACATTGTACCCCATAAATACATTAATGTATACATGATTTATGTGTTTATGATTTAATTTAAAAAAAAAAAAGGGGAACCAGGCTCGGTGGCTCATGCTTGTAATCCCAGTACTGTGGGAGGCTGAGGAGGGAGAATTACTTGAGCTCAGGAGTTCGAGACTTGCCTAAGCGAGAGTGAGACCCCAACTCATGAAAAAAATGGAAAAACCCAGCCAGGTGCCATAGCGAGTGCCTATAATCCCAGTGGCTTCCAGAGGCTGAGGCAGCAGGATCCCCACAAACCAGAGTCTAAGGTTTCAGTGAGCTACCAAGCCACTGCACTCTGCTCAGGGGCATAGGGTGGGACTCTGTCTCAAAAAAAAAAGGGGGAGAGGAGGGCAGTGCCTGTGGCTCAAAGGAGTAGGGTGCTGGCTCCATTTACCAGAAATGGTGGGTTCAAACCCAGCCCGGCCAAAAAAAAAAAAAAGGAAAAAAAACTGCAAAAAAACCAAAACAAAACAAAAAAAAACTTGAAGAAAAAGGGGGGGGGGAATTAATCTTAAGCATATGAGGCTATTCCACCAAACAGCATTCATTGATGAAATTTCCAGATGTAGAAAGATTCTCTTGCTACATGGATATATATTGTTATAGTTATTTCAAGTATATATTTTATATATCATAAATATATGTATTTAAACTTACCATTGCACATGGTTGGGTCACTGTTTCAACAAATCCATCAGAGTGCCTACATGTTGCTATAGGCATTATATTGGTGAAGCTACCATGGTCAATGGTCTCTGCTTACATGCACTTTATACTTTGGTGAGGGAGGCAGGAAATACAAATTGGGGGTGTACACAAAAGCAAAACAAGCTTGAGAATGGTTAGGATTAGAGTGTGCCTCTTTAAATGAAATAATTGGAAAGGATCTTTCTGAAGAGACCACATTTGGCCTGAGAACCAAATATGAGTCAGTCAGGCCCAGGGTGTTAGCACTCGGGAAAGAAAGGACCCAAAGCAGAGGGAAGGCATAGAAGAATGGGCCTGAGTACAAATGAAAACAACTTAAAAAGAATTCTAATTTTCTAAGCCACAGAAGATTTTGAGCACATTAACAACATTTATCTCTCTCTTTTTTTTTTTTTTTTGAGATAAAGTCTTTGTCATGCTCATTAGTGCCATGAGCTCATAACTCTCATAGCAACCTCAAACTCTTTGCTCAAGTGATTCTCTTGCCTCAGCCTCCCAAGTAGCTGGGACTACAGATGCATGCCCTGTTATTTTTAGGGGAGAGGGTCTTGCTCTGGCTCAGGCTGGTCTCAAACTCCTGAGCTCAAGCAATCTACCTCCTTCAGCCTCCCAGAGTGCTAGGATTACAGGCATGAGCCACTGCACCTGACCCCACTGACGTATCTTTTTAAAAGACCATGCTGCTGATTGATTAAAGCCACTCTAAACTTAAGGTTCTGACTCATTCTTTGGACATGAGTCGTTTTTCCTGTTTAGTTTTTGCCATTAATATTTTGGAATAAATGAACCCTTCTTGGCAGAATTATTTTGAACAATTGACATTATTGGTATAAAAGTCCTCTGCAAATAAAACAAGTTCTAAGACCCATTGTCCCTACCCTTCATAGACAAACAATTGGTATGGTGAATTGGGCCTGAAAGCAATCTAAAGTGTTCCCCCCTGTGTTTCATCCAGGCTTTTGTGAGCTCAGACATGCTGGACACACATTGATGAGGCTGGGATTGAGTCCTGTGAACAGAGTAAACAGCTGTGATTTGAGTGGCCGGGGAAGCGCCAGCTTGCTCTCAGCCCCTTCAGACTGGAGAGCCAAATCACTCAGGGGCCAAGCAATTGTATTCCATGCATGGTTTGCTACTAATTGCACAAGGGAAGAGGACGGGAGCACCTGGTGCCTGTTTGCAATGCGTACTGGAGAACACAAGATAATAAACATCCCTAATAACATTGGTGATGGCATATTTGAGACAGAACCAGTACTTTAACCTCAGTGGGCTCTCCCAGCCAGATGTTCTCATTTCAAACTCTCTTCTAATGATTTCATCAGGAATGATCCTGCACACAAAACCTTCCAGAGCCAAGGAATGCACCTTAAATAAGAGCCCTGGATACCTCATCTCTCCTCCTCACTTTCCACTCAAGGAATAGATAGAGGCAGATATGGAGATGTAAATACTGCTGAGTTAAAGTCATGTGAAAAGTGTTTGGTATTGTGGTTTCTGAAGGGCCCTTCAAGTTGCACCCCTCTTTCCATTTAGGGTTTTTTTTTTTTAATTTTTTACAAATATTGTTTAATGAGGCCAGTACAGATAATGTCCATTTAAAACCCATATCCTAGGCCAAAAAGCACAAATAAAACCAAGAGCAGTGTTCTGTTGTATATACTTCGGCATGAATAATGTTATTACTTGTTAATAAAAATTAGAACTTTTCTGGGATCTTCCAACAAGATTTTTAAAAAATCTTAAAATCGCCTTCTCTTCAGTGAAGCCATCTTTGGAGTTAGTCATTCCTCTCACCTTCTCTGCCATCTTGACTCCAGCTTGACATTCCTCTTCTTTTGGTCCAGATCCTCAGATTTTGAAAAGTAGCTTCAAGTGAAAGAAAGGTCATTTTTCCACAGTTCAGTTCTCTGAAAAACTTCCATCTCCCACTGAAAGTCACAGTCCAGGAGTGAAGCAATCACATGCTAGAACATCAGGGCCAACTGGAAAGTCATTCTGAACACCTCTTGCATTGGTCAACTTATTTATCAAGAAATTTCCTCACAAGCCTGAAAATGCACAGGACTGTGCACACATGTAATTGTTAAAAAGGAGTGGGCAATATGAAGGGGACTGAGGCTTGATCACCAAAAAGCACAATGAAAACCAAAGATAATGAATAAGGAGCACTAGAATTCAAATTACCAGATGTTTTAAAGAGATGGGGTGCCAATTTTCAATTGTTTTGAACACCACATTACAGAAAAATCTATTTTTTAAAAATAAGAAAAGGATTGAGGGAAAAGAAAAAAAAGTAAAAGAATATCTAAACTGTTGAATGACCCCGTTTGTTCCTGATAAACTTCAATCACATCTTCTTCCTCCATTCCCAGTTCTTTCGGAGTATGATTATCAGCAATTCTCTGACCTTCAAAGAGAAACCTGAGTGAATTCATTGGAACTCCCTGTCTTTGACAGTGTGATTCTTTGAGTTTCTTGAGATGTGTTGTCATTTTCACTTTCAAGTGAATCTCTGTGCTATCCTGTCCAGTGACTTTGAGTTTAATGTATTCTCCTTCCATCCTATCCCCCAAGTCTTCGGTTGAGGGTTTTGCCTCTTGGTCAGACATGGTGATGGTGGCTTCCCTTCAGGGGTCTTCACGCAGCAGCAGCCTGGGGTAGGCAGAACCTCACTCTGGGGTTTACAAATTCGTCTTCCTTTCCCATAGCACAGCACCACAGCTGTCTCTATTTAGGTTTTGAACAATTAGAAATGAAACAAAAGAATAGCAAATAGAGGGCAGCTTATTATCTTGTAAGACAGGGATCCTAGCACAAGAATATGACAGGCTTAGAATATAAGGCTCCAGGACTCTTACAATATGGGACATGGGCAAGAGGGGAAGATTCTCCCTCAGAGGAGCAACAAGAGTGCATGGTTTGAAGGAAAAGAGGGTGGCAGCACATTTTCAAGCAGAGGTAAGAAGCTGAGTTACCTTGGGTAGATTTATTCTTCAGGTAGGTCTGTGATTCTGGGGCCAGTAAGTCAAGAAGCCGTGGTCATGTGTTACACTAATTTGGATCCCTTCGCAGAAAGGAATCATCAGAAGATAGGAAAGAAGAGTTCCTCCTTGATGTTTGTCATAGCTGTTTGGGTTTAACTTTCAATCTCTAAAGAATAGGAAGGAGATGGAGATAAAAAGACAATACAAGAGGAAGATGAGGTAAAGATGTTGGTGAAAAGAAAAATAGCATACATAACATGGACATGGGAAGCAGTTAAATGGAAGGATCAGGAAATTATGAAGGTTCCTGTAAACATCTGATAGTAATCTGCTTATCTTGGGCAATGTATTGTGCATATGGATGTAACATCCAGTTCTCGCACTCCAGTGATTTATTAGTATCTTAGTTCATTAAAAGGAATAAAATGAGGAAAGTTAACTAAGGGGTTTGTGTGTCATCCTAATTTTAACTTTTGTGATAATTTTATTTGAGTAAGATGTTCCATCTGGCATAGTGACTGCATAGGTGATTCTAATTATTGAATAGACAGAGAGCCTCACTGGCATTCTAGTTCCTGAGTGATTCATTTGAGTAGCAGTGTCCACATTTATCTGGATATGAGCTTTTTCCAGAATGTATAGGACGATTCTGAATGATTTTTTCATATGTTTGCTGACATTTTCAAATTTCTTCTTTTAAGAATAAACAGAGCTAGAATTGTATTGACTGTTTACCCAGCTATAGTTGATAGGGATCAGGTTTTTTGATGCTCAGGATTCATCCCCATGATTTTCTTAAAGACAATCCCCTCTCCAAAGTGGAAATAGTCTGGGATGGATTGTAATTCCTGTTACCTGCCTGGTATCTCTTTGCTAAGGATCCATCTTCTAGCCACACCTGGCACATGATCTAAGCTTAGCTAAGCAACGCTGTGCTTCTTTAGGGAGTGACACAGAAAGATAGCTGTATTTGGACACTAAATTCAGTTTGACATAGGAATGGGGCAGTAATGACTGGGGCATGAGAGGCAATGGTGCCAGTGGCAGGAGAGGAGGCATCCAGACCACCTTGTTTGCCCATGAGATAGCTATGCTTCTTTTCTTCTGGTTTCAAGCATCTGGACTGACTTCTGAGCATCCAGTTGATGTGGTAGTGAGTGCCTGTTACCATCTACTCCAAAAATCCTTCAAGTAAAGCTATTCTGATTTCATACACCCAGATGGGGGTCAACTTTTGCTTGCAGATAAAAACCCTTACTGACCATCCTTGATCATCTTCAGGAGGTGGTTCAAAAGGAAAAAATCTTCCTGAGAAAAAATGAGTTTTTCTTAGATGGAACTTTCCATCATTTAATATTTATTGAGTGCCTACAATTATCTAGGTCCTGGGGCATGAAGATGAAAAGTAAAATGTACAATAGTCTATGCTCTCTTGAAATTTAAAGTGAAGCTGGGAAAAAAGTCACTAAAAAATTGTACAAATAAATGTAAAATTATAACCATGATAACTGGTATGAAGAAAAAACCCCATGATGCTATAAAAAATTATATTGGAAGGTATTAATCTAGTCAGGGAGATCAAACTCCCTTAGTGATGAGGGCAAAATAAGCTTTAACTAGATAAAGGAGGGGCAGAGAACAGGGGAGAAAACCTCCTGGGAATAAAGGGTCCTAGGAAGACACAATTGCCCTCGAGGTAAAGCATTAAAAACCATATTAAAATGCAAGTTTTACACATGGGTGGATAAAACATTAAATCATTATTTTCCATTATTAATTCAGTGCTAATCAGTTAATCAGCTTGGAGATATTTAGTAAGAATGGTGCTCCAGCTAGATACATTTGGAAGTGTGTATTAGAAAATGGGGGGCTATCCGGGGTGCTATCACCAGGGACAATCAAGGACAAACGCCTCAGTTAACAGTTTCCCCATTAAGGTTTTCTTCCATCACCAGAGTTGATGAAGCATTAAACTCTCTAGATTAAAGAAGGACACTGGGAACAGAGATGGTATTGCCAGAAGAATAATGCAACGCTGAAAATACTCTTGCATAATTTTGTCCAGAGTTTATCTAAGAGGGGGAAAAAAAATCACAAGAAAATATCTGAGCAAAAAAATTCTCAAAGCTATTTAAGCCATTTCACAAATGCCCAGTGCAGCTAAATCATTCATGCAGCTTTTCTATTGTGTAGTGTAACAGCCAAGTGGTAAAGGAGGTGCATATAGCCCAGATAAAAATGATGCCAGGACCACACTTCATGTGGCAAGAGCTGGAACAATTGCAATAATTTATTATGTTTATAGCATATAATTCAGTTTATAAAGCAATGTGAAATATTCAAATATTCCTTTTAGGATAAAATGAGGATATATATAGTAGAACCTCCATAGTTTTGTCCTCCTTATGTTGACCTAATGTTCATAGACCAGATATGCACCACAAGTACATATCAGTACAGTAGGCCTAGTTCCTCACGTTGGCCACCGGCATGTATTGACTAGTTTGTTACACTTGCTTGGGTGGTCAACTTACAAAGGTTTTACTGTATTATTTATTTTTAACTCTAATTCAGAGAAGAGAAAATGGAGGCTCAGTGGGGTTAAATAACTTGCTCATACTCCTAGAATGATGAACTGGCAGTACATGATAGAAGCTCAGGTCATCTGACTCATAGCTGGAGTTTATTTCAAGAATCAGTTCACAGGTTCAGTTTAACTTATCTTTCCCCAGGGTGCTTTGAGCTTGAGAATTCAGCAAAAGAGATTTTATCAAACTAGCTGGTATCCATGAACCAGTGTGGTCTAACCCCCTACTAGTAAGGAATTTGAGGTGGTTAGCCTCACCCTAAGTCTGGAAAAATTGAACCTACTTACCAAGGAAAAAGGAAAGTTATAATAATAATTTATTAGCACTCTTTCCATCAGTTTTTACAAGGGTGTGCTAAATTTTGCAAGTTACTTTAATTGCAAGATATGATGGAGAGAGATTAAGATTGTGAGTTTCTTGATGTCCTCTCTCTTTCATTTTTATGACTAGAAGGAAAGAGAAGTTTATTTTCTTGTTGGCAATTGAGGAGACAAGTAGACTCCTGTCTCAAAAACGCCAGTGGCCCCCTTTTGAACAGAAACATAAAGCGTTTAAAGGTTCTGATTAATTCCCGAATTCCATTTTGGATATAATAATCTTGTGATCTTCACGCAGATAATCCCATCTTTGGCTATGATGAGCTCATAATCAATTCCCTTGAGCTATCTCCTGTGGCATAGAAAAAACAAAAGACATTCCCTTTCCCCTCCACTGGCCTAAGTCAGGGATGTAGGTTTTAGTTCTTAAAAAAAGAGGGTAAGGGGTTTTGAAGAAACATAAAATGCCCCCCCCCCCACTTCCCACATGTGCAGGAACTTGGCAAAGGCCCTGTCCTGGGCTAGCAGCTCCTGGTAGGAGCCCACGTTGGAACTTTATGTGCTGTTTGCAGTTGGATAGGATAAGTGTCTACTCAGCCTGGAGGGATATCTACTAATAGTGAGCGACACTGTCAGTCATCAAAAGGGTTGGGCCATCAAGTTGTGCTTTCTATACAGGAGGTCATCTCTCTGTCTTTAGATAATTGGAGCATGTTAATTGTAAACAGGGTCCTCTCAAATGAGGTCCCACCAATTCCATTAAGGCAAATAATCTATTGCAAATGGAATCCTCCCAAATGAGGTGCATTCTTGTGGGTGCCTACAAGAGGCTGAACCAAAGCTTCATGTGGGAGAATTGTGTTTCCCAATGTCAGAGTGCCACTGTGCCACTCCTGATCTCAGAGCCTCAGTCTTTACTTTTAAAGGGGATCTTAGCAGCCATCAAATCCCCACTGCCAATTTGTATTTAGGGTTTCAGTGGGGAGGCATAGAACCCCAGGCTCCCCCATTTATAAACATGAGCTAATTAGAACCCCAATGTCATTTTGCACTCTGGGCTTCTATGGAGATATGTGGGTTGGAGCTAAACAGTGAAGCAAGTAGCCTACTCATTCATCATCCAAGTCATAGACCTGAAGGAACCATTTGCTTTCCTGAGGGTTTCTTATTACCTAGAGCTCTTTGTGGTCATGGGCTAGGGTTCTTTTCAATGTTTTTTTATTTTTCTAAAATTCAGAACATGCCATTTTTTGTTTACTTCAAAGGCCATATTAACCAGCTGTGAAGGATTCATGCTAATTATCTTGCCCTGGCTATGGGTACCCCCTGGCCAAACTGAGCTTCAGTTGGGTAAGGAGAGACCATTCTTGCCCCCAGGTATACCCTAATGGGCTTGAGGTTGAATAATTAGTTGAGGCAGCAACTTTCCTGCCCCATCCCATGGGACCAAAATGGCAGCGGCTGCGGGTGTTCCTTCCTTCTTAGTGCAGGCTGCTCAGTGGGGCTGTGTGTGCAGTTCCTCCCTCTCATCAGTCCTACTGCAGGGCTGTGGTTCCTCCCAGCATCTCATCCTGGCTGGCTACGGAGTTCTGGTGGGGGCAGAAGGACCTCATTCATCAAAAATCTTATATGCACAGATCATTTAATATCCCATAAACTGAGAGTTTCTGTCCGCACTTTTAATAATTGCCAGGTTTGGGGATCTTTGAAAAAGCCAAAGTAGAATATAAACATTACGCTATGGAGAGGCAGCCTGGCAGATACTTTCTTTCCATAACCAAATCAATAATCTACATTAAAATAAAGAACTTTTTAGAATTTTTCTCCAGTGGACATATTCCCATCAACACTGAAGTTAACTGAATACAAAATATACTTAAAATGAGGGGGGAAAGGAGATAAAGAACATTATGGATTTATTCAAGGAAGTGCCGCATCCCTTTCTAAAGTAGATGAAGGAAATTGGTATCTTCATACTACCCTTATTTCCCATCGTTAAAGTATGATGAATTCAATAGAATCACTGCTATCGAGTAGAAATGAAACCACACTTCAGAAGAGATGCAGAAACTTTGACAAGTCTGAATTGGGCTTTAACATTTTTTCAGTTACCTTTGATGGAGGCAAGCCTCCATATGAACATCAATCATTGAGCGATATGTCATATTTCCACAGCTAAGTTTTAAGAGAAAATGCTGTAATAAGCCACATTCTTCTGAAATTTTACAGGACCAAATATGAAGCCCAGGACTCTTGAAATTTCTGGCTCAAATTGAGATGTTTTTCTATTTGAAACAACCCCTCCCCCAGAATTCTCAAGAATAAATCAGTATATCCAATGACAACATTCAACTGACTAATACAATTTTATTCACAGGTCCAACTAGGCTATAGCCTTACTATTTATCAGGGTAACCCAAATTAAAATTAAAGAGACATAATCCATAAAAACATGGATGGTCTCACCAATACAAGTTTCTAATCATGGGATTTATAATGGCCACCTCAAATAAGGATCTCATGTACTACCTTTGTTAACAGTGTGCAAAACAAATGGTGAGATATTATTTTAGCCATCTTTTTATCTTTTTGAAGAGTAAGAAATAAACAAGAGCCACGACGTCATATTTAATTATTAACTCAGCAAATATTTATAAAAGACCTTATGCCAAGAATTGCTCAAAGTTCTGAGGACGCAGCAAAACAGATAAAACACTTGGCCTCCTGGAGTTCCTAATAAACATACTGAAATAAAATTTCTAGTATGTTAGATAGGTGGCATGTGATAAGGGAAGAAAATAAAATTGTAAAAAGCTCTTGCAGTCTTGAATAAGATCTCTAGGGAAGACTTCACAAAGCAGGCAGCAACAGTTCATTTGGGTATCCTAGGAGGTAGAATATTCTATTCAGATGGCACATCAACTGCAAAGGCCCTACAGTGGGAGGATGCCTGGCACACTGTGAGAACAGCAGGGAGATTGGTGTGGCTGGAGACAGATGAACCAGGGAGGGAAGGCAGGGGAGAGGCAGGTAGGAGATAAAGATACATGGTACCCAGTAAGGTTGGGGGAAGAGGAAGGGATCCCGCAGGGCCTTAGGTCGTTGTTCGGAATTTGACTTCTACTCTCCATGAGATTAGATCTTTAGTAAAATATTTATATTTATAACAAAATGAAGACATGCATTTGTAATTTTAGAACTTGACCCTGACACAAAACATTTTAAACTCTAGGATAGTTTTCTGAATATATTTTATTGCAGGCCCATTTAGCTTCATGCAAAAATTTTCTACTAGAATTTGTTTTTGATTTACAAAATTCAGTTTTAAAGTATTTTAAAAGCTCCAGGGAAGACAAGTTTTTACAGGAACGATTACTAAGGCAAGTTCCTTTGTAAAGGAATCGACTTTAACTTATTGGCTGTAAAAGTTTGGATTTTCACATTATTTTTTCCTAAAGCTAGGCACATGTACATAGTATAATTTTTATTTAGGTTTTAAGATATGTTCAAAGAAATTTTAAAGGTAATTTAAATATGTAGGTAAATTTTTGTATTAGATTAATTTACATTTATTGAAATGTTCTAGGCACAAGATTAAGTAATAAAAATCTTATGATCTCAACATTCTGTGTTCCTTGTATTGTCCTAATTAGGTCCTGAAAATAAGAATTAGACTCAATAATTTCAAAGTGTCTTCTAATATGTCAAGTTCTAGAAGTTATTTTAGAAATTCATTGGTGTTCAATCCTACTACATAAAAAGGCATAGAGTTGGAAGAGAACCATCTGTTGTTTTTTTTTGTTTGTTTTGTTTTTTGAGACTAAGTTTCACTTTGTTGTCATGGGTAGAGTGCTGCGGTGTTATCGTTCATTGCAACCTCAAACTCTTGGGCTCAAGCAATCCTGCTGCCTCAGCCTCTCGAGGAGCTGGGACTACAAGTGCCTGCCATAACAGGCACCTGCCAATGTTGGTCTTGAACTCCTGAGCTCAGGCAATCCACCCTCCTCAGCCTCCCAGAGTGCTAGGATTACAGGCATCAGCCATCTCTCAAGCTGGGACTATCTTGATAGCTGAGGAATTAAAGACTAGCATCACTACCATCCAGTAGAGACAAAGCCACTTCGAAATGACTTTCTCCTGTGTATCACTATCAGGATAAGAACCAGCATGTGGTTCACTGCATTTCCAATGAGACCTCCACCCTTCCGTGACGTCCTCACTGCCATACTTGGCATAGACAGGTAACTGAATAGAATGTGATGTAACTAGGCTCTTCCTTGATTAATGGCTCTCTTTTTGATTGACTTCTCCTTGGCACTTGTATATCCACCAACCTTCTAGCCCTTTCTCTTCTGTGTCCACTGCGACCCCTATCCATTCTAGATAATTTTTGTTTTTATCACAGCATGCTGGAAGCCTTTTCCTACTTTTTCTTTTAATGCTCACATATTTTTGACAAAGTCTATTCTCTTTCCCATGTACACATGAAAGAAAGGAGTCATCTGCCTCATTTATATCTCTTCCCAATTTCCCTAAGTTATTTTATTTTATAACTCTCCAAATTCTGTTCCCATGTGTTCTGCTGTCCAGGTGCCCATTTCTTGAACGCTAGAGAAGTTAGCTATCATGAGTTGAGTCTAATGGGGGCAGTAGAAGATCAGGAGGTCAGAATGAATACCAGCACTATTTTTTTTCCTAGTCTTTGAGTTCTGGCTTCCTTCAGCAGACAGAAGGTAAATCTGGTCTGATTCCAGCTGTTGAAAGCCAGCAGATTTATTAGACGTGTGCAATCATTTTTATGCTATTAAAATTGGCAGGAAGAACTTTGCCATTACAAGCATTTTGAATATTAGATATCGTCCTTTATATATTGCCGCTTGCTAACAACACATGGAATAAATCCTAGGTGGCCTGAGAGATTCTTAGAACTTGCAAATTCCATTAATTTAAAAAAGAGATAAGTGCTCCCTAAATTGACTTTGTATAAAGCTTTCCAATTGCACATTGTTTTGGAAAAAAGCATCTTTTGAAACTCAGCTTTTCTTCTTGCCTCTCTTCCCCTTGTATTTTGTCTCTAAAAATGAAACTTAAGGGCTTTAAAATGCTTGAAATTTTCCTTATGAGTTTAAGGGCTAAACTTCAAGTAATAATGACCCAGAATCCCTGGTCCCTTGACCAGGTAGACTCTTTTTTGGCAATCAGTTAGTAACTATTCTAAGTTGAGACCAATGGACATGTGAGCCCAAGTGGTATTCTTTGAGTTACTTTTTGCATAGCTGGATCATGAATTTAGATCAGTTATGAGATGACCCTAGCGTCCAAGTCATCAATTTTCCAATATAACCGGTCCTTTCAGACCCTACTTAGAATTATGGAGCTTTGCAATTAAAAAGGAGCACATCTCATGGCAGGTCAAGTACAATGTTAGTGCATTCCTCTCAGGCATTATTTTTCAACTTTTTTTTTTTTTAATCTCACAGCACATTTGAACTGATGGTTAAACTTCCATGGCAAACTTAAGTTATTGAGATGTAGAAAAAGAGTAAAAAAATAGAATATACTTACTGTGCTTTGAACTTTTTTCTAAAACAGTTTAATTAATGATCTTTAAAATTTTTTGCAGCACGTTTAAAGATCTTCTCACAGTACACCTGATGCCCTGGCACACCAGTTGAAAATCACTGCTCTGAAGTATCTGTCATAGAGGTATTCACTTCAGCCAGCAGAGACCTAGCATTTCAGTTTTGTTTCCTTCATGGCTAAACATTTACCACATCTAATAAATCAGACGTTTTTTTTTTTTTTGAGACAGAATCTCACTCTGTTGCCCTTGGTAGAGTGCTGTGGCATCGTAGCTCCCAGTAACCTCCAACTCTTGGGCTTAAGTGATTCTCTTGCCTCAGTCTCCCACGTAGCTGGGACTACAGGTACTGGCCATAATGCCCAGATATTTTTGCTTCAGTTATCATTGTTGTTTAGCAGGCTAGGGCTGGGTTCAAACCCACCAGCCTTGGTATATGTGCTGGTGCCATAACCACTGTGCTATAGGCACCAAGCCTAAATCAGACCTTTTTCTTTTTAATTAAATCATAGCTGTGTACATTAATGTAGTCATGGGGTACAATGTGCTAGTTTTATATACAATTTGAAATATTTTCATCAAACTGGTTAACATAGCCTTCATGGCATTTTCTTAGTTATTGTGTTAAGACATTTATAGTCTATATTTAGTAAGTTTCACATGTACCCTTGTAAGCAGACTTTTCAATGTCCCTTGTCTCTGCTCCATTCTTCCCATTCTGTTGCCACACTCATCTAGATCAGACCTTATTTTTTTCAGCCAGACTATTAAAATAGCTTTAAAATTCTCTTCCTTATTATTTATCCCCATTTCTAATTCACTTTACTAATTAATGTCAGATTGATTTTTAAAAACTTGAATACATTCTTTTGTTTCTCTGCTTAGTAATTTTCAAGTACTCCTCATTGCTTGGGCTTTAATACAAAGTTCTTATGCAGGCATTCAGGGAAGAAGTGAAGTATACAGGAAATCTCTTGGGTGTTAGGACCAAACAGACTTGAATTCAAATCCCAGCTCAACCTATTTCTGAGTGAGTAATTTAGGGAAAGTTATTTCATCTCTCTGAAAACCAAATTCTTCATCTGTGATATACCGGTGATTATAATGACATCATAGTACTGTTGGAATTATTAAAGATGATACTAGGTACAGATGGATAGATATTCAAAAAACAGGTGATGTCTGTGTCTTAATTCTTCTATAGTATGACTCTATAAACTTATTGCCTAGTACTTTTTAAATAGGAATCCTGCATTTCAGCAAAGCCTTGATTCTAGTTTATGATGTGTGTTTGTATTTGATTGTAGCCATCTTAAAAATAGAGTTGATGTCTTTGTGGAATTCATACTGCTTTGTACATACTAAATAGTCAATAAATATCTGTTATATTTGGGATTTTCAAATGGGTTCCACTACCAGAAAGAGGTATTTCTCTTTGGTAAAATTTAAATTGCATTTCTGAGACAGATTGATCTCATCAGGTCTGGGCAGAATGGATCTATGTTCCTTGCAAAAGAGTCTTCATGGTTAAGCCAGTTGTCAAGGTTCTAGACACTGAGTTCTCCATTCCCTATGCGATACTTTGCCCCAGATATTTACAGCTCACGTTGAATATAAAGACTGGGCTTCCTTTGATGTTGCTTGAAGTTTTCCTTCAGTAATCAGCAAGATAGAAATGAGTCAAAGAGTTTTATTTAGATCAATTCAATAGTGAGCGGAGGCCAAGAGTTCCTTAAGCAGGGCAGTCTGCCACTTCTACAAGCAGGAGAAAAGTCACTGGTGGACGTATCCACGAGGTTTTAGTCAATCAAATGTTTTTGCCACTGCTTTTAAAAAGAAAAAAAAAAAAGAACAACTTTGTAAAAAGCATATGCAATAAAGAACCTAAGGGAGGGGGGAATGGGTGGAGGGAGGGGGGGGAAAAAAAAAGAACCAGTATGTTCAAAAATCCATGTAAGAGTCTCTGGCGTTTTCATCACCCCTTGAGTTAATTATGGCAGTTTCCCACATGCTTACATTTCATCCTCCATAAAACTCTATGAGGTAGGCAGGGAATATGATATACATGCCCTCTGGCACTCCTAACTTTCTCTTCTACTCTCTACTTCTTATATTTATAACTTTGGAATAGTGTAAGGGAATTTCATTAGGGGTTCACTATAAGTGATATAAATGGGTCAGACGCAGCATATCTGGCCCTGCATTACTTCCCAGGACAGTAGAAGATGGGGGAAGCTTGAACCCTGACCATAATGCCACTTTGACCCTAGATAGACTGAGCCATAAGAAGGGAGACTGGGGATCTTTTGTGAATGACAATCTATTATCTCTCACTTTATTTGTGCAAACAATGACCTTTAGAGTAATTAAAATATCCATAGCCATTTAGCACCCATCATGTGTCTGTAACTATATATACACATTTCCCCCTCATGTATTCCTTTTTATAATCCCTTAAGGTAGGTATTACTTAAAAACTAAAGCTGATAGAGGTAAAGTAATCTGACCAAGGGCACATAGCTAGTAAGGAGTTAAATGTTAGGGTTGCAGACTGAGTTTACACACATATCCATCTGAAGGCAAGGGTCTTGGTTTTGCCACTACACTTCCCTTCAATTTGCTCATGTGGGTCTCCAGCTAACCCACACTAATTTTATGACAAATCTTACCCATCCAATGGGACTGGGCATATCCATTTGATTCATATGCTTTGAAGCAGTTTACAGCTGAAAGTTGCCAAAATGAAAATGTTAATACAAATTACAAGGTGAAGCTTCTTCCTTCAGGTGGATGACAAAATAGAAGGACATTCTAGTACTGTCCCCAAGATAATTTCCTCAGGAATGACACAAGTAGAGCACATATTTAAGATACTAGGAAGAACTGGTCCAAGGGCTAGAGAGGCCAAGTAGAAGAGCCTGGGAGTAGGAGATGGAAGATCATACCTGTAACTTGATTTTCTGTTCTTTTAACTGTAAAATGGGATAAGAGGCTCCTTCCCGCTCAGTTCAGAATTATTCTGAAAGCCATTCTGGGCAAGCATACTTTCTCTAATTGTAAACTTTCTTGTAAAAAATAGCAAGTTTTTGACCTCTGTGAACCTCTGTAGTTGTCAAGGTGGCGTCTCACAGAGGGTGTGAAATTGAAAGAACATATGTGAGAATTCATTTGCATGTTTGATAAAACCCAAGGTTATTTCAGTTGTTTGTATGCTTAGGCTCCCCCTTCATCTTCAGGAGCATAAAATAAAATGTCCTTGTAAAACACTGTAAGGATGTGATCCATTCCTCAGCTCTCCCAATTGCCTGTGGGAGCCTGAATTAGGTCCTTAGGCCCAGCTGTCACTCACTGTGGGAAGCAAGAGGGTATCAAACATCAAGAAGATACTTCCCTGACACTACTTGCAAGTAGAGCACAAGAAAAAAAAATCATAGAAAAGGCAATAGACCACAGGAAAGGTTCTGCTCCGTACATCTCAGCATCTCACTCAGATCTGTTTTGGTTTCTATGAACCATGCCATGCTTCCAATTTATTTAACAAATTCATATAGTGTCTACAATGTGTGCAGTCTTGCACATAAAAAGCTCATGAATATTAATCCATTTACTCCTTACCTCTACCTTGTGGTTATAATATGATGCTTGTTTTACAGATAAAGAAACTGAGGTACTGAGGTTAATGTTTTATGAGGAGAGGGACCAAGATTCCAATTCACACACCATGCCTTACACATAAAAACTTGTTGAGTTGATTTGAAGTGGAAAACATGTACAGGGGTTCTTTGCTTCCTGTATCAATTCTAAATACCCTGTCTATGCTTCTAGTCCTGTATTTCGAGACACTATTCTACTTTATTTCCCACTTACTGTTTGATTTTTATGACCATATTCCTCTCTTCCTAATAATTTGAGTTTCTTCGTTTTCTGATGACTATTCCACACACATCCTTGCTTTCTATTAGATTATTTTTCCTAGCTTGGAATGCTCTACTGACTTCCTTTTTTTTTTTTCTAGTTAAGACTTACTCAGCTTAAGTTCCATTTCAGATTTCATCCATAAAAATTTTGCTTAGAACTTCAGACCTCACTCACTTCCGTCTCTTTTAAATTTCATTAGCACTTTTCCCTATCTATGCAATGGATAACACATTTTTATTTTTACATGTTAATGTTACCTCCTCATCTGGGTTGCAATACACTATGACATACACTTTATTTTTAATTCCTTGATCTTCCTAGCAAAGTGTTGAGAATATCCTAAATGTTTAGTAAATAAGTAATTGAACTTTATAATTATCTGAATGTTCCTGGCAGAAGTGTTTGCCAACCACATCCATTAACCTCATCATCTCAATTTGGTTTGTTGTTTGTTTGATGGCAAAAGGATTTCATCTCTGTGACCATTTCAATGAATTGAGCCTGGCTGCCTACAGGGTTATGTTGAGAATGGTTATACAGCATTATATCTTGCACATCTCAAGTCAATCACAGAATTCGTTCCTGCTGTCAGGGGGATGGTACAAGAAAATAGGGGGAAGCCAGTCATGAATTTGATGACCCTAGATTGGTAAGCAGTAAAGAAAATTCCTGCTTATGCTGGAAGGAGCTTGGATTTCAGCCTAAGGACACCTTAATATACATTGTTGATAAGTAGTACAAAGACTAGAGCAACTCAAATTGTTGGTGATCAATTATTTATTGGGCTGATACTAGGAAGAAACATTCTGTTTTTTATTTGCTTATTTTGTTTCAGGTCATACATGTCACAAAATCTGTATGTTATACAACCTCTATGAGAAATTACTTCTTATGGCTCAGTAACAACTTTAAAGATATATTCTGACCTACAGTACTTTCACTTTTAGAGATTTGCCCTTATATCACTTCAGAACCATACTTGGCCACACGTGTCATACAAATAAAAATTGTGAATGTGCAATTACCTTTTATGTTGGTGGCCTACAGAAAACAAAGAAATCCAGTTGCCAAGGGAAACAAAAGCTTGAAAGCACTTACCCTTCCAATTGTGTGTTGAGGCAAATGCTGCCCAAATTATATGTAACTGAGTTTTATTCCTTGAAAGGACATTTGTCCACAATTTAGAGCAGAATTTGGATGATTGTGCAACAATGGGAATTTCGTTTGAGAAAACTGTAGATGGGTTAATATGTGGAAAACTATTTTATTATAAAAATCTGGTGTTTTTATCAGCCAGAATTTGTATTTTTGACATTGCTTGCATGTTTGCCTTTGCTGATTTGAGTTTAAAACTCCATCAGAAAAAAATTCATCAAAACAAGAACATTAAGGAGTGGGTTTGGGAATGTGTAATAAGCATTCCTCCTTTTGTTCTTCTGGCTTCCTGGTTTTCATTCTGAGGTCACCAAAAAATTATCCAGCCAGAGCAAAAAAAAAATTAATAAGTCTAATTATTTCTTGGGGGTTGGGTAACTCTTTGTTCAAAGAGAGTAGAAAGTCTTTGTTTGTACCACAAATGTAGTTCTAAATATTAGCTGTTGGGTGATTATACATTGGTGGATGTCTACTTTGCTGATCTGAGTACTTCCTAAAACCATGATATTAGAATAAAATTAGTGCATCCTGGCTTGAAATACATATTGAACACCTGGTTTAACATGTGAGTATGGGTTTTTAGCACAGTTCCTACTCAGTGACACTGCAGAGGATTATAAGATGAAGTAAGGGCAACCTGGCTTGGCATAACCATATAGAAGAATGTTTCTATTTGATTCTCAGGTAAAAGCCCAATCACACATTCCTAGAATTTAGAACTATGCCTTGATCATGGTAAGTGCCCCCATAATTCCAGTGGAATTAATGAATAAGTAAATAAATATATACTTCCATTATGAAAAAATCAAAGTAGATATTTTTGGATAACCAAAACTATGACCCATTGATTAGTTGGCATACCTAAATTCAAGAGTTTCTATTCCAATACTTGAATAGAATTGGAAAGGAAAAGAATACTTTCCAATACTTTGGAAAGTAATACATCATTGAGATGAATTAAGGAAATCTTATACATACTGGTTTTTAAAAATTTGGGATTTGATAAAAACTCCCATGTAACTAATTGCAATTAGAAAAAAAAAGAAAAGAAACCACAAGAATGATATAAGAAATAAGTGAAAAAGTCACTGAAAAAATAAAATTATTGAAAATAAACAGAACTTCTAGAAATAAAAAATTCATTCAAGGAAATACAAAACATAGTAGAAAGTATTAAGAATAGACTAGGCCAGACAGAAGAAAGAATCTCAGAGCTTGAAAACTCCACCTTCAAATTACATAAGCCAGTCAGAGATAAAGAACAGAGATATAAGAGGAATAAACAAAGTCTACAAAAAATATAGTATTATGTAAAAAGGTCACACATAAGAATCATAGAGATCCCTGAGAATGAAGAAGAAAACACCCAAGGGCTGGAAAACCTATCTGAGGAAAATAATTGAGGAAAACTTCCATGATCTTACTAGAATTACAGATATCTGGGTATAAGAAGCTCATTAAACTGCTAGGAGATTCATCATAAAGAGACAATTACGACAACATATCATCATCAGATTGACCAAAGTTAATATGAAGGGAGAACTTCTGCATGCCGTAAGGCAAAAACATCAGGTAATTTACAAAGGAAAACCCATCAAGCTAATTGAAGACTTGTCAACTGAGACCCTATAAGCCAGACAGGATTGAATTCTATCCTAAGTCTTCTAAAACAGAATAATGGCCAGCCTAGAATTTTTTATCCTGCAAAGCTGAGTTTCCTATATGAGGGAGGAATAAAGACTTTTTCAGACAAGCAAAAACTGAGGAAATTTTCAAGACCAGACATGTTCTGCAGGAGCAAATTAGATACCCACCAGTGTACAATCATCAAAAATCTAAAGTTCAGAGCCCATACATAATAATAGATCAGGAAGGAAAACAAAACAATAAGATTCTACCCAACAGGATGAACAGAAATGCATCACACTTATCAATTCTTTCAATAAATGTGAACAGCTTGAAGTCTCTACTTAAGAGACTTAGGCTGGCTGAATGGGTTAAAACACACACCAAATATCTTTTTTCTCCAGGAAATACAACTAACCAACGAGGACTCACTCAGACTCAAGCTAATGGGATGGGAAAAAAAAAAAATCCATGCAAATGGAAGCCAAAAGAAAGTAGGTGTAGCTGTTCTCATATTAGATAACACAGACTTCAAATAAAGAACAGTAAAGAAAGACAAAGATGGTTATCATATAATGACAAAAGGAGTGATCAATAAGTAGACATAACAATCTTTAGTTATAAAGAATTCTATAAAGAGAACTACAAAACACTGAGGAAGAAAATCGCAGATAATGTAAACAAATGAAAAAACGTATCATGTTCATGGATCAACAGAATCAACCTTGTTAAAATGTTCTACTCAAAGTGATTTACAGGGTCAATGCCATGCTCATAAAAATACCAACATCTTTTTTTTTTTGCAGATCTAGAAAAAATAATTCTATGCTTCTCAGAAAAGAGCCCAACTAGCCAAAGCATTCTTAAGCAAAAGGAACAAATCTGAAAGCATCACTTAACCAGACTTTAAGCTATACTCTGAAGCTACCATAACCAAAACCAGCTTGTTACTGGAACAAAAATAGTGACATAGAACAATGGACCAGAACAGAGACCCCCAGTTTAGAACCAACCATCCACATATTGCCATCTAACCTTTGACCAAGCAGGAATAACTCAGACAACAATATACACTGATGAAAAGAAGCTCTATTCAATAAATGATTTGGGGAAAGTTGGATAGCCCCATGTAGAAGATTGATTTATAGCCCTCACAACTTACTAAAATTAACTCAAGATAGATAACCTAAGACATAAAACCATTAGAGTTTTGGAAGGAAATGTTGGAAAAACTCTTATAGATATCAGCCTGTGCAGAGAATTTATGAAGACCCCAATGGCAATCACCACAATAAGAATAATAAGTAAAATGGCTTGATTAAGAGCACCCTGCACAGCCAAGGAAACAATCAATAGAGCAAACAGATAACCTACAGAATGACAGAAAATGTTTGAATATTATACATCTAATAAAGGGCTAGAATCTTCAAAGAACTCAAGCAAAGCAGGAAGGAAAAAATCAACCCTGTTAAAAAGTAGGAAAAAGACATCAACAGAAGCTTTTCAAAAGAAGTAGACTTAACGGCTAATAAATATGAAAAATGCTCAAGGTCCTAATCACCTGGGAAATGCAAATCAAAACCTTATTGAAACATCATCTAATCCCAATGAGAATGGCTTTTACCAAAAAGTTCCAAAATAATAGATGTTGGCTTGGATGTAGAGAGAAAGGAACACTTAAACATTCTTGGGACTACAAACTAGTATAGTCTCTATGGAAAATAGTGTAGATATTCCTGAAAGAACTAAAAATAGACCTACCATTTGATCCAGTGATTTCCATTGCTGGGTATTTACCCAAAAGAAAAAAATCTCATTTTATCAAAAAGACATTTGCACTTGATGTTTATTGCAGCACAATTTACAGTGGCAAAGATGAGGAATCAACCCAAATGCCCATTAATTCATGAGTGAATTAATAAAATGTGGTATATGTACACAGTGGAGTTCTACTCAGTCTTAAAAAAATGAATTAATTTGGGCGGTGCCTGTGGCTCAAAAGAGTAGGGCACCAGCCCCATATGCTGAAGGTGGTGGGTTCAAACGCGGCTCCTCCCAAAAAAAAAAAAAAAAAAAAAAGAATTAATTCCTTGTGTATCAATTTGGATGGAGCTAGAGACCGTTCTCCTTAGTGAAGTACCTCCAGAATGGAAAATCAAACACCACACTTACTCTTAAATTTAACTAACTGAACAGCACACATGTGCACAGATAGAAGTAAAACTCAACAGAAATTGGGTAGGGAAAAGTGGGTAGGAAGGAATGGGTGAAATCATACCTAGTAGGTACAATGTACGCTGTCTGGGTGATGGCCCGATTTATTATTTTGTCTTAAGTAGTACAAAAGTAATCCATGTAACCGAAACATTTGTACACCCATGATATTATGAAATAATTAAAAAATAAGAGACAAGAGTGTGCTTACTAGTTTAACCTCTAGTCCTTCACTAGGTAAGTGTTGAACAGTCTAGGAACAGATTTTCAGTATTTATCTGGTTTCCTTTGTTCAATACTGACTCTTTCTATATATTCAGTGTTCTTTTTCTGGGATCATATCTCCAGATACTGGTATAGAATATATCAAATGCACTAGATACCATTATCTAATTATCATAAATTAGATAACATTAACTTATGTTTAGTTTCATACCCACGCCTTTCTGCCTTACTCATGATCACTACCTGGTTCTTGCATGTTTATTTCTGTCCCAATGCACCTACACATGCCAGGTATAACATTAATTTTCTAAAAGTGTCACTTCTCTTTTTCTAGTACAAAAAACCTGTGATATTATATATTTCTTGATGTCCTTTCTTGCAGGGCATTGAAAAGGCTAACCGAAGCTCTCTTTAGCATTGCTTCTTAATGCTGCCCTTTCACTTTGGCATTCTGCCCTGGAGGACAGGACTGAGGAGCCTGGTCCTCTAAACAGTGGTTCTCAGTGTACTGCTGTTATTTATGAGGTATTAGCAAACTGTAATTGCTGGGGGATAAAGTACCAAGAATTGTAAATAATCGGCTTTTAAAAGTATAAGTGAAAAAAGTCCAGAAGAGAATACAGAAGGGTACAAAGAGAATTGCATTTCTCATCGGACACAAAGAACATAGAATTTGTAGTTCACCAATACAATCCTTACTGAAATTATTTCAGAGGAGTAAAGGAAGTCAGAATTTTAGAGTCATACAAGCTAACCTGGAAACAATGGTTTGTGTTATGTTTTGGAGGTTTGGGAAGAGGAAAATGCACACAGTCATTCAATGTTGTTATCCTCCCCTTTGGTTTCAACAGTTATTGGGTCTTAATGTTTCGAAACATACTTTTCTGCAGGGATGAAGATAATATTCTGAAAATTTTAATAAACTTGTATAAATTCTTAAAATGTTTCATCCAAGTTAATTTTTACAGATCTGAATGAATGTTAGTATATAGAGGTGATGTTTTATTTTCTCTATATAATTGAATACCTACATTAAAAATGTAGAACAATTTAGCAACACTATCTTAAATACTATACACATAATTGTTACAGATAAACTTATGTGTAATAATGTAGTTTGCTTGATGTCACTAAAAACCTAATTTCAGTAAAAAATTTAATTAAATAGAAAATTTAAATTAGAACAAATTCAAGGGTATTTGTCTAATAAAATCATTCTCACTCCTTTTCTGAAGTGTTCTTTTGAGTAACAGACAAGCAGGTGGAGTTATACCTGAATTGTACATAGGATGGCTATGCCTATGCAAGTGTATTATTTTAGTGTGTGCCTTATGAAAAACAAAAGAAAAATCCGTGATGAACCTCTATTCTCAGATGTCTTGACATTTGGTAGCAAAGCTCAGGCCAATGACATCACTAGTGGTGTTTCCTTACTAGCTATTGGGCTACAAGGTCTTCAGTGAACAGTGTGTCTCCCGGGCCCCTCCCTGGTGCTCTGTGCTCACCTTTATCCTCAACAATTCTTCCTGGCCCTGTCTGGTCTCTCCACTCAGCATTCTGGGAATGAGTCTTTCTCTCCCTTTGTAAAAGAAAGAAGAGCTTTTCTGCAGACTGCACCAGGAAGATCCTGGATACCACAGACTCCCTCTGAATTCTGTGATCCTCCCAGGATTGCTGATCAAACATTTTTCCATCTCATAGACTGGGATGGATCACAGACCATCTTTTCTAGAGCCCACGGTACCAATTTTATATCTCTCTCCATCTCTGTGTGTGTGTGCGCGTACATGTGTCGAATTAAATTACAACCCAACTCTTGGCAAATTTATACTTTATTTAAAAAATTGCACTATCCAAGAAGAGAGAGAAAAGAGGCTTTTTTGCACTTTCAAATCCCATCATTCCTTTTCTGTGCCATCACTCATGGTTAGACAGGCCTCCTAAGGAGTCTCTCGGGAGCTGCGTAGGAGGAGTTTCAATCCCCTGCCAGTCGTGCTAACTCAGTTAAGATTTCTCCCCAGGTGTTTCTACAGCGCCTACATCTCCAACGGTGTGTCGAGAAGAGAGTACACTCAGAGACCACTTTTAACTTTTCAATTAAAAAAACATGAAAGCTTTGAAGTGCAGAAATAGGGGCGAAGTAAAGCACGTGGCTTCCAAATGAAATGAGCAACCCTCAGAACCGATCCCTTCTCTCTCTAGAAGACTCGTGGTAAACGCCATGCTGGCGCCTCTGTTACGTATCCTGGATACATTTTCTAAAATGAGTTTGAAGTATACGAATTTTCTGGTTCTCTTTGCAAGGGTCCCCACGTCAATGCCCATGTGTGGATTTTATATGGAGAAGAAAACTTTCAAAAGCACGGACTTCACAACGTTCTTCGCTTTCATTTCGATTGCACACTGAGTATCAATGATCAGAAACTGCTTGCTACCTGGTGTAGTATGGGCCGCTGCTGTGCAGGTGGGAGACCCTTGACAAATATTATTATTTTAAGGCTCATTATTTTTTTTTACATCTCACATTAAAACTCTACCACATTCTGTGATACTACAACCTCCATGCCAGGCTGTGCAACTTCAGGCATTCCACCACATGAAAGAAAAATAATAATAACAAGGAGAATCTTAAAAATATAAATTTATTTATCTTGACTTTGTACTTGAGATAGGAGCCATCAATTATTTGATGTGAAATAATAATAATAGCCATAATAATAGCACAGTGTCAGGCACCCTCTAAGATTTCAACAAATATCTGATACCCTTTTATATGCTAGATTTATAATTCCGCTGTGCCTTCTTCCATATTTATATTGTGTGAGTGTTTATACATATGCAGTATGTGTAAACTTTATTATTTTTTGGCCCCTTTTTGGGAGTGAGGCCTCAGAACAACAATTCAGTTGTGAGAAACTCAACTGTAATCACAACTTATAAAATTGTTTTGTATATATGATTGTGCTTTGGCCAGATTAGTGACATTATGAATAATGTCTAGAGGTGAGGATTACTGGTCAATTTTGAGATTGTGTGCACAGCACAGAATTTAGGATTGAGGGCACTCATAAGAAACCTGTTTTGTTGCTGTTTTAACTATGCCACAGCTGTGCCATGCAAGAAGTGAAAAGGTATAAGAAGGAGATTAAAGAAGTTTTGCTAGTAATTAATCTATTAGCATGTATGTTTTCCTCTCTCATTTGAGCTAAGATATAAGTAGACAGGCACGGAGGATGGCATCTGCAGATGATAGGTTTTTGGTTTCTTTTTTAAATTATGGAAAAGTATGTTGGCCTACAAGGAGAAATTTGTGTGGTGCTGCAAGAGAACAGCCTCCTTGTCGCAGATCAGGCAGGCAGCAGCTGCTAGCTAGGACCAGGGCTTATGTAAGGCGTTGTGCTCAGTCTTGGGGCCCGGAGGCCCAGTTTCCAGCCAGAATCCACGGGGTCAGCGTGCCAGGTGAATGAAATCCTGCCTTTGTTTGACTGCCCCAGAGTCTCTCTTGCTCTGGGACGTTCCGTGCGACAGAAACCCAGACACACTCATACAGAAGCCGGGAGGTGAAGAGGAAGGAGGCTTAGAGTTGCCAAAGGCAGTGGCAAAAACTGAATAGGCAAGAACTTTCTCCCAGCCAAGTCAGCAGTGACCGAAAGTCTCACAGATTCCGCGGCCTACAAGCATGAGAGAAATGGTCCTATAAAAGCAATCCAACTATCATAATCCAGCACCCACATCCAAAAAAGCACTGTTTTTAAACACAAAGTTATATAGAGAAGATTTCTCAGAAAGGATTTTAAAAATATTTTTTACTGTAGGGTTTTAATTGTATGTGTTCATGAGACTAAATTCTGTTGGGTCCCTACTAAAGACACATAGATTACGTATATATGGCACAATAATTACATCATTGAGCCATTAAATTACTAAAGAGACATAATTAAACTATTAAGTGAAGTCATATAAATCATATAACTTTTTTTTTTTTTTTTTTTTTTTTT